>NC_080792.1:17946290-18248790 GCF_028018385.1 Neofelis nebulosa | reverse complement strand
ACTAGCAATAATTTTACACCTTGTGTTTTATTTAGAAGTTATGTCAGAATCTAAACGAATAACATTTCTTTACACCTTTATGTTTGGAATTTAGAAAATACCAACCTGTAAATTGAAATGCAGATGGAAAGAGAACATGTATCCCAGCACTATGAAAGTCAAACATGATGCC
This sequence comes from Neofelis nebulosa, assembly GCF_028018385.1. Lineage (NCBI taxonomy): Eukaryota > Metazoa > Chordata > Mammalia > Carnivora > Felidae > Neofelis > Neofelis nebulosa. The sequence goes on along the minus strand of NC_080792.1, from coordinate 18,248,618 downwards.
AAAATAAAGTGCAATGCTTCCAAAAATTGAAAAAGCATTCACAAAGGTCCAGTAAGAAGTATCCAAGCCAATCTGTTGGGAAACCAGAGAAAGACAGAGCACTCATTTTGGGGAGTCACCAAGAAATAAAGGATCTAAGGACTCTGAAAACAGAATTCAGCAATTTAAGCATCATCTGGCTTGAATACTAAACAAACAGAAACTACCCTCGGCTCAGGTGAGAAGTAGGAAATGTGCTTGGTGTAAGGGGTGACAATAGTGTTCATGTTTTGTAAAATGGCAGAGGCTTAGCTGGAGGGAGAGTGACAGCCAGATGGCTATGCGCACTGGTCTATGTACAGAAATCCTGGTAACTCACAGATACAGAGAACACTTGACCAAAGCCATGTACCTGGAAGTTGACTGTTATTATAAGAGCAGAAGCAATCGTCACAGCAAAAGACTGGTAGTCCGAAGGTGCCTCTCCATCCTGCCCCACAGTTTGCAGATAAGCTCCAAGAGGTATGAAGAAGAGGACCATCGATGTTAAAATTCCGTGCACCAAGCTTACGAAGAATCTCTTATAGTTGAAAAGTAAGTCTCTTTGTCCTACTATGTACAGCCCAGGGAAGCGGAGGCTCAGTTTGTCACTCACATCCTTAAAGGGAAAACACCATTAGCCGCATATCCACCAGGAATCGAAGAACTCCGAGATCCATCCTCACAAAGAGTGTCAACTTACTCAGTTTTAGGAAGGCAAAAACTCGACAAGGTAAGTCCTGATGAGTTGGCAGTGTGCAGAGGCCAACCTCTTTACTTTAGTTCACCATTACTTGATATTTAATTAAGATAAGGATAGGTAGAAATTTATTATTTTGCTGTTCATAGAAAGCAAACTAGTAATTTCAAAAAAAAAAAAAAATGAAGGGAGGCTATTTTTACCTCCTGGGAAAACAGATTCTGATTAATTCTTTGGGAAAGTATTTTCACATACAAGTTGATGGGTTAATTCCAAATTATTCTTTTTATTCATTAAAGTACTTTAAGTACCAAGAATCACTACCAGATAGAATGTGAACTAGTTTGGGAATTAAACACCTAAGTTTAGAGAAGTATTAAAATAGTTGATGTTTACAGTAGGTTATAGAGACATACTATACTGTCGGGTGTCTTAACAAGAAACTGTTCGTGTCCAAAAGGAAGATAATACACTTTTTTGTCAATGAATTCAACCCAGGCACAGAAATCCTCGTTTCTTACTATAAAACAGGAAGCACAGTTGCTCTTGTTGCCTGGCAACAGGACAGCCATAGGGTTTTCTCAGGAAGAAGGGGAAACCAAAAGAATGCAGTGAAATAATATTTGCTTTTTGCTTCTCGAACAGGTGCTCGGTCTGCCCTGACGTGTCCCTGTGAGCACGAGGGTCCTACCTGGTCAAGCAGCCCCATGAGGAGCACGGGCAGGCTGGAGTAGAGCACGTTGTAGAGCGTGATGAACCAGTCCTCGTACGCCGTCTGTGGGGAGGTTAGAGTCTGTGTCACCAACCAAGACCTGTTGCTGGCCTAGTCAATGCACGTGCATTCTTTCTCAACTGGGAGGCCCCCAGCATGCGTGGGGGCTTCTGCCAGAGTAAACCCCACTCCTCTGCATCTGCAGAAGGTGTGAGTTGGGTTCACCGGAATGGGCAGAATCCACACTCCGCAGAACAGACCTTCCTTCTAAAATGAATGGGAGAACATACACCAAAACATTTTTTGGGAAAGGAGTCCGTCCATTCTATGTGAAGAATGCTGGAAAATACGTTGGTGCCGATCCTTTCTGTATCCCTTTGTTAACAAATTCGGAATACATAAACCCACAGACCGGCCCAAGAAGCACATAAGGTATCATTCGAATGTTCTTTACTTTTACTTTGCAAGTCCAGCATTTCTATTTAAACATTTTGTGAAGCAGAATTTGAATTTTAAAAACAGGCGCCTGGGTGGCTCCGTCGGTTAGGCGTCTGACTTCGGCTCGGGTCATGATCTCACAGGCTGTGAGTTCGAGCCCCGCGTCAGGCTCTGTGCTGTCAGTGCAGAACCTGCTTTGGATCCTCTGTTCCCCCTTCTCTCTCTGCCCCTCCCGGTTTGCTCTCTCTCAAAAATAAACGTTTAAAAAAAATACGCTTCTGAAAAGGATGCACAGGGTTTGCGCACACACATCCTCAGGGTGGCAGAGGGGAAACAGGCCTGCTGGTCACCACCAGTGGTGGTGGTCCTGCATGGGAGCAGGAAGAAGGCCCTCGTGTGTTCAGGGTTGCTTCTGACCCACGGTTCCCAAGGCTCCTCTGATACCATTTGTCTGAGGCACACCATCAGAAGTTTGGACAACCACCAGCGCTGACAGGTTCAATTTACTAGTGATGCTTTTCTGCCGTATCACCGTTTTAACATATATGACCCCCACTCCCATTTCAGCCATAACTTAAAAAAAAAAAAGATTGAGAACAGATCTGTGATCATCCAAAATTTAGATAACCCCTTTAGCCTTGATCACAATAGCATTGTTGATTTGCTATCAAAGTTGAATAATTTATCATTATTCTTTAAGTTTATTTATTTTGAGAGAGCAAGCGAGCACGGGAGGGACAGAGAGAGGGGGAGAGAGAGAATCCCAAGTGGGCTCTGTGCTGTCAGCACAAAGCCTGACACCAAACTTGAACTCATAAACTGTGAGATCATGACCTGAACCTAAGCCAAGAGTCAGACACTTAACCAACTGAGCCCCCCAGGTGCCCCTTATTGTTGTTCTTAATGGCAAGGTGACTTATAAAAAATCTCAGGTGAAGGCAAAACACATAAGCAAAAGCCAGGAACAAATCCCAACTTTTCAAAGGCAAACTAAAGTATTTTTAAAGCACCAGAAACATTTTAGAAACATCATCAGGGTGCCTGGGTGGCTCAGTCGATAAAGCGTCTGACTTCGGCTCAGGTCATGATCTCACGGTCCGTGAGTCTGAGCCCTGCATCGGGCTCTATGCTGACAGCTCAGAGCCTGGAGCCTGTCTTTGGATTCTGCGTCGCCCTCTCTCTCTGTCCTTCCCCTGCTCACGCTGTCTCTCTCTCTCTCTCTCTCTCTCTCTCAAAAATAAAACATAAAAAAAATTTTTTTTTAAGAAACATCATCTGTAAACTCAATCCGTGCCTCAACTATTAGGAGAGCATCAAAACTGCAAATATGGAGGGAAAAGGTTTTTTTCAGAAGTAGAGTTTTATTTATACAAGAGTTCTATTCGTCAGATAATAATAATTCTTATATTACCTGTGCAGAGTACCCATTGAAGAAGGAGTACCAGAAATGAACCAACGTAAATGCGAAGTTTTTGTAAAAGAAATATCGAAGGAACTTGCACATCCTTATGTAAGACCACCGGCCGTGTACCAACAGCAATCTCTGCAAGTATCTGAACTGGGCAAAGGAGTAGTCACTTGACATGACAGCTTGCATGCCTTCTTGTCCACTTATTCCAACACCAATGTGGGCAGCTGTGGGGCGGAGGGAGAAGATATGTGAATCATAAGCTAATTTTAAAGCAAAACATGGAGATGATAAAAATGTTTCCACAGCAAAACAAAGAAACAGACATTCTTGGAGCAATGAAAACTCTTGCTCATCAGCCCCGCCCCAGCTTCTGAACTCAACTTTATGTCAGAGATACAAGTGGCTAAAAAAAGCACATGGCAAGGGCTCTGAGTATTCGTGGAAGGATCTCAGGTGGGCGGTAAATTCCATTTGGGTTTTCTGCCCAGCTCATAGGCCATCCTTCCCACCCACGGAGGGAACCCAAGGAATCCATGCATACTGTGTGTCCCTGCCTCCCTGGCCACAGCTGAGTCAGCTCTGGGCTGGTAGGTCATCGGTAGCATATACACATTGGCTCTCCCAACCTTCATGTCACCCTTGTTTATTGGAAAGGTGGGAAAGCAAATAAAAACCTAACACCGCTCTGACTTCCTCGCAGCAAGGTTCTATTTGTGAATTGGGTTCCATCATTGCGAGCCACCTGGAGCTCAGCGGCCCTTCCCTTTGTGGCATTTCTGTAGCAGAGTTCATATCCTCTCTCCAGCTGCCCGGAGGTTGACGGACAAAAGTTTTTCAGCTGAAAAGCCCTTCACAGAAGCCTCAAAGTTAGAAGCTCCTCTGGTGCGTGACTAAGACATTCGAGGCTCAGCCTGGCACCTGCTTCTTCAGTCTTTCCAGCGCTTTTGTGAGCACTTGGTCCCTTACATTAATCACTTCCTGCTTAAAGTACCCAGTGGGGTCTGTTTCTTATACTATCCTTGGCACAGAACCCAAGCTGGACCAATCCGTGTCTCTTTCACATTTTGGAACTAAGATTTGGGTTTGTGTTTGTAATTTTAACTTCTAAATTCTTGAGTTGTGGGACAGATATATTTATTTCCAAGGGGTTCTGAGAGGCAGAAGTAAAGTGGTCTAGAAGGAGGATTGAAAAGAAGCTGGGTTCCTGGTTCCAGCATCTTCCTGAGGTCTGGCTTTTTGGGAGGCATGAAACATCTTTAGATCTTTTAAAATAAATTTTTGTCTTAAGCTTGCGTTAGCTGTTCTTTAATATTTACAATCAAAAGTGTTTTAACTAAGATACTAGTTTATATAGTATCTGATAACTATAATATACTTAGTTAACTAAGATATTAAACTTCCAGCATTTAGTCATGGCCCACCATGACCTTAAGAGACACATTTTTTTTTTTTTTTTTTTTTGCTGCAGAAGGTTTCCAGAATGGATAAAAATGAAAGTGACAATTCTGTCCATCCTTCCAATAGTCACTTAGTCACAGTTTCAACTTAGCGAATTACGAATTTTATATAGGTCTTAAGAGGCATGGAACTAAAGACATACTGAGATCTGCTAGAGAATGTGTGTTGGAGAACACAACCTGTTATTACTCAGACCCAGAGAAGTGACTGCCAACTCAGCAGGGTTTCCAACTGAAAGCGGCTCCAAAAATCCTGCCTTAGTGGCAGAGTACAGGGTCTGGCAAATTCAAAGTGACACAGTGACTTGGCCAAACCTATGTTTTCAGTAACACTTTGCAATTCTAAAAAATAGAATGAATTGCATGTCTCATTCAATATTTATGACTTCTTTTTAAACACATAAATAATTCTTATGACTAGTCGTGGTTGCCAAACTGTGCTTTCCTGCCGAACTATGGGCTGCTTTTCCGATCAAGCAACAAAGGGAGATGTTGAAGTTCTCTCGGAGCCAAGGAGAAGGAGCCCCTGATGTCCAGCCCAGCCTTTTCGCTGAGCACACCAAGGACAGTGTGTGAAAGAACACAGCCACGGTTCACAGGGGATTCAAGGCAACCGAGGAGATGTACTTTATAGGGCTGCATGTTTTTTTCCCCTATAATCTAAATATAGACACCTAGATTTTCCTGAAGTTTCAAAAATGTGGTTTCGGATGCCTCACTGGTAGGCTCCTTCATAGTTCCTTAACAGACTCATCATTTCCTCAAGCCTTGGTGGCTCTGTCTCCCCTCTCGTGCTTCTTGCTTATTTTTAGGGTCTTAGACCAAGAAAAAACACCACCCACCAGCCAGCAGACATCTTCAGGCCCAAGAGAGGGAGACAGGGGAGCCCATGAGAGTCCTTGCGTCCTTGCTAGAGGCAAAAACATGGGGGGGGGGGGGGGGGGGTTGCAGTTCCCTCCACTTCTACTAAATGTGGAACATGCTAACAAATGGCCAAGTTTTTCTGACACTTAAATTTTACTGTATTTCTTTATAGACAAATATAATTTCTGTATATTGTATTTTATACAGGTGAAAGCAATGCCAGTTTTTCTAAAATACAAAAGGCACTATCAATACTTGGGTAAAGCTATGGACTTCCAGGGACACCTGAGTTTCTTTGATTTGCACCCCAGATGGATGTTCCCTGTTATATATAAAAGCACCGACCATATAACAGAGCTTAATAAAATTCTTAGAACAACTTAAGAAAACAAGTCTCTATAAGATTACTTATGTTGACTTTGTGATCCCTTTTGCTATCAATTGGTAAACTCCTTGGAACAAAAAAAATTTCAAGTCTAAGTCACATAGTCAGATGGTAAATTTGCAAGGTAACCCTCTCTCCAACATCTAGAAGTCTCCATTGTAACTGAGTAAAACTAATGTTTGAGTTACTTGCCCTTTTGGCACAGCTATTTATGCTAAGGGTACACAATGGAAAATAACCTAGAACTGGCTATAGAGGAAAGAGACTGATGTAATTTGGGGCAAGAAATGCCAGTCGTACGGTAGTATTGGCACATGCAAAACACCCTGGAGAAGAAATTAAACCAGCAGTGGCCACAGACAGACACATGATAAAGAAGCAAGAAGACATACATCATATAGCTGACTCCTGCCGAGGAAGATAAAGTTGGAATATTCTTAGTATAGATCGAGGAGGAGGAAGAGACTCTAAGAAAACAAAGAGACACATGAATTACAAAACAGGCTTGAATTAAAAGTCTAGTTGTACATAATGCATTTTAGCTCTCTAGTAGAACATACGTGGTTATGTCATAGTTCCTCTGAACTAATAATATCACAAAACTGGAAGTGACCTCAGAAATCATAGTTTTCAGATGAGAAAATTGAGGCCGGAGCATAAGCCCAAGGCGCCACAGCATGTCGGTGGAATGAAAACCAGCATTCACAGCTCACTAGTTGGGGCGTTTTCATTAGAAGATGCTCCCTGACAGTAACACAGGGAGGAAAAACCACCCAGGACTCAGGCGTGTTGATGAAGCTTCGGTTCTGCGTGCTCTAACACTGGCACAATGTATTTCTGCATGACAGGGCTCAGTTCTTCAATTTGTGAAGACGTAAAGCCCTCCCACCAGCGAAACGACCCTTGGCAGTCTCCTAGGAAGGTCAGGAGGATGGCAAGGCCATGTTAGAGTTGTGTTTCAATGCCACGTGTGCTCCCTTGGGCTCATACGAGGTCACCCAATTTCCCAAAGGCAAGAAGAAAGCCCCAGAAAAAAAGATGCTGAGATAAGAAAGCAAAATACTCTCAAATACTAAAGAGAATTCAACAATTTACTCCGCGCTCAGCAGAAATTTTCACCAAGGTTACTAAATAGGATTCTAATAAGCCTTAAGGAAATAGAGGAGGAGAAGCAGTAAGCAAGGGAAAACAAAACAAATCCACATGTGTGTAAAAGAGGGAAACAGAGGAGGCCAAATTCACTCATGTGGAGCTCGTCCTCTCTTTGGCATCCTCTGAGCGGCACTATCCTACCTGCTCTCTCCTACTGGGGTAGACTGAGCTTCCTCAGGGCAGGGTCACAGGTGTCATCATCGTGGTTACTTGCCTTTATCAGCTGCTTTCTCAGAGCCTGAGCTATGGGATTTGGAACTACTACCCTCAGAAACATTCCTGCCATTCCTTCTCTAAAGCAGTTCAGGTGGCATCGGCCCTGGGTGAGACTCACTTTTGATCATGTTTACATCATTGGCCCCATCTCCAATCGCCAGCGTGATGGCTTTCTTGTACCTCTTCACCAGGTCCACCACCATTGCCTTCTGCTTGGGGGTGACCCGGCAGCAGATGACTGCATTGCACTCACAGGCCAGGTCTACAAAGTTCTTCTGCCTCTGCTCTTTCCTGGCTTCCAGACGCCTTTTACTCTGCGTCCGCATCCGTCTTTCTTCTTCCGTCCTCGGGAACTTCAGCTTCAGAATCTTACTTCTCTTGGTCTTTTTCTCCAGAAGAATTTCATTCTGTGAGATTAGAGAGGGAGAGGATTACAACCGTCTTAGTTTTTATCTCGAGGGTACCATCTCCAAGACTTTAATCGTGTGGAGGATGGTTCTTGGGTTATCTCATGGATGATAACTGTTCTGATTATAAAACCTACTTACCGTGGAAATTTACAAAACACAAATGTACAAAGAAAAAAAAATTACAATTATTCATTGATTGATAAACCAGGGCTATCCACCATTACCAGTCTGATGGATTTCCTTTCATGTATCATATAGGAAGTCTCACACTTGGGAAATTGCCGCTCATTCATAGGCCAAGAGATTTTTAGGCTGTCAGTTTGTATGAGAAACCATCTCAAATCAGTCCACAATGAACTGCTGTAGTTTAAGGCAAAGGCACACACAGATAAAGATACGCACCAACCAAGAACCAGTGATTATTAAAGCACGACTTTCACCAGGTGGAAAAAAAGGTTCGTGCACGGGGGGTACAAACTTTGCATAGACTCCACCTCTGTTCCTCTGGTTTTCCATCCTTGTGTGAAGAAGAGCACTGGGGGGAAAAAGAAATTTAAGTGTTTAAGAGCACAAGACTATAAATCGGCCCTTGACTGTGAAGTACCTTTGACATATAATCTCTATTTTTATTTGTGTTTTTAAAAAAAAACCCACATACTCTGGTTTCTCTTCAAATCGTATAAATCTTTCCCCTTAAAAAAAAAACCCACATAAAATTTATCATCTCACCTATTTCTACAGTTCAGTAGTATTAAGTATATTCACACTGCTTTGTAACCAATCTCCAGAACTTTTTCATCTTTCCAAACTGAAACTCTATACCAGTTAAGTGACCCCCTTCCCCTAGTCCCTGGTAACTACTGCTTTATTTTCTGTTTCTACAGATTTGAACACTATAAGAGAACTCCTACAAGTGGAATCACACAGTACTTGTTTTTTTTTTTTGCGATTGGCTTATCTCCCTGTCCTCGAGATTCATTTGCTATTGTAGCACATGTCAGAATTTCCTTCCTCTTTAATAATATTCCAGCATATGGATATACTACATTTTGTTTGTCCATGCATCCATCATTGGACGTTTGGGTTGCTTCTGCTTCTTGGCTATTGTGAATAGTGCTGCTATGGACGTGGGTGTGCAAATATCTCTTTTGAGTTCTGGCTTTCAATGCTTTGGGATATATACCCACAAGTGGGATTGCTGGATCATATGGTAATTCTCTTTTTAACTATTTTGAGGAGCCACCGTACTGGTTTCCATAGCAGCTACACCATTTTCTTTCCCACCAACAGTGCACAAGGACTCCAGTTTTCACATGCTTGCCCATACTTGTTATTTTCTGGTTTTGTTTGTTTGATAGAAGCCATCCTGAAAGGGTGTGAGGTGATAACTTATTCTGGTTTTAACTTGCAGTTCCTTAATGTCTGAGCATCATTTCATATGCTTGAGCGTATGAGTGAGCATCATTCGATATGCTTGTTGGCCGTTGGTATATCCTCTTTGGAGAAAAGTCTATTCAAATCCTTAGCCCATTTTTAAATCAGGTGACATAATCTTATTTAAGTCCTAATTCCTCCCCCACGGGGCACCCTATTCTTGGTGTTCCGTTGTTTGCCAAAGACAGCGAAAGGAAGATACAATTGAAAATATGCTCAGGACCAACAGAAGGAAGGCAATCTTGATCTGAATTATTATACCTGGGTCTATAGTGTATTATAATTTATAATACAGTGTATTATAAACAGTGGCTGCTATTTGGCAAAAAGCTTACTTCCACATAAAGTTATGTTTGCTTTTGAGAAATTCTCAGTGCTTTGTATCAAAAAGTAATTGAGAAGACCACATGTAACACATTCATGTGATAGAAAAATTAGTCATGGAATTTTAGAGTGGAAGGCTCCATGAACATCTTATCCAAACTCTTCATGTTACACATAAGGAAGTGCAAGCCCATGAGAGAGGATGCGATTCACCTGGAGTAAGTTGATAGGCAAAGGGAGTGAAGACTCAGGTCTCCTTACTCTCAGCCCCAGCTTTCCTTGTTATACACAGCCACCATTCTCCACCTTCAAGAGCAAGTTTCTCAACCTTAGCACTATTGATGTCTTGGGCCAGGTAATACTTTGTTGTATGTGGCTGACTATTGCCCTGTAGGATATTCAGCAGCGTCCCTGGTCTCTACCTATTAGAAGCCAGTAGTACCTCTCCTTCCTTCCATATTAAAACAACCAAAGATTCATGATGTCTGGAAACATTGAGAAATGGCTGCACCAGAATGTTAATATCTCGGCATAATTAAAGCAGGGACACTGAGTGCAAAGTAGAAATAGCAAGATCATTAACTCCCGACAAGATAATCACATAATAGAACAGATTAGGGTCGTTGTTTTCACAGAGCAAGGAAATTTATACCGTCAAGTGGAAAAAGTTGTGATGTGGAATTGAATAGAGGCGCTAAGTATGGAAAAGGAGCCTCCTCTTGAGTCTTTCAGGCTAAGCTCAGTGTCAACTGTCAGACTGCCACATTTCCCTGCAAGGCAAAACCACCCCCAGTTGAGAACCACTACACTAGAGGATTAGGTATTTTTTATTCTTTTTTCCACATTAAGTTCTCATTTTCAAGTTGAAAATAAGGAGTGATGAAAACAAATCACTGAAAGAAAAAAAGCATGAAGTTACCCATTCAAACCATTCTATAGGAATCATCCTTTTAGGAACCACCTAGAGAGATAGATGGTTCAGCCCTCTAGAAAGGTTAACTTAGCTAAGAGCATGATCGTAAAATTTGCTACTTGCATAAATTTTATCTTCTAATTTAGCTCAGGGCCCAATTTTCAACACTTTAGAAAGAGAGACCAGAAATCTATTAGGGCCCCCATCTACAAGAAATAAAACCTGGCAATTAACCAAAGTATTTGAAACCAAGAAACTACTTAAGTAAACATGTTACTATTTATTTGTTGCTATTTTTTAAAAGCTAAAAGCAGGGGCGCCTGGGTGGCGCAGTCGGTTAAGCGTCCGACTTCAGCCAGGTCACGATCTCGCGGTCCGTGAGTTCGAGCCCCGCGTCAGGCTCTGGGCTGATGGCTCGGAGCCTGGAGCCTGTTTCCGATTCTGTGTCTCCCTCTCTCTCTGCCCCTCCCCCGTTCATGCTCTGTCTCTCTCTGTCCCAAAAATAAATAAAAAAAAAAAAGCTAAAAGCACCAAGAGGCATGGTTTATGCATTCAAACAGAACTGATGGATGCAGATTTTAGAGCCGCTGATTTTGTGTGTCTAATTTAGCCCGAGTGCCCAATATACTGGAACAACTCTCGAAAGCTCTGTCACCATCATTGGAAAGAAGACTAACGACCTCCATCGACTCCCTCCAGCCTCTTACCAAATGAGGCAAGTTCACAGCTTTTGGCCTCATGACAGCCCGGGGGGGAGGGGCCGTAAGGCAAGGACTTGAGGAATAAATAAAACTGTCAAGATAGCACCACCAGGTAACTTCTGCCGCACGTTTCTGGCTTTACCACCAGGCGGGGCTTCTCCTTACACGTTTCCAGGTCTCCTATGACTCTGGGCTCTCGAGTGTTTCAGGACAGGCTACGCTTCGAAATACCCTGCCCCATCCAGACGAGACTAGAGGTGTGTCCCATCCACCCGTTTCCTTCCAAGCAAAATTGTGCGGTTTCTTTCCTTCTGTTTGTTTCTTACAAAATTACAATTCCTTGAAAAGGCAGCACTCCAGCATCAGTTGGCTGGTGATGTCTCAGGCTCACTTTTTTTTTTTTTTTTTTTTTCTTATCAGCAGGCAAGCACTGAGGACTTGTAAGAAATGGAGAGAAATGGCCCCTGAAAGGGTGAATAAGGGCCTCAAGTTCCCCTAACACTAAAACTTGCTCAAAAGGAGATCCAGCCATGCTAACCTGGAACTACCTTATTTAAATGTGAGGAAAACTGTCTGAATTGACATTCTAGCTCCCATTTTTTTGGTTTGCTACCACATATTTGCTACCACATCTAGTTTTGTCTTTACTTACTTGATATCTTCCCCATAGCAGATAGTCATGTCTTCCGTCAGGAGTTCACAAGCAAATCCTATATTTTCAGCAGTTTCTACAACAGAAAGAAAAAACAAACAAACAAACAAACAAACTAGGTGTTGGGGTGAGGCTTAGGTCATGATCTCATGGTTCGTGGGTTCGAGTCCCACATCAGGCTCTGTGCTGACAGCGCAGAGCCTGCTTGGGATTCTCATTCTCTCTCTCTCTCTCTCTCCTCTTTGTCCTTCTCCCACTAACATGTGCTCTCTCTTAAAATAAATAAACTTAAAAAAAAACCCAAAACTAAGTGTTGTGCCTATTGATGAATAGTTGACTATCTAGTAATAAGCATTTTTTTTTCCAGTAACAGCCAGATTCAATCAAATATGGTGAGTTGTTTTTTTTTTTCCAGTAGCAATGTATATACACAAAAGGGGGGCAAAAGCCTTTTTTCTGTGATAAAATAAGTAGAACTCAAAGTCTGGTTTGAGAAGTTTTCAATTATAAAATGTACTCTATTATCAAATATATAAATATACAAACTGATTAACAAATCAAAGTTCATTGAATTACTAAGCACATTCAGTTCATGTGGCTTAATCATTCTGTTATGGAAAAAAAAGATAATTATTTCCATAAACCCTCAAATGGGGCCCCTACTGGAGAATTTTCCCCTTTTCCCATCACCACCCACTGTTATTTGTTTAAGGTCAGGACTTCCCTTAGCTTATCAGAGTGTGTAACTCACAAACAATGTCAGAGTAAGAGAAATTATCTGGTTTCCATGAGAGGCTTGTAGAAGGGTATCAATGCCAAATAATGCCTTGTTGAGCTCTAAATTTAAAAATTCAAATCATCCCTTGGGTGTAAAATTTTAATTATAGTTTTCAGGCAATAAAATGGGTGAAAAAAGCAAAAGTTATTACTCAGCAGTTTGTATTATGTTCTGCTCTGTGCCCAACAAATGACAAAGGGACAAAAGGGATGGTCCTTTCATGAGAGGAGTTCACGTCTGGCTGGAAAGATCAGACTGACCACACAGTTAAAATGGCCTGACCAGGAGCTCAAGTATAAGAAATAAAACTCTGCTACTGACGGAGTTTCTGGAAGGATGCTGTCAGCGTGAGCTGGAATAATGGAGAAGGGTTTCTTAAAGAAAGCATCTCTGTCTCAAAGGAATGGACCGTATTTGTGCAGGATGGAAAGTCTGAGAAAATCATCTTGGGCAAGGGACACAGGAACTACGAACGCTTAATGAATTAACAGATACGCCTCCCCGCAAACTGAATTACCCTTTTTGTCTCCAGTGAGCACCCAGATCTTGATGTCAGCTTTTGCAAGTTTTGAAATGGTTTCTGGGACTCCATCCTGTAACTTGTCTTCAATAGCTGTGGCTCCCAGTAGCTGGAATGTACATTTCAAAAAAAAAAGGAATTAGCAAAATAAGCTCAAAATGTTCTGTAATTGCAGTTTGCCAGCCTACAATAAGCAGAACGGCTAATTATATACCCCGACTGGCGCTCTACTGGGGCTGGTGGCCAGTAATAACACCAGGGGTGGCTGTGGTTCATGCCGAAAAATAAAACATTCAAGCCCTTTTCGCTTAAAGTAGTTTACCAAGGTAAAGATGTAAGTACAAAATCAAGGATGTTAAAAATATACTTTCGTTACATACAGGCTATTTTACGTGGACACAAGCCACTTCCTCTCCCTGAAGGTCAATACTAGCTATTTCCTTCTAATCTAAATTCTACAGGCGATAGGTATTAAACTTTGAGAAATTTCATTTACAAATGGTATCATTTTCTTGTTTCGAGGTTTTACAAGATACAAATCAGTAATTCTCAAAGTGTAATAAAACATATGATTTGTCATCGTGTAAAAATCATAATGAATTATAATAAGCGAGATAAAAAATACCAGATCAGATTAGAAGCTCAACGTTTTCTTTCCTTTGTTTTCTCATAGTGGCAACTTCTGTCTCGCTCACTGGACAGAAGAAATTCAAGTGACCTAGTTCCTTTGTACCAATTTGAAATGAAGTTAGAATTATCTTTCAAGCATGAGATTAAAAATATGACAGAACTTAGTAAAACGTCCAGTTCTGTTTAGAATAGCAAGTCATGAAGGTTAAAACTCACAATTAAGTCCTTTTCAATCTCCTCATACACTTTATCCAGAGCTTCATCCCGGTTGGTTGAGGCTATACTGGCAGCCATAAACTTTTTATTCCATTCTTCAAATTCTTTTTCTTCAATTTCCTTGTAGCAAAGGCACAGAGTTCTAAGAGTCTCACTTGCAAAGATCTATTTAAAAGATCAGCCATCCAACAAAGACGAGTTAATTTTATGTAACTCAAGATCCAGTTTGAAATCTTTCTTTGAAGTAAAACAGTACGAGCGTTTAAAAAGAGGTCATGAAAGATAATGGACTCTGAATAAATACATTCTGTAGAGGAGATTAAACAAATACTTTGTTTTTCACTTTAAGTATTCTCAGGGTCCATTTGTAGTTCCCAAATTAGTTAAAGAGAAAGGTATACATTTCCTCTAAATCAAGTCACTAGAGAGAAGAAAACTCTTTCTCGTAACCACACAGAAAATAACAGACAAGGGAGCTGCCTTGGGGTGTGATGATGTTGTAAACACAGGCCTGACAACTTTATAATTTGTTCCCACAAACTGTTACAAGCCCAATCAACTGTGGACTCTCAACCAAGCATTATATCCTCAAACCAGTTCGGAAATACCTGAGCCACCGTTAAAGCTGTGGTAAAACATTTTAATGAAAAAGAGTGGCTGGAAATTTTAAACATGGTGAACAGATTTAAGCTATTTTATTTTTTTTAATGTTTATTTATTCTGAGAGAGAGAGAGAGAGAGAATGCGAATGGGTGAGAGGCAGAGAGAAGGAGAGAGAGAATCCCAAGTAGTCTCCATGCCATCAGCGCAGAGCCCGACTCAGGGCTGGATCTCATGAACTGGGAGATCATGACGTGAGCCAAAATCAAGAGTCAGACGCTTAACCTGCTGAGCCACCCAGGCGCCCCTAAGCTATTTGAAACAGCTTAAATATGAGCCAGTAAAAATGTTTTTAGTACTTCAGTCACATCTTGTTCCAACACATCACCCAACTAAGTGTTTGCTTTCAAAGATTCTTTGGAAGGTTCTGCATCTGTTTGATTAAATTGCCAGTGTTCATATCCTCATGAGAAATGATCTATCATAACTGCTTCAACAACCTATCAATCTTAAAACGAGACCCCCGTAAGTAAACAACATGTACAGGCTTCTTCCTCAAGGACCTCTGACTGGCCCCAAACTCGACCAGACCCAGGGAAGAAATCACCCTTTACTAAGCACTTACTAAATCCTGGGAATTGTGCAAGATCTTTCCCTTGCAAGGACTCTCTTTGGTAGGAATTACCCTCTTCCTCTTTCACACGGGTCATTAATGCTTCAGTGAGGCGTCAACTGTTTCCCCCAAGGATACAAAACAGGCGAAGAGGCAGAACTGGGATACCAGGTCTGATGGGTATCCTCCATACTTCATTGCCATCATTAATAGAACCAAAACCATGTGAGGATTGGTAAGCATTTCCAAGAGAGAAATTTCCAGAAGCATTCTGAATAACTGCAGTATCATTAGACTAAGTTCACATTCCCCTTAGATAACAAATTTGAAGTAATGAAGACCAAACTGATTTACTAACAAAGGGAGAACTCAGTTATCCGATGCATTGCTTTGTCACACCCCATCCTACATGAATGCTTTCTTTCCTTCATTGTCCCTTAAGAGGTTGGTGGGATTCTTGGAGGCCACACAGATACTAAGGCTACAGCTCACTATAGTTATGTGGCTTGCTCAAGGTCACTGGAAGACAGACCAGTCATTCCCCCGGGCCCGTCCTACAGATGCTGCCAACCGGGATGCCAGGAAAGAACACCATGGTCATGTCCTAGGAAGTCAGCAACAGGGGCAGAACCAGAACACGGCTGCCATTTTCCTACATTGGTGCTCTTTCCACACAACTGCACCAAGACAACAGAAGGGTCAACAGTTCACACAGAGCTTTCATTTCAGCTCACAAGACAGTATCAGAAAGGAAGTTTGCAACCTGCGGCAGAAAGGGTGACGGTGGGACTTACATCCAGGGCATCCTGTGTCTCTTGTTTTGTTGGATTCATCTGATGTAACCGTTCATAAATCACTGTGTCAGCGCCTTTGCAATAAAGCCTGATGTTGCCTTCTGGGGTTCTTACTAGTAGTAAGAGAAGGAAAAGCAAATCATAAAGTTAGCTTTGATTTGTTAATAGAAAACTACATTTATAAAGTTGATTTGAAGGGTGACTCTGCTAATAATTCACCATTAGTTTAAAATCATAAATGCACCTAGAAAAACTTCCCTCTCAGCAAAGTCAGTAAGCCACTATCTACATACAATGAAATATAGTGAAATAAATATGAAAAGAATGCTGTAGTCAGCTCAGCTTTTCCTATCCTTACTTATTCTCTCAGCAAATATTGACTGATTCCCTACTATGTGCCATGCCCTGTGCTAATATCTTCTATAATGCCTTCTTTGTCCATGCTGTAGGAATCTTTCTTACCTATAAACCTGGGATGCTTATTGCCTTTAATACTCAGATCAGAACATGACTCCTTGTGACCATTTTCTTGGATTTTTGGATCTGTGAGATAATTTGATGATAGTACGTGCCTCAGAGCTAAACTTGATTTTGAGTTCAAGGTAAATGCCAGACGTGATAATCAGCCTAGATCAGTGCTAGGCACACAGAAAGCACTTAGTAAAATGTGCCTAATCAGAGTTCAGTAGACAGTTGAACTTGTATATTTTTCTTGGTGAAAAACTCAATCTCATAGTGGAGAAATCTCATGAACACTTTCCGAGCAATCAAACCTAACATCACGAATAACCCTGTGCTTCCAGATGTGATATGCTGGGAGGACACAGCACCAATCCACGCACACTTCCTGCCAATGATGCGTAACTTGAATTCAGTCATGAGGGAATATCGGACAGATCCATTTCTCTCTCTCTCTCTCTCTCTCTCTCTCTCTCTCTCTCTCTCTATATATATATATATATATATATATATATATATATATATATATATATATATATAACAGTTTCTCCATATGGAGACCAAAGTTAACAATCACCTACAGCAGTATGCAATCTTGGGTCTTGAACCAAGAAGGAAGGAAGAAAGAAAGGGAGGGAGGGAGGCAGGGAAAAGAAAATTTCTGGTAAAATCTGAAAACATCCTGCAGATTAGATAATAATATTGTCTCACACTGAATTTTCTGATTCTGATCATCATATTTACATATAAGTGAATGTTCTTGTTCATAGGAAATACCTACTTAGGTATTTAGGGGAAAGGAGCCTTAGCTCTGCAATTTACTCTCCGATGGTTCAGGAAACAAGAATCTGTATATGACGAAAATGACAACACGTGGCCAATGCCAACAGTCGAGTTAGAGAATACAAGAGTTCTCTAAACCATTTTTGCATTTTTTTCTGTAAATTTGAAATTGTTTCTAATTGTGAACTTAAAAATTTCAAAATTGGGAAGCCACAGTGAATGGCAGCCTGCCCTGGAGATTCACTTCTGCTCCATAAGCACAGCCTTGCTTTCCTCTGAACCCCTGTCCTGCTGCTTCTCCCTTCCCTGCCGCCAAGTGTAGGTCAGACAGGCTCGGACGGCCTCACAAAACAAAAGCACGTGTTCTGGACCCACCACCCACTGTTACCACCGAAGGTTCTGCAGCCTGCAGCCGCAGCTCACATTGCTGAAGAATGTCAACATTTGCAAAACTCAAGATAAACTGCCATTGTCCCCGTGAGCGATGGACCCCATGCAGAATAAAGGGAAAAAACGTGTTTCAAGAAGTCCATGGAAATCTCCCAGGAGCTGAGTGGTCCCTCCATCGCCTGTTTTATTCTGGTGCCATGAAATCAAATGCATAAAAGGCAACCTCTCAATGAGCGATTCGCAGACACACTCTTGAGGGAAACCTACCAATTATAGACATTCGCTTCCGGTCACTGTTGAAGTCCAAAATGGCAAGAACACTGTAGGTCCTCTCGGTCCCCAATTCACTGATGGTGATCGTGTTCTGGGTCCTGGCGAGGAAGGCAAATCCAAAGTTCCTGGCAGCGCTCACCAGAGCGCCTTCGTCAGGAGAGGCCGCCTGGTAGTTGAGCTGACCTAACAAAGGAGGCAGGAGAGAAAACCAGAAAATCTGTAAAAACCAGACGGAGGGCTCACTGTTGAGGCTCACATGGGGGGCAAGGATGTCTCACAAAGCCCAACACATCCCCAAGAAAACAAATCACTGATTCTTAAAGAGTATGCCAACATTAACATTTTTCTTTTTCTCTTTGTTTTAACGTTTATTTATTTTTGAGAGAGAGAGAGACAGAGTGCGAGCAGGGAAGGGGCAGAGAGAGAGAGAGAGGGAGACACAGAATCTGAAGCAGGCTCCAGGCTCCGAGCTGTCAGCACAGAGCCTGATGCGGGGCTGGAACCCATGAACAGCGAGATCACGACCTGGGGAGAAGTTGGACGCTTAACCGAATGAACCACCCGGGCACCCCAACACTTTTCAAACTCTATGGTTTTATTTCTAATTACAAACAGTAATATAAACCAGAGGAAAAGAAGACAAGTGTCCAGGAATAGGAAAACAAATTCCCAGACTGCCACCATCCAGAGGAAACACAGAGCCACTGGCATGCTCTTATCCTTCTTTCCGGTCTTTTCAAAAATGCCGAATTTGGTAATAGTTTCTATCATACGTTTACATTCTTGTTATTTTGACCCAATATTCTGAGCATGTTGACATAACTTTAAAAATTCTTTCTAAACATTATTTTAATGAATGTAAACACGTCCCCATTTTTCCAATTATACGCTCTTAGGCTATTTCCAAATTTTCTGCTCTCAAAAACAACATTGTAGCGACCATTTTGCAGGTGTATGTATAAAGGTTTGACTGACTGTTTTCTTTTTTTTAATTTTTTTTTTTAGTGTTTATTTTTGAGACAGAGAGAGACAGAGCATGAACGGGGGAGGGTCAGAGAGAGGGAGACACAGAATCAGAAACAAGCTCCAGGCTCTGAGCTGTCAGCACAGGGCCCGACGCCGGGCTCGAACCCATGGACTGGGAGATCATGACCTGAGCCGAAGTTGACCCCTTAACCGACTGAGCCACCCAGGCGCCCCTGACTGACT
The DNA here is from genome assembly GCF_028018385.1 of Neofelis nebulosa. NCBI lineage: Eukaryota > Metazoa > Chordata > Mammalia > Carnivora > Felidae > Neofelis > Neofelis nebulosa. The sequence continues at coordinate 18,229,566 of NC_080792.1, read as the reverse complement.
GTTTTCTAAGGATAGCTTCCTAGAGTGATAATACTGAGCTAAAGAAAACTGGTAATTTTGGGGGCACCTGACTGGCTCAGTCGGAAAAGCATGTGACTCTTGATCTTGAGGTCGAGAGTTCGAGCCCCACATTGGGCATAGAGATTACTTAAATAAGTAAAACATAAAGAGAGAGAATACTGATTTTTTCAAGTCTATTGGCATATATCAGTCATTTGTTTTCCAAAAGGGTCGTATACTTTATCTTTGCTCTGGAAGAGTGTACTTTCTTCAGCATAGTCATATTAAAATAACACCTCAACATTCATCAGTCTGTTCAACCTCTTGATGTTTAAAGTCAATTAATGGGTGGGGCACCTGGGTGGCTCAGTCAGTTAAGCAGCCGACTTCGGCTCAGGTCATGATCTCACGGTCCGTGAGTTCGAGCCCTGTGTCGGGCTCTGTGCTGACAGCTCAGAGCCTGGAGCCTGTTTCAGATTCTGTGTCTCCCTCTCTCTGACCCTCCCCGTTCATGCTCTGTCTCTCTCTGTCTCAAAAATAAATAAACGTTAAAAAAAAAAAATTTAGGGGCGCCTGGGTGGCACAGTCGGTTAAGCGTCCGACTTCAGCCAGGTCACGATCTCGCGGTCCGTGAGTTCGAGCCCCGCGTCGGGCTCTGGGCTGATGGCTCGGAGCCTGGAGCCTGTTTCCGATTCTGTGTCTCCCTCTCTCTCTGCCCCTCCCCCATTCATGCTCTGTCTCTCTCTGTCCCAAAAATAAATAAAAAACGTTGAAAAAAAAAATTAAAAAAAAAAAAAATTTAAAGTCAATTAATGGGAAGCTGCCTTCTCTTCACAAGGACGCTTCAACAACTGGAATAAATGTCACAATGTTGAGTGAAAGAAGCCAGACACGCAAGTCCACACTGCGTGCTTCCATCTATACAGACCACGAAACCAACAAAGCGTCCCTGTGCTATTCCAGGTCAGGACTAGTGCCCCTCGAGGGGCAATGACTGGAAGGGAACACCAGGGGACTTCTGGGGGATTCATAACGGTCGGTTTTTTAAAATCTGGGTGCTCATTGCAGTCATTTACTTCTTATTTATCATGCACTGATTTAATAAATATTTAATGAACACTTAAAAAAATAAATAAAAATAAAAATAAATAAAATAAAATCTGGGTGCTCGTGACACGGGAGGATTCAGTTTGTGAAAACCTCCTGAGCTACAAGCTGGGCTCCGTGCACCTGTTGTACTCCAGTAAAAAGTTGAAAAAGATTTTCCGTTTTTCTACTTTCGTTATTCTGCTTCAAAGCAGAAGGAAAAGTACTTCCATGGTCAGGTGAATGTTTACAGAAAAAAGGCATTTCCTTTTCCACCATGGTTTGAGCAGGATGCAGACCATGGATGGATGGGCAGCTTTTGAAAACATCAGGCTACACAGGAGAGGATGCTCCTGGGGGAATCAGCTATAGGGAGGGCTGTACCCCCGCACGCCTGCTCAGATGGCTCACTCCAAGTCAGTATCAATCAATTCCCAATTAGTAATTAAAGAGGACACTTTAGGTTGTTTTCTGCTCACCCAGAAAGTCATACATCAGAAGTTACGAATGTACACGCCAAATCCATCCATTTCCTCAAGCACACACGGCTGCCAGAGGGCAAACTATTTTTTTAATCTTTATTTTGAGAGAGAGAGAGAGAGAGAGAGAGAGAGAGAGGGAGGGAGGGAAGGAGGGAGGGAAGGAGGGAGGGAGAGAGTGCAAGTGGAGGAAAGGCTGAGAGAGAGAGTCCCAAGAAGGCTCCAACTCAGGGCTCAATCCCATGAGCTCGAGACCAGGACCTGAGCCGAAATCAAGAGTAGGATGCTCAACTGACTGAGCTGCCCAGGAGCCCCGGGAGGGCAAAATACTTAACGGGAGCTGAACAAGCAGCAGTGGGGACACAACCACTTCAGCAAGTGTAGCTGGCACAGTGATCTCCCCGCGTCATGCTGGCGGCAAGCTTACTTCCAACAGAAAAAGAGCAACGAAATGATAAAAGGTGGTAAAGTTCCCATGACTGAGACAATCATATCTGGAGCAAACACTGATATTGTTATCATGACCAAAAAAACACACAAAAAACCCTTCCACTTGGTTCGAGCAATAGAGTCACAGAATTGCAGGCTAATGGAGACAGGAAGAAATTGAGAGAGCTGGTCCAAACTCCAACTTGATGTTTGCAGGAAGAAACCAGGACTAAAAAATAATCCTCTGCAGTCATTTCTGGCGAGAACTCTTTTATTTACTTTACACTCAGAGGCAACCAGAGAGGCATTGTTTTCTTTCATTAACTAATTTGCGGAGCAGGAAAAGGGCGCCAATGGAAAAAGATGCCCAAACCGCAAATCCCGTCTCTGGTGATTCTGACACCGTAGCTTCCTCTGGCAGATACAAGCCCACCCCCTGGTCACCTGCCCTGAAACAAGTTACCTCTCAGACCACTCCTTCCCCTCAACAATCTCACCCCCTTCAAGTCTCGCGCTGAATGCCCTCCCCACCCCCTCCCCATCTATGGCTTCCTCATCCTTCCCAAAGACCCCACCATAATCCAGACCCTCAGCTTCCAACCCAGTCTCCCATGTCTCCAGGCTCCCGCCTCCTCAAACGCCACCTCTAATCACAGCACATCCTGACTTAATGACCTGCAGGTGAAGAAGAGGTCCCCAAGCCTTCCACACCCTGCTCTCACACAGCCTCTGCAGGAGGTAGGAATCAAAGAGGGCCCCAAGGACCCTTCCCTCCCCCCCCGCCTCACCCCCAGTATAACAGCACCTCCTTCCAGTTATTCGAAATGCTAGTCTAGGTACTGCTGGGAAGGGATCTTGCAGATGTAATGAAGGCCCAAATCAGTTGACCTCAAGATAGGGTGATTATCTGAGTGTTCCCAACCTAATTAGGTGAGTCCTTAAAGACACAGGGCTTTTCCTAGGGAGAGAGCTTCAAAGCATATAAGGGGTTCCACGGAAGAGGGATTCTCTCTTGCTGGCTTTGAAGATGGAGGGGGCTGCGTGGCCAGGAAGAAGGGAGGCCTCGGTCCTTCAGCTGCGGAGAACTGAATCCTGCGTTCCCACGTGAGCTTGGAGGAGGACCCCGAGCTCCAGATGAGAACATGACCAACCTTGATTTTGGGGAGATCTTGCGCAGAGAACCCTGTCATGCGTGCCCAGGCTTCTGACCTAGGGAACTATGAGCTAAAGAATGGGTGTATTCAGCTACTGAGTTGTGGAAATTCATTACAATTGTGGAAATTCAACAGAAACCCGATGTCTCCTCTCCACACTTTGCCCCCATGGGCCTCCACGGGGACTCAACACTCGGGCCACACACACTGTCTGCTCAACTAGGCAGATGTGTATGGCAACAGGTATGAAAGGATTTCCTCCCTTCTCCTGTCGATGTTATGCGTAATAAAAGACTGACCAGTCTCCATTAGTCTTACAAAGAGAGAGAAAACACAGGAGCAAGGCGCCCCACCCCAGGGATTGCAAAGGGATCCCACCAGAAGGGATTCTGACCTGCTGTCTGAGTCACACAGGTCCTTGTGCCTTCTGGGTCTGAATGTCCTTATCTATCATACCTGGAGGAGGGGTTCCCAAGGTAAAGACCAATCAAAACCAATTTCTCTTTTAACCTCCTGCCACTAGAGATCAAGCTGTTCTCCATTCATAGTGGCTAGAGCAATGGCCCATCACATGCTGTGTGAGAGAGAGAAGTTTCCTCAGGAGGTACAATTCTCTGCCTCAGCAGACAGTGGGACAGACACCAGCACAATGTGAGGTTGAAAGGAACCGTGAATTCCAACCTTCTGCTTGCAACACTGAGGAAGTTGATGCTTGGACCGAAGATCCTGGTCTACACTGGGTGTTCCGGTAGGAACCAAAGCTGGGCTGGCCCATCTCCAGCCGAATAGGGCTCTTCCCATAATATCCCAGTGAAAAGAAGAGAAAATAGAGACCATAGAATTATAGTTGCCCAAGTTGGCTGGTTAGCTCTCAAAATGCCAACCCCCACACACACATACACAAAAGGATGAATAATTTCACTAATGAGTCAAGACCTAAAATAACCAAGTTGCTCAGAAAGATCATACTTGATTCTTACTGTATCAGTAAAACGTGGTTGTCTAGAAAACAGACTTTGACCTCTACATGAGTTATTCATGACCTGCCATGTCTGTCTTCCTCCACTTTGGCTGCCAATAACCTTCCACGTATCTGCCCCAATTTGAATTCCGCTGTCATCTTGCTTTATTGGACCATTATGCCCATGCTTGAAATGGATTTCTTTGAAATTTGCTGAAAGATAGCACATAGAGGTTTTACACATTCAGTTTTTCTGCGTATTCCCCCTCTGGAGATTTCGTACTTGCCACACACAAAAGCTCAGGGTCAGAAAACAGAAAGACACCTTCCTGTGCTGCACTCACTCAAGTGCAGGAGGGGCAGGCAGCCTGCGCTTCCCCGCAGAAATGCCAAAAGGGTTCCATTTCCTCTTTCTATAACGCACAGGTGTGTAACTTAGTGTAATGTCCATATGTGAAAAAATGGCTTTCACTGACATTGGACAAATTCGCTATAACAAAGCTGGCACGAGCTGCGTTTAAGAACTCTGCAAAGGAGGGGCACCTGGGTGGCTCAGTCGGTTAAGCATCCAACTCTCGATTTCATCTCAGGTCATGATCTCACAATTCGTGAGATCAAGCCCCACATCAGGCTCCATGCTGCTAGCACGGAGCCTGCTTGGAATTCTCCCTCTCCCTCTCTCTCTCTGTCCCTCCCTTGCTCACTCTCTGTGTCTCTCAAAATATATAAATAAACATTTTTTTAAAAAAAGAATCTACACGTCAGCTTTGCTGGTTCCCATGCAAATACACGTTAATTATGCTCCTTCCGATGAAAAAGGCACCTTAAGGAAGCCGAGGCTCTGGCGGGTATTATTTCAAACCCCAAACATATCTGAATCTAGAAAATAAATTCTCTCTGAAATTATTTTGCAGTAAAGATTGTTCAAGTTCGAAGTCCAGCCACAATCCAGATAAGACTTGACTCTTCACGCTCAATAAATGTCAAGTAATAACAGGGCGGGAAGATTGTGATTCTTCTCGCATAATGCAAGAGTCAGTCGTTTCTTTTAACGATAAGATTTCACTTGCAAAGTGATAAACGCATTGGGAGCTATCCCTGTGAAGAAGATGTGCATTCTCATAGACTGGGGGCTTGTCTCACGCTTTGCTGCCTCGTAGACCATCAGGGTGGGTGCTCACCCAGACGTGTCGTGCATACTACTCAACGTGCATTTGGGCACCGGGCACGAGTTACCTAGAAACTAAAAACCTGGGCCCCCGTGTCTGAGATGCCAGGGAAACACTCACCATCAATTCTGTCCACCATGACCGTGTGGCAGACTGCAAGCAAGAAGAAAAACTGCCGAACTTCTGACTCTTTCCCCGACTGGATTTGCTCGATAAGATAGTGGTCGTAAAACGCAAGCTTCCCGTCAGCAAACGTGTTCCAGCTGAAATCCACTTGCTGAAAGAGGTGGGGGAGGATGAGCAAATGTGATTTTAAAAATAACAGTGTGGGCTTAGCAAATGATAGAAGCTTCTCTTGGAAGCCAAATCTTTATGGAAAAATTTTCTTAGGATTATAATGTACTTTTTAATGTGTCAAGAGGCTCACCCTTGTCTTAAAACAAAAAGACATCCTGTTGTGGGTTGAATTGTGTTCCCTCCACCCCCCAAAGATATGTTGAAATCCCAACTCCCGGTGGCTGTGACTATGACCTTATTTGGAAATAAGGTCTTTGGAGATATCATCAAGTTAAGATGAGGTCACACTGGAGGATGGGGGGCACTAATCCAATGTCTGGTGTCTTTATAAGAGGAGGGAAATCTGGACACAGACACACAGATACCCAGGGAGAGCGCCATGTGACAATGGAAGCAGACGTCTAAGTGTTGGGTCTGTAAGCCAAGGAACGCCAAGGGTTGCAGGCAAGCACCAGAAGCTAGGAAGAGGCCACGGAAGATTCTTCCCTAGAACCTCAGAGTGAGCATGGCCCTGCTGATACCTTCATTTCAGACTTCTAGTCTCCAGAGCTGTTGTAGAATTTCTGTTCTGTTTCTAGAATAGCTGTAGAATTTCTGTTGTTCTAAGCCACCCTTTTTGTGGTAGTTCATTACAGCAGCCATAGGCAACTAATACACCCCCAAACCCTCCCTTCAGTTAAAGGACTCACCTCTGTCTTGCTGTGATTGTTTTGAGAAGCGTCCCGATGGTCTCCTGAGAAACAAACAGGACAAGATAAATGGAGTCTTCCCCTGCGTGCAGAGGTCCCTCCTCCTCCCCTTGCTTTGTTTCTAAGGGCCCGGGCCTATTGGGGACAGCTTTCAAGTTTAGAATGATTTTCACATTTTTCAAGAGTTGTAAAAACCAAACAGAACATAACAAAGAAGAAAGTCTGATACGAACCACCTTTGGCTTGCAATGGCTAGAATATTTCCTATTGGGCTCTCTACAGAAGGAGTTTGCAGACCCCTGGTCTAGAGGTTCACACACTGGTGCTTCTCTTGTTCCATACCGCATCCTCCTCTGGGGCCAGACCCCTGTCCTCTGAAGTGCTTTATCTATCCCCCAGCTAGAAAGGGACTGTCACCATGTACGTGAGAACCACTTCCTTAATTCCCCAGTGTCCCACCTTCTTCATGGGCTCCCGCATCTGAGATGCCCCTTCTGTGAAAACATATTCATAGTATAGTCTTCTACAAGGAGAAAGCACAGTGTTCCTGTAGCTATTAAAAAATTGTATTAAGTCTTTATTTAAAAGTTAGAGCATTTGAATTGAATACAGTATTAGCCTGAATATTTTTGTTAATATACAGCATGTTTCAGAATATTAGAATGGAAATCACCTTTTTCAAAATAATCAGGTGACATACATATAACATAAAATTTATCACCCTAACCATCTTTTTTAAGTTTATTTATTTTGAGAGAGAGAGAGAGAGAGAGAGAGAGAGAGAGAGAGAGAGAGAGAGTGAGTCTGTGAGCAGGGGAGGGGCAGAAAGAGAGAGGGAAAGAGAGAAGCCCAAGCAGGCTCCATGCTGCCAGCACAGAGCCCGACACAGGGCTTGATCTCACGAACTTTGAGATCATGACCTGAGCTGAGATCAAGAGTTGGATGCTTAACCAACTAAGCCACCCAGGCACCCTGACCTTAGCCATTTTTGTTTTAGTGTTTATTTATTTCTGAGACAGAGAGAGACAGAGCATGAGTGGGGAAGGGGCAGAGAGACAGGGAGACACAGAATCCGAAGTGGGCTCCAGGCTCCGAGCCGTCAGCACAGAGCTCGACGTGGGGCTCGAACTCACGAACCGCGAGATCATGACCTGAGCCAAAGTCGGTCGCTCAATCGACTGAGCCACCCAGGCGCCCCAGACCTTAGCCATTTTGAAGTCTGTAGTTCAGTGACACTAGATACAATCACTCCATAGCTGTTTCATCTGGTAAAGTTGCAACTCTGTACTCATTAAACAATAACTTCGCATCCTCTCTTGCCCCTGGCCCTGGCAAACACCCATTCTACTTCCTGTCTCTATAAATTTGACTGTTCTAAGGCCTCATATAAGTGGATTCATACTAACTACGCCCTTGTGTGACTGGCTCATTTCACTGAGCACTGGGTCCTCAAGGTTTATCCACACTACAGCGTGTGTCAGAATGTTTTCCTTTCTTAAAAAAAAATTTGTTTTCAAATGTCTATTTTTCAGGGGCGCCTGGGTGACTCAGTCAGTTAAGCGTCCGACTTTGGCTTTGATCGTGATCTCGTGGTCCATGAGTTCGAACCCCGTGTCGGGCTCTGTGCTGACAGCTCAGAGCCTGGAGCCTGCTTTGGATTTTGTGTCTCCTTCTCTCTCTGCTCCTACCCTGCTCATGCTCTCTCAAAAATAAACATTAAAAAAAAAATTTTTTTAAGTACTGTGGCGAAAGAATGTAAAACACTGTATTAATAATTTTTTAAAAATGTTTATTTTTTAGAGAGTGAGAGACAGAGCATGAGGGGGGGGGGGGGTGGTCAGAGGGTGAGAGGGATAGAGCATCCGAAGCGGGCTCTGTGCTGATGGCACTCAAACCCGTGAGCCATGACATCTTGACCTGAGCCGAAGTTGGACGCTCAACTGACCAAGCCAAGCAGGCGCCCCAGAATGTTTTCCTTTTTAAGGCTACACCAGGTTCCGTTGTATGTGGGACCACATTTCGTTTATCCGCTCATCCACTGACTCACACTTGGGTTGCTTCCACACTTTAGCTACTGTGAATAATGTTCGTATGACCGTAGTTGTGCGAAGATCTCTTCCGGTCCCTGCTTTTGGTGTTTTCGGGATCCCCTCCGAAGCCAGATCACATGGTAATTTTGTGTCTGATTTCTTGAGGAGTGTGTGCCTGTTTCTGACCTCTGACCTCTCCCACGCGTGCGTTCCCAGTGCCGCCAGCGAAGCCACTTCAGGACTCGGCCCCAAGTGGCCACCGGGGCCGTGCGCCCGGACGGCACCAGCAATTCTGGGACGGCACGTGCTGGTCACGCGTGCTCAGGGATGGAGCGATGGCTTCCACTCACCATATATTTGCCCATTGATGCAGCACTTCTTAAAAGTCATGATGTTTTGCGTGAGCGTCCCTGTCTTATCAGAGAAGATGTAATGGATCTGCCCAAGCTGCTCATTCAGCGTGGTGGTTCTCGCCTTGGCGGGCGTGTCCTTCTCAGGATAGTACATCTGCAGGTCCCAGTTTATGAAGTAACTCTGTCCCAGACGGATCACCTCCACGCTAGGAAGGCAAGACAACACATTAGCGTGGACGGTGCTCTCTGACACGAGAGGCAGGCGGCGAGCTTTGTCTCGACTTGTGCGCACCACGGCGAGCTGCTCATCTGCCAAGAGACAAGCCACGTGGTGGCCCGTGGGCCAAGCCTCTGGGTTCTCCCGACCAGACACCTCCTTCTCGAGCTTCAGGGTCAACGCACCTCGTTTGGTGCGATTTCCCACTCATTCCTGACAACATCTGGCCACAGCACCCCACGTTCAGAACACAGCCCTGTGGGACCAGGGACATGGTGACAATGTGGCAATCTCTACTCTCTTTTCTCTCATTCCCATCACACTCGGGACACCTGGAATGGCCGTGTTCACCCCTGTCCCCGTCATTCCCATGTCTACCTCTGCCCCCGGTTGTCGATGAGGTTCCACTAGGTTACAGAATCGGTGTGCTTTTGGCAAATGACCCCTACGTTGTGATTCCACACCTTGAAAAAACATAGTGTTTTTCCCCCTAAAATCTTATAAGGTTATAGACTGTCCCAAATAAGACAGTCTAAAGGAATCATCACAATTTGAAAACTCTAAAGGATTAAACATATCTCAGTTATAAGGAAGCTGTTTACATATCCAGCAACTGTTAACTGGGCAAAAGATGTCTTTCTAATAAGTTAAAGAGGTGGAAAAAGAACTCCCTCCCTTCCCCTGCTAATATTTCCTGAGTGCCTACCATGTACAGACAGCATTCTAGGTACGGGGGGGGGGCTCCCCAGGGAAACAAACCCAACAAAACCTCTGCCTTCTAATGGGGACAAATCCACAAACCTGTACCTCTATCATGTGGTGAAAATCCCCCCCAGAAAATCAAAGCAGGGTGAGAACAGAATAAGGGATAGCGTGATATTTAAGACGGAGTGGTGTTTGAGCAGAGGCCTGAAGCAAATGAAAGCGCAACTATGTAGATAAGAGGGAAGAACATTCCAGATGGAGACCAGAGCAGGTGCAAAGGCTCTGTGGCAGGTACTGGCACCCGTGAGGACTATCAGGGAGGCTAAAGTTGGGGGAGACCAAGGAGGAAGTGGACGTATAAGAGGTTGTAGGAACGACGGGATGAACAGCACAAGACCATGCTGGGCCTCGTGGGTCACAGTGTGGCCTCCATAATGAGTTTATCCTGAATGAAATGGAAACAAAGGGTAGAAAACAAAGCAGAACGACCTGATCCACCTTGTGCCGTAGAAGGACCTTTATTTCTAAGAGAAAGAAGGAAACCATTTACATGACATGACTTTCTAAAACCAAAAACGACATACACAGTTTATTTTATAACATGCATTCACAGTTTTAGACAAAATAATCTGTTTAATAGCTCCCTCCACAAAGGTAAATCTTATCTCAGGTTTCTGTGGTTGTTTCTCCTTTTTTAAAGCGACTGCAAACACATGGCTCCCCAGGGCTCTACCTTCTAGTGAACGAGCAATGTTAACGACATGTAATAAGATTAAAAATAAAACAAATGCACATGTAATAAAATTAAAATAAGCTAAGTGCTCCTAATTACAGAAGTGTATGTGATCCTGTATGTCTCTGGGCTGTTACTTAATTGGAGGTCAAGGTAGACTCTGGCTGCTGGGGATATTCCAGGGCACAACTCCTCTTCCAATGGTCTAAAATCCAATCGATGACTGACAGCGAACTTTGACAGTAAAGAAAGAAAAAAGTAAAAAAAAAAAAAAAAAAAAGAAGAAGAACAAGAAGAAATCTCACTCAGCAAGGTGATCACTGTTTGTCACAGATATGACCCTGACTCCTTTATTATGGTTCAGATTAAGATAAGAAACAGAACATTTTGAGAGGCTGAATGAGGGCAGGGAGAGAGGCATTCCCAGCAAGCGTTTTCCAGGCAATGGATGTACCAGGTGGTAATAAGGAAGACACAGAGCAGAGATTAAGAAGGCTCCTAAAAAGAAAAACAACTAAGTTTTCCCATGTCAGTCTAAATCTCCAGCTTTCTCCCAAGGCCCTTTCTGAAGCCTGGGCTTTGAGTCCACTGAGAAGCAATCTTACCAAGTGAGTGACTTCTGAACCCCGGTTGTCTTTATCTATAAAGTGGTCAAGATACAAAGTGCTGTGCCTGGCACAGAACAGACACTCCAAAGTTAATTTTCTCACCCTATATTACCCCCAATTCTGAAATGAAGCTATTTTCTTACTTGTTCCGTATGGCCTTTGAAACATTGATCGATAGAGATGAAGGGGCAAAGTTGGGAAAATGTACTGCATTCTTCCTTAAAGCAAAAGGCCGAAGAGAGGACAGCCTTACCTGACATAGAGAGAGATGGGCACCATGGTGTTTAGAACAATGATGTAGCCCCAGAAATTTAGGAATCCACGGTAGGAGGGTGTAAAGTCTTCTCCATCATAGAGGTACCAAGAATAATTGCCAACTTGAGCTTCCCAGTAAGCATGGCCGATGGCCAGACCAGCAGAAAGCAGAATGAGAACAACAAAGATCTGGAAGACATAACACACTGAAGTGTATTTGGAAGATGGATCGCCAACCCCCAACCCCCAGAATCTCATAGATGCTAATTAACCTCACTCAATACTCCAGCACATTTATGATAACTTAGTAGTCTGTAAACACAACACACTTAAGGGAAAAACAGCGCCTACGAAGGCTTTGAAAGCCTATTTGAGTTCTACGGTCGGTTGATTTAGCCTACATAATACATATAGGTGCAGTTTTCTTCCCAAAACTATTGTTCGAAAGAGAAGGTTGGTGTCTTGTATTCAAATGCTTAAACATTCTCACATTACCGGGCATCCTATCAATTACTTTTACTTTGAATAATACCATACTGTTGGGGGAAGATACCTTAGGATGACATAATTTCAGATAACACTGAACTGGGACATTTATAGAAAATAGTTGATGGAAATAACTTTTGAAAAGAGAACATAAGGGAATTTCACCCCGATTCAGGTAATTATCCCTGAAGACTTCATTACCACTTAAGGTTTAGACCATTTCTGAAGCGGTACAGTGAGTATTCTGTTACGGAAATGATGAGTATATACTTCTGGGATGAATGCAAAAGTCGGCCATCCCAGTGGTATTCGGATAATTGTGGTAGGAAGATGATTTCCAAGGACAGATTGAAATTTCTGGCCACAGATTCCAAAAGTGCTAGATCTCAAAACCACAGGGCTCAGGATGAGAGAGGAACTCGTCGTGAGTACTCTGGCCATAACCGGGACAATGACACGGAAGATGCACATGAAAAGTTTTCACGAAATGGGAGATGAGAGAAAAAAAGAGCTGTTTCTTTAATGTATTACTTTTATACGACTTTAAATGTGTGTATGTAATTAAAGTATGGTAAGTATTTGACGTCTCTAAAAACTTACGCATTCAAATTAAGCTAAATACTTGGGAAAAAAATTAATTCTCACTGGGAAATTGGAGCACTGCCCAACATCTTGGGGCTGGACCTGAGACGCTGTCCTGCTTGCAAGGTTGGCCTTTAGCCGGCATCTAGGAACTTAGATTTTGGAAGAGTTTCCTCTCTTCCTCCCCCTTCCTCTCCTTATTTCTTATTCCCTGATAAGAACGGCTCATGGTGTCTGTTTGTGTAAAACAATATGGTTTATGCTGATCCCCTACATTCCTTCAGGGAATCTGGAATTTTGGTACATCCCTGGCAGATGGGGCCTGTGTGACCAGATCCCAATAAAACCCCAGGCACTGAGTCTCCAATGAGCTTCCCTGGTAGAGACAACATTTCACATGGGCTGTCACACGTTGTTGCTAGGGGAATTGAGGGTGTCTTGCCATGTGACCCTACTGGGAGAAGACTCTTGGAAGCTTGCACCTGGCTTCCTCCAGACTTTGCCTCATGAGCCTTTTGCCTTTGCTGATCTTGCTTTGTAAATAAGTCACAATAAGTCACAGCTATGAGGGCAACTAGATGTTTTATTCTGTGAGTCCCTCCAGGGAATCACCAAACCTGGGGGTGGTCTTGGGGGCCCTCAACACACTTTATATTTAGCCTTGCCTTATATTTAGACTTGTACACTACATGCTGGGGAGGAAAGTTTGCTTTTAAGAGAACTACCCCTGTGGGAAACTAATAGCAGTAAAATCAACCTTATGTTGACAGGAGCCCGGCCCCACTAACTTATCTCAGGCTCCCTGGTTTTCCAACTGGTCACTCCAGTTGACGAAATACTCAACCATTCAGGGGACCCTACAAGTGGAACTTCGGTTCCCAAAAGGATTCTCCGATTAGAATATGGCGTTTCTGAGGAAAAGTAAGAGAGTTCTCTCTCTTGGAATGCCTCACGCATTTTTCTACCTGGCCTGCAGAGGTTAAGATTTCTCTACGTAAGAAAAACATACAACAAAATTAGAGTAAAAGATAGTAGTCTAGCCTCTCATCTACTGAAACGGAAAATAAATACCGTATAAACCATGTAGTTCATCAAGTAATCAATTTTAGTTCTTTTGAATCTGGTTTTCCCACTATTTTTCATTATTTTCGTGTCAGCACCTAAAAATGGAAAATTCGATACAATCAATAGTTGGCAAAATCAATGCTTCCTTTCATTTCGATGGAGAATGAACAGAAGAGCAATCCCCTCCTTTAAATCTTAAAAGCACATATCAGGGGCGCCTGGTTAAGCGTCCGACTTCAGCTCAGGTCATGAACTCACGGTTTGTGAGTTCAAGCCCCACATCAGGCTCTGTGCTGACAGCTCAGAGCCTGCAGCCTGCTTCGCATTCTGTGTCTCCCTCTCTCTCTGCCCCTCCCCTGCTTGTGCTCTGTTTCTCACTCTCACAAATAAAACAAACATTAAAAAAAATCTTAAAAGCACGTATCACATCAATTTCCCAAGAAACTCTGAAATTACCTGCAAAAATCACCAATCCATGGCAGAAGTCGGTGTTCCTAATTACACAGCCACGTAATAAAATTTTATCAGCATCCAAAGGAAAACTTGTGTTTCTCCAAAACAGTGTTCCTGTAAACTTATCCAGTCGGTTATTGGGTTCTTCACATTCAACGAAACCTTCAGAAAAATGTGATTCACATAAGTAGTCACACATGAAAGATTTTCTGGTTTTAATTAATTGGGACTGAGTTGAGCAACTAAACTTGAAAACAAAGTAAGGCACGTCTGCACAAACCGTCAAATGCTGCCAGTGAATTTTCTCTCTGGAGACACTGGTGTGTGATTTCCAGCGCCATTTTGAACTTGAGATTGGTTTCTCTAAAGGGAGAGGGAGAAAAGGAATTGAAGGAACAAATTCAGGATCTCAAAAAGGCACATAAGAAAAATTGTGCAAAGTAACGTTAGGTATACCTGGAAGCAGAAGCCAGATCGTTAGCTTTTCCTATTTTCGAACGCCCAGTTTGCCTTGGAACTTGGAGTTTAGTGAGGTTATTTCCTGAACTACAGAAAAACTCCTGACTTGGAAGATGCTGGTCCCCTTTGCTGTTTGTTTTTGTGGAGCACTATGAATGGGACGGAGGCATTTACAAGCTTCCTGTCCTCCTTCTTACTAACCTCTTACCGTCAGTCTAGACTTAACTACCACACCGCTATTTAAAAACTTAGCTTCTAGGGGTGCCTGAGTGGCTCAGTGGGTTAAGCCTCTGACTCTTGATTTCAGCTCAGGTCATGATCTCAAGGTTGTGAGATTGAGCCCCACATCAGGCTCAGCGCATTGGGATTCTCTCCCCCCCCCCCCCTCTCGCCCCTCCACCATTCATGTGCTGGTGCACCCTCTCTCTTGCTCTCTCTCTCTCAAAATAAATACACTTAAAAAAAATTTAGCTTCTTCACATTAAGATGATTCTACAAGACGTATTTGTTATGGAAAGTGCCTGGACTCTATCAACCTATTATTTTCCAGAGTGAACAACTGGATCCCCTATTTTTGTTTTGTTTTTTTTTTTTTTAAATTTTTTTCCAACGTTTTTTATTTATTTTTGGGACAGAGAGAGACAGAGCATGAACGGGGGAGGGGCAGAGAGAGAGGGAGACACAGAATCGGAAACAGGCTCCAGGCTCCGAGCCATCGGCCCAGAGCCTGATGCGGGGCTCGAACTCACGGACCGCGAGATCGTGACCTGGCTGAAGTCGGACGCTTAACCGACTGCGCCACCCAGGCGCCCCTGGATCCCCTATTTTTGAAAGATACTTCTATCTAGAAAATTAGGAAAGGAGGTGGGAACCTTACCCTCCAATACTTGGCATGTCCCACCCACCGAGCAGGGAAGGTGTGTGCTCAGGGACACAGAGAGTCAGGCTGGGCATCGGGACGGCGATGCTGTCTGCACATGACAGACATCCTTCTGCAGCCTCCACGAAGATGGACTCTGGGGTTTCCATATATTCAGAAGTTGACTGTGGCCCTCGACCTCCCCATTCTGTTTGTTCCGACAGGGCACGTAGGATTTGCTACCTTCGGAAAGCTTCCGAGTCTCTCACTCATGGGGATAATAGCTGTTTTATAGGTATGACTGATCACCTGACTAATTTATAGACCAAAGACAGACCTGGTTGCACCGAGATGATCTCAGCGCTCCACAAACAAGTTACGCGCATCGAGGGTATGAGGAAGGGTGTTCGTGTCAGAGGGGGCGATGCAGACACTAACCTGGGCAGCCAGCACAGGCGAGCACCGTCCCAGCCCTGCCACTTACTAAGTGACCTCGGGCTGGCTACTTCACCTCCTTGTGTCTCACTTTCCTCAAGGGCAACGTCAAGGTAATAATCTCATCGTGTCGCTGAGAAGATTAAGTGAGCTAACACATGAAGCTAATGCAACTTAGCAGGCACTCAGTGAATGAATGTATTCAAAACTGGTCAAAAACAGAACGTGATTCCCGTAAGGGCTCCTATACTAACCAAAACCAACAAAGGGAAAACTCAGAGTTGTCCATTGACAAGCACTTTAAAAAATCTGTTTTCTCGGAAATTCATTACTGTGATCGTCCTTCATACGTGTCTGGACGCTGCTCAGCTGTACGCAAAGGGCTCAGGTGTCCATCCCTTTCAACCCTCCCTACGAGTGGGGGGAAGGGCAGGCTTGAGAGCCCCACTTTACAGACGGAATTGAAAAAAGAGAGGTTGGTCTGCTAGGGACACCACGGGACAGCCAGCAAGGGGTAGAGGCAAGGCTAGATCTCGGGGCTTCTCTTCTGATGCAATTTTCGATGGAACGAATGCGCCTTTAACGGTCGGCCTGAAAACGGGCCCAGCCAAGACCCGCTTACCCATCCAGTTCAGCTGTTTCGACGTAGCAGAGGCTGTTGGGCTCGGAGCTGGACAGGAGCAGCGTGTCGGCCTGTGCAAAACAAGACACATCAACGATACAGACATCCCCAGGGCCAAACTGAGCGCCCGCGGAAGACGGGAGGATAATAGATGAGGGACGCGGGGCTTCTTCACTTACGGGAATAAAATCATTCTTTTTCAACCGAATGACGTCTCCAACTTGAATCTCTTTCCACTTGGCAATCTTGAACCTAAATGTCAAAAGGAATGAGAGTTTACCGGCCTTTCAAAAGTTACTGGCAAAGGATTTGGAATTATTCTCTCTAGGAGCCAATGATTGCTGGGGAAACGTGAAGAGCACAGAAAAAAGGTTTCCTGAAACTTCGGCCAATTTCATGATGAAACCCCATGAAGTGGTCACGTGAATCACAGTATCCTCTGAAGGGAGCGGTGATGATGGTAATGACTTTGATGTGTTCTTTCCATGTGGCGTCATGGCAGGAAGGCTCGATGGGGCTACTCAACGTGTGGCAAGGAGCTACTGGGCTCCTCCTATCTTTTTGCTCACGTCCTGTGCTTCCAGTCTCCTGTTCTCTTGCCTCTGGGTTGTCAACCACCTGCTCAGGACGCGGGACCCAGGTGGTCCCGGGACAGGAACACATTCTGGCTCCTGCACCGGCCACCTGGAATCCTCAGGGAACTTTAGAGCATGCCTCCTCCCTATTAAGTTACCTTTTCATTGAGCACGCATTGCTTTTCTCATAAGCCTAATAAGGACACTGATCAAATGAAAAATAAAATTAAACAGATGACTATTTTTCTGTCTTAAGTTTCACAGGAAAGAGCCATTTAAATGTCTAACAAATCAACATGTTAAAAAGTTTTAAAATACAGTGGTCTGTGTGAAAACTTTTCACACATAGAAAAGATACCCATAACAGAGATTATGAATCTATCACAACTAATAAACTTAGTATTTTCGGAGGCAGAACTCCAATTACTATGTTTGTCCTCCCATTAATTCATGGATAAGAGAGACCTGGAGAATGAAACTACAGTTGTTTTTTCATTTATTAAAAAAAATTTTTTTAATGTTTTTATTTATTTTTGAGACAGAGAGAGACAGAGCATGAGCAGGGGAGGGGCAGAGAGAGAGGGAGACACAGAATCTGAAGCAGGCTCCAGGCTCTGAGCGGTCAGCACTGAGCCCGACACGGGGCTCGAACTCACAGACTGTGAGATCATGACCTGAGCTGAAGTCGGACACTTAACCGACTGAGCCACTCAGGTGCCCCCCTCCCGACTTTTTTAAAAAAATTTTTAAATGTTTTTATTTATTTTTGAGACAGTGTCTTTTCATTTAAAATACACTTTAAATATATACTTATACCCCAGCATGACCAATTTTATTAGAATTGAACACACACTTCTCCATCTCAGGATTTAAAAAAAAGAATTTGGCTTATCTTTCAATAAATTAAGTCGTAGTTAGTTTAGATTTCAGCATCTCTAAAACTGTAAATTAGAATTTGCAAATGGGTGTCAAATTATAAACGAGCAAGTTAAGAACCTTCCTGCCACAGCTCTTTGGGGGTGTGAGTGGCAACTGCGTTGAGCCTTTCCACTGTGACATCTGGTTTCCCCTTGGGAGGTCCCGCTGCCCTGCCCCACAATGCCCAAGTCCCCACACAGGCTTGACCCTCCTCTAGGGGGAGCTGGAGCCGCGGCCCTACCAGATATGCACTCTGACCCCCAAATTCAAGGCCACTCAGAGCTACTCTTTACCAGTGGAGTCAGCCAGGTTGTGAGCCATGGCCACAGTTGTGCGGGCTGGCTAAGAACCTACTGCTCTTCATCAGAGCAATTCTAAGTGATTTGAAAAGTACCCTTCAGAACAGAATCCATTTATTTGGGAGGGGAAAAAAAGCCATCCCAACAGATTTATAGGCTGACGCAGTCTATCTCCAAATTAGACACAGTGGAACAGTGCCTGCAAATCACCTTATTTTTCTCAGTGTTGACACAAAAAAAGTCTTTTTTTTTTTTTAATTTTTTTTATGTTTTATTTTATTTTTGAGACAGAGAGAGACAGAGCATGAGTGGGGGAGGGTTAGAGAGAGAGGGAGACACAGAATCCGAAGCAGGCTCCAGGCTCTGAGCCATCAGCACAGAGCCCGACGCGGGGCTCGAACTCACAGACGGTGAGATCGTGACCTGGGCCGAAGTCGGAAGCACAACCGACTGAGCCACCCAGGCGCCCCACAAAAAAAGTCTTTGAACTGGGCCTTCATCATTATTTTTTTTTCTTTTTAGGGAAGTATAATTGACATACAATATCCTACAGTTTCAGGTGGACATCATAGCGACTCGACATTTTCTTAGTCGCTATTTTTAGCACTTGACTTTGTGGTTCTGCCTCTAGGCGCTTGCTCAAAAAACAACTCATTACTGGTCTCTGAGTTGGCACGTCGGTCACAGTGGACAATATTTATTTAACATTTATTGAGCCCTTTCTGTGTGTTGGAGACTCTGATGGACAAAAAACAACCAGTTACCATCAAGACAGTCCCCTTGGGGCGCCTGGGTGGCGCAGTCGGTTAAGCGTCCGACTTCAGCCAGGTCACGATCTCGCGGTCTGTGAGTTCGAGCCCCGCGTCAGGCTCTGGGCTGATGGCTCGGAGCCTGGAGCCTGTTTCCGATTCTGTGTCTCCCTCTCTCTCTGCCCCTCCCCCGTTCATGCTCAGTCTCTCTCTGTCCCAAAAATAAATAAAAAAAAAAAAAAAAAAAAAAAAAAAAAAAAAAAAACGTTGAAAGACAGTCCCCTTGAGAAACTTAATAGTTCAGGACAGAAGAGAAGACACCTACACGGATAATTCTCTCTTTTTTTTTTTTTTTTTAAATTTTTTTTAACATTTATTTATTTTTGAGAAACACAGAGATAGAGCACAAGCAGGGGAGGAACAGAGAGAGAGGGGGAGACATAGAATCCAAAGCAGGCTCCAGGCTCCGAGCTGTCAGCACAGAGCCCGACGCGGGGCTCGAACTCACAGACTGTGAGATCGTGACCTGAGCTGAAGTCAGACACTTCACCGACTGCGCCACCCAGGCACCCCCTGCCCCCCACAAATAATTCTGATAAGATGAGAGCGACAAGGTCTTGATTGCACAGTGAAGGGAGAACCAGGAAAGGGGGGGTCAAGACATTCGAGCAAAGTCCCGAACACCTAAGTTGGGAACAGCAGAGATGGGAGCTCCAGGCTGAAGGAGCCATGAAAACACACGAGTGCTGATGCCACGGGGCTCAAAGGACGAGTGCTCACAACCCAGTTTGGCTGCAGCCCCTGGGTCACAAGGAGGGTACCAAGTCTTAATAAGTTAAGAGAGACTCATACAACGAAAAGGCTGCTATGCCAAAAGACTTCCAAGTTTGGAATGGTTATCTCTGAGTATGTTTCTAGACATACTTATCCGTTCTGTTCTTGTAACTAAGTTAAGGAAGACACAGTACCTGCCGTCCTTAATGACTTCACACGTCCTATTGTTGATTTCATTATCCATTTTATGGCGAGCCTTTAGAAGAGAGGAGGGGAAAGGTTATTTGAATATTCTCCAAACATGAGATATTAACGCCAAACTAAAATAAGCTCACAGCAGGGAGGAGAAAGTTGCCCCAGAAATCCTTACCACGTCGTCCACCAGGTCTTTGATGGCCGTGATGCCCAGCACCAGGAGCAAGGGCACCAGGGTGGTGTACCATGCCAGGGTCGTGATTTGAGGAATTGCCTGAAAGAAATACAATTAGACGTGTGTGCCCACGAAGGCACGGCATCTACAGGTAACTGCTGATTCTAACCTCCAAGCCTACGTCCTGTAGGGCAGGTAGGAAAGTCACCGAAGCCTCCAGCCGACCACCTTCTTGCCGCCCTCTCTAGCTTATGGCCTCCTGGAACAGGCCCCAGAGAACAGCGGCTCCTGAAATTGTCTCATTGCGACCTTAACTGGACACCAGGGGGGCTAAAAGAGAACTGCTCCAAACTCTTTGTGAAAATCATAACTAATGGCAGGGAGGGCCGTGTGGGGAGCTGGGACAAGTAGTCCTTCAGCTTTTATAGGGAATCCATGTAGCAGGCTGTCCCCTGCTGGTTGCTTAGACAGTGGTCTCTGAGGGTCTCATGATGGAGGCAAGGACGGCAACAGGTCGCAGCTGCCTCTGAAAGCCAGTGATTGCGCTGGGCCTCGGAGGAAGCCTTGCCTCCATTAAGACGGCCTTGAAGTTGGAACAAAAGATTGGGAAGTGAGTTTAGTAAAGATCTCTTGTAACCATCCTACGGATCATCAGGTCACATGACATAGTCATTAAAACAACAGGCTGGGGGCGCCTGGGTGGGTCAGTCGGTTGGGTATCCGACTTCGGCTCAGGTCATGATCTCACGGTCCGTGAGTTCGAGCCCCGCGTCGGGCTCTGTGCTGACAGCTCGGAGCCTGGAGCCTGTTTCAGATTCTGTGTCTCCCTCTCTCTCTGACCTTCCCCCATTCATGCCCTCTCTCTGTCTCAAAAATGAATAAATGTTAAAAAAAAAAAAATTTAAAAAAATAATAATAAATAAAAACAATAAAATGACAGGCTTTGCGTTGAAGTTCCTGGATCCAAGTCCTGCCCCAGTCTCTCGCTTAGGGCTTTGGGACTTTGAACAAGCTCCGGTGCCTCACGGGCCTCAGTTTCTCTGAAAACGGAGGTTATGATAGCATTTACATCACAGAGTACAAGAATTAAGTGAAGTAACCAGCAAAGGGCTGTCTAAAGCTATTACTATCACTTTAACTTAAATTGCTAGATCTTAAGAGAAGATGATTGGGGGTTGGTCGAAAGAGAGAACGATCATTTGCCACAGTATTATCAATGTAACTCCCCCTTTTCCTTGCTAGAAGGAAAGAAGGGAAGACTGGCCCACTTATGACATAGCAGTACCTTCAAATTTTAGTGTTTGTCTCCATGTGGGCTGGTTTCAAAGGTCCCTCTTGGTAACAGGAACATTCTATACTGTCAAGCCAGTAGATCTCATATCCTACTAAATCTGTTGGGGATCCGGTTCTCCCTTCTGCTTCCTCGCCGCTCCCTGCTTCCCCCATCCCCACCCGGACACACACATGTTCCCATTTGCATGAAACCCTCTTCGGTAAATCCCAGCAGATGAGACGGTTTTCCAAATCCAAGGCGTGTTGTCAAGTGCTAAATGTTGATAGTCTGGTAACTAGAGGGTGTAGAGTTCCCTCGATTATAACAACGATTTCTAGATAGGTAAAATTAACACTCTCTAGATAAGTGGATCCTTTGCCACAATCAAGAAAAAAAAAAAAAAAAAAAAAAAAAAAACAGCCTCGGGAAAGGAATAGGCCTTTTGTCAACACAAAAACCAATTCACAAAAATAATCTATTGAGAATTATGACCCAAACATTGGTACAAATAAATAATATTCTTGACGAAATTAAGCACCTACATGAAAAACAAAGGGCAGGCACACAATAAATAGAATTTTAGGGTACACATAATTGTACAATGTGAAGGTTTTAATTGTATTCACTTCAGGGAAACCAGTTTTAACATTCACATTAGTACGCAACTGATTTTTTTTTTTTTTAAATATAGAATTAAACTCTTTCCATTTGCTTCCTTTCCCTATTTACTTAACATTGTCGAGCTGGTTCTGTATGAGGCACTGTTTCCTTGTGTGCAAAAAGCCTGATGTTAATACAACAACTTTTAAGATTACATGTGTCCACAACTTAAATGTTACTGAGTCATCGTAACTCAAAACAGATTTAAGATATCAAAGGGCATTACCTGTAAGATAAGAAGGACCAGGAAATAGAAATTGGCTGCTCTCTTAAACTGCTCAAACAAATTCATTGGTAGGAAGGTAAAGGCATTATACTTGTACGTTTTAATTGCATTACTCTGTTGGGAAAAGAAAAAAAAATGAAAGGGTCATTCTACATGGGGCCGCGCTTTTATCCTGATGTATACACCCCTGTGAAAATCACTAAAGCCTGATGGTCTACAGGGACACAGGGACATGGGCCAGGAAGACACCGAGATTTCCTTTACGCTTTTAATTCTAATCAGGCCTCAGAATGACTCCTTGGAGGCTTAGGTCAGAGACAGCAACAAGAAGCAGACATTTCACTTCAAAGGTCTCTGTGGCAAATCTGACTGAGCAAATGGACACGGCTGGCAGATTCCTGACTTCTCAGAGCCTCTTAGAAAACAGGGCAGGGGCGCCGGGGCGGCTCCGTCGGTGAAGCATCCGACTTCAGCTCAGGTCATGATCTCGTGGTTCGTGAGCTCGAGCCCCCCGTCAGGTTCTATGCTGACGGCTCAGAGCCTGGAGCCTGCTTTGGATTCTGTGTCTTCCTCTCTCTCTCTGCCCCTACCCCGCTCATGCTCTGTCTCTCTCTCTCTCAAAAATAAGCAAACATTAAAAACAACAACAACAACAATAAAAAAAGAGAAAACAAGGCAAAGGGAGACGTCAGCCCAAATGACGACGCTGGAAAAGGAACACTCTTTTACTGAAGGGGGATGAAGTCTACTGTGTAAAGTAAAAGACACTGTTGTGTGTTGAATCGTGTGCCCCTTTTAAAAGATATGCTCCCGTCCTAACTCCAATAGCCGTGACTGTCATCTTATTTGGGAATGGGGTCTTTGCAGCTGTAATCAAGTTACAGTGAAGTCATGCTGGATGAAGGTGGGCCCTCATCCAATGTCTGCCGCCCTTAGAAGAAGAAGAAGGAGAGGACAAGTGGACACAGACATAGGGATACACAGGGACAAGGCTGTGTGGAGACAGAGCCGGGGAGTGGAGGGATGCGTCTACAAGCCAAGGAAGGCCAAGGATTGTCGGCAACCTCCAGAAGCCGGGACAGAAGCCTGGAACAGACGCTGCCTCAGACCCTCCAGAAGGAACCAACCGGACTGACACCTTGATTTTGGACTCATGGTCCCTAAACTGTAAGAAAATACATTTCTGTTGTCTTAAACCAGCCCGTCTGTGGCTCTGCTACAGCTGTCCTAGCGACTAAAAGACACGTTACGACGTGTAAGCATGCACCTGACGGGGGACCCTTGATCATATTAGATTATTTTTTAATAATTGCTTTAATGTTTATTTTCGAGAGTGAGAGAGAGAGCAAACAAGGAGGGGCAGAGAGAAGGCGACAAGAGGATACAAAGCAGGCACTGCACGGTCAGCACCAAGCCCAATGCGGGGCTCAGACTCACGAGCCATGAGATCATGACCTGAACCGAAGTCAAACACTCGGCCGACTGAGCCACCCAGGTGCCCCGATCGTATTTTAAAGGTAATAAGGACTTCTGGGGTGAAAAGATCTTTGGTCTCTAAATCTATCACAGGCAGAAAAGGGGGAAATAGGTTCTTAAGATTCCTTTCAAATTCTTATTACTTTCAAACATAACGTTTCTGTGACACTGTTGTATATTCTTCTATAAAACATTAAGAGAGCTCTGCACGCACACAGGGAACTTTTCAATCTGCATAATTTTGTTTTGGGTCGTGTCAAGCCACCCCTACTCACCTTTATTAAATTCAAAGTGATGAATAAAAATGATATTCTATATGACGGACAATGATAATCAGGGATTATCAGGCCAGGGATTATCTGGAAGGCAGGTGTCCCATGAAGTTGCTAAGCATAATGGCTACTGGAAAAAACTGGCTCTTAGCGAAGATGAGCTAGAAAGTTAAAATCCATGGGGCGCCTGGGTGGCTCAGTCGGTTAAGCGTCAGGCTTCGGCTCGGGTCATGATCTCATGGTTCCTGGGTTCAAGCCTCACGTCACTCTGTGCTGACAGCTCGGAGCTTGGAGCCTGCTTCAGATTCTGTATCTCCCTCTCTCTGCCCCTCCCCTGCTTGCTCTCGATCTCGCTCTCCCTCCCACCCCCCACTCCCCAAAATAAATAACATTAACAAACACTTTTTTTAAATTTAGAAAGTTAATATCCACTTACCGCATATTTGCTCTCCTTAATACAAAAGAACTTTGTGTTCATAAATTGAGGCTGTTCATGGAAGCTTCGATCATTTGCCTTGACTTGCCATGTACAATCTTTTAAAAAGAAAGAGAAAAGTAGTCCATCAAGCATAAAATTAGCGTATTGTTGTGGGCTGAACCTTGAGCTTCCCAGGTTCATCTGGTAAAGTCCAAACTCCCCCTCCAGGCCTCAGAGTATGACTGTTTGGAAATAGGGTGATTGCAGATGTGATTGTGTTAAAGTGAGGTCATTAGAGTTGACCCCAACCCAATAAGGCGATGGCCTTCTTAAAAAAAAAAAAAAAAAAAAAAAGCGAATTTGCACACAGATATGCACAGTTGGGAGCTGGTGGGAAAACATGGCCACCTACAAGCCAAGGACAAAGGCCTGGAACAGACCCTTCCCTCACAGCCTCAGTAGGAACCAACTGTACCCACACCTTGACCTCAGATTTATAGTCTCCGAATCTGTGAGACAGTAAGGTTCTGCGGTTGAAGCTACCCAGCTTGTGCCACTGTGACGGCAGCCCTAAGCCAATGAACGGACATGCTGTGACTCATAGAATGTTCATGGAACATTGGAGTTCTACAAGAGTAATCCTCATTTAAACATGGCCCGAACAAAATCCCAGAGCCCCCGGAAGGTCACAGCTAAATTAAGTCAAATTATTTTTTCCAGACTCACGCACCTGGTTTATAAAATCGGTAACCGAGTATCGAGGGAATGAAAAAAATCAACGAAAAAGGACATCACCCAACTAATCCAACACTTTTGAGTCTTGCGCGCAGATTGGCATGTGCTGCTTTACCTCATGTGCTTCGTGTCACAGACACAGTACTGAGCAGACTCGGTCCATTCAATCGGCATGTCTAAATTCCAAGGCATCTGAGAAAGTCCATAGCATCTCTACTGCCGGGGGGAACATTCCTCACCCAACAGGTGTCTCATAAAACACTTCTCCCAATCCACCCCCCTCCCACCCCTCCCCACACTCTTTCTGACCTGATTCTTCTTGGGGGTAGTTTTCTCCACACTTACTGGCAGATGTTGTCTACTGGTTCAACAGGGCAATTCCCAACTCTGAGATCACGTCCTTCCTACTTCCCCGCCTACAGCCGACGACATTTCTAACATCTGTGCTTATCAGATGTGCTTATCTTTGCCCTCTTATTTTTCCGTATAGGTTTATCAGGTATGTATCCCCCAAAATAAGTTGCTCAGGCTGGTTTTGAGCTGTATCACTTGTATTCTTCTGTGAATTGCTTTTCCACTCGCAATACTATGTAACTTTCATCTACACTAATGTGGTGTAGTATAAAATATACTATTCATTGCCGCTGTTTTCTAGCATCACGCATATGCCAAAATTGATCAATTCTTCTGTTGGCGAATAGTTTGGGTGTTTCTAGCGTCTTGCTATTGTTATGAATCATTTTGCTATAATAATAAACATTCTCTGGAACTCATAAGATGTTTTTTTCCCCCAGGTATCTACTTAGGAGTGGGAAGTCTGGGTGATGACTTTCCTCTTTTACTTGCCCATAAACTTCCTGCACCCCTCCTCCTTCTCTTGACTGTCCCTTGAGAGGACAGGAGCCCGGTCTATGTTGAGGACCCCTTGGTGGGGGAGGGGGTGGCGGTGGGGAGAGAAGGAAGGAGAGGAGAGGCAGGTGGTGATGGTAGGACTTCAGCTACAACATTGGGGAACCAGTCGGGAATGCGTGAAGCAAGGCAGCATCCTCACACTGGCTCTAAGGAGCATGAACGTGAGGTTGGGGTCTTCTGACCGGAGACAGGGGACTCAAGCTACACCATGGTGACATCGCACCATCAGCCCACTGTGAAATTGCCGCTGCCTGTGGGACATAGAGATTCCAACAGAAGATCTGTTCCATCCCGAGATGGTCTCTCTGTTTATCTAACCTGCAGAAAGGAAAGCTGGCATGGTCCCCAGCAACTCTTCTCCGAGCCTGGGCCCCCACGGTAGCTTGCCCCTCTGTCTCCTTTTTAATGAGACTCCAAGTTTACGGGCCCCCTTGCTCCCCAAACCCAGCCCCTGGCTACCCTCTGCTGTCTCCATGGCGGTCTCCATGTTCCTCCCTCCACAGCCTCGGAACCAACACCCACCTCTCTGTCTCACGGTGGGACCAGTTTTGTGCTAGAGCTGGCTTTGACGTCGCTCAGTGGAGAGCCAACCCCGTGGCTCTCTTCCAGAATCAGCAGGAGATGGGCTCCTCCCTGGTTTGTGAAATATCCTGGGGTCCTTTGCGGTGGGGTTGCAGCTGCTGCTTCCTGGGCTGATCCAGACTTCTTTCTTTTTGTCCTTTCTAGTGGCTCCATAGCTGGCTGAAGACTCATTGGAGGTGGGTTTCTGAGTTGACCTGTCACCCCTATCTCATAGCATTGTCACCTACCCCGTGGTGATAGGAGCTCCTCCTACTGGGTTTGGTCCTCCCTTCTTTCCTTCCGAGCGTTAGCACTGGGCTGGGAGACCCCTTGGCTTCCAACCTGTCCACTTATGGAGGCTTCTCTGTGCAGAGCTGAAATAAGGGTCCCATTACTGCACGTTTAGCTGCTTGGGCAGCAGGTTCGCAGGTAGTCTCTGGGCCTGCAACCACCACACTGGCCAGCTCTCTGGGGACAGGCCAGGGCCTCCCATGACACGCTGGAAGTCCCCCCGGAGGATATGCTTGCAGACCTTCCGAATGAATAGGAAAGGCACAGCTCACAAGGTGAGGTCTAGTTTATCTCTGGCTCAAGTCCTTTTTATCTCAGTGGATCACCTGTTGATGGAGCCCAGCACCTCATGGAAATTTCAGCTCAAGGGACCTTTCTAACATAGAGATGATGAACCTGGCAGTCAGGCTACCTCCGCAGAGGAAACATATTTCCACCCACCTGGCTTGTCTTTGCCCATCTACTCCTGACTTCTTCAGTCCCATCATGCATAGGTCGGTGGCTAACACATGTTCAGTGCTTAGTGTGTGACAGGCATGGGGCCAAGTAGTCCGGCTACTCTGTCCACTTTGCTGTCCTGACTGGGCCTTCTCTTGTGACCTATGCTCCAAACCACCCTGAGAACTCTGCCCACGAGCTGACGTCAGATGGTTGCTTATGAGCATAGGGTTGACTTTTCCACCAGGAAAGGTGGAAGTCAAATATCAGGTTGTGCTTGGTTTCCTAACGGGAAGGCAGAGGCATAAGCATCCACTGCTATGAAGGCTCAAGACCGGATGCTATCAATCGCGAAGAAAAGTCGAGGAAGCACCTCTTTGGCATTAGGTTCTCCAGTGACTTGTGTTTGAACGTGCACGCTAGACGAACCCCGCCCCCCGACCGTGGGATACACATGTGTGGGTGAGCCCAGTTTTGATGAACCCCTCCTCCCCTGCAAACTGGTAAGGGAGGGAAATTAACAACTAACGGGACTCAACTAGTTTTGGAGACGGGAAGATATTAAAAAAATTTTCAAGTAAAGAATTCTAAAAGTATCCATCTTATATAATTATCACAATAAAGATAGACTTTTAAAAATAATGTGTTACATTTTTTCAAATGATTCACTTTCTAGACTTCTCCCTCATAGGAAGTACAGATAATTTTGCAAAAGGGACAAGCGTGGACTGCTGAAGAATGCAAATAATTAACCTTGTTACTTCTTTAAACACCGCAATACCATTACCGAAAACTCCTCTTGCATCATTTCGGCTGCCCTTCATCGGGCAATCATAATGATCGTGTCATTGCAAACGCAGAAGCTCCCAGCACCTCTGTAGCTAACGCGCAATTTTATGACATGGGACGATTAAACTGGAACTGGAAGACAACTCATAAGCTCTACTGCAATGTGCATTATCTACTATGAAATCAGAGCATTTCTTTTCCACTCAAATAGGACACCTAAATAAAAGTAGGTAAAATGGATATTTTATGGGATAATCCTGAATCTATTCTATGTCACGGAAATTTGAAAATGCATGTGCTTTTAGTGGTTGACTTTGGCTTGCTGATGACTTAAGACACACCTCCAGGCACCAGTGTTCCAGAACTTCACTGAGCCGCTGTTCTAAAATTCAGGAAGGCTGGGGCGCCTGGGTGGCGCAGTCGGTTAAGCGTCCGACTTCAGCCAGGTCACGATCTCGCGGTCCGTGAGTTCGAGCCCCGCGTCAGGCTCTGGGCCGATGGCTCGGAGCCTGGAGCCTGTTTCTGATTCTGTGTCTCCCTCTCTCTCTGCCCCTCCCCCGTTCATGCTCTGTCTCTCTCTGTCCCAAAAATAAATAAAAAAACGTTGAAAAAAAAATTTAAAAAAATAAAAATAAAAATAAAAAAATAAAAAAATAAATAAAAAAAAATAAAATTCAGGAAGGCTGAGAAAAAAACGTTGACAGGATTCCCCAAGAATCAAGAAAAGGCCAAGGGTAAGGGATAAAAATCGATCTCAGAAAAACTCAACAGGAAAGAATAAGCCGCCCTTGTAATGAGCTGGATTCTTTGGTCCCCCTCATGGCTCTTTTCCCCTCATCATTATACCCCCCCAGCTAGTGGCTCCTCTGTCTGTCCCAGCGCTACACCTCATCCCCAGCCATTTTGATGTGGATGCCTCTGACGCAAAGTAGCATTTGGCCTCAAGCAGGACCCGTGAAGGGTTTACTGGAAATGACCTCGGTTTCTTAATTTTATGCTTTTGATAACATCTTAGGGAGACCAGAGAAAGTAACCACGTTATCTTCATCTGCAACATACTGAGTTTAACCGCAGGAGTTTTCTAGTTAATTTTAGAAATCCGATTGTAGTCAAATAGTCAATAACCCCATTTCCAACAAGGTTTCTTGTCTGGCATAATTCAGACAAATCGGGGGGCAAATAAATTGATGCCTTCTCTTAATCCTCCCCTGAGTTTTATGCTAATTGCTTGAGGAATATTTCAAGCAGAGGCCATAAAAAAAGCAAAAGCTGTGTCTGTGGTCAAATACATTTGCAAAAGACAGCATAAAATACTGCATCCTTTATTTTTTTTCCCCTTTGGACATTCAACGGAGCCAGTAATATATTAAAGGCTCTAAGAAGGCATTTTTAAATTTTTATTTAATTCAGTCTTTTCAAAATCAATGTGACCACAGGCACATTTTGTTAAAATTACTGAACACCTACTAATATGGTTTGAGAAATGCTCTGCTAAAGCGCATACCTTTAGGAAGGGTAGCAAAATAACATTCGGAAATATTTGTCTTTTTGATCAAACATTAACTAATTACTCACTTGGAACGGAGAACTTTACAAAACATTTGGACCACAAGGCTAATTTACAGAAAAAGAATATATCTTGTACCATGGGGTGCCTGGGTGTCTCAGTCAGTTAACATCCAACTCTTGGTTTTGGCTCAGGTCATGACCTCACGGTTCATGAGTTCGAGTCCCATGTCAGGCTCTGCACTATGGTGCAGAGCCTGTTTGGAATTCTCTCTCCCTCCATCTCTCTGCTTCTCCCCTGCTCGTGCTAGCACTCTCTCGCTCTCTCTCAAAATAAAATAAAATATTTAAAAAATTTTAAAAATTACTTTAAAAAAGAAGATATCTTGTCCCATTTTCTAGAATGAAAATATTGACTAAGAAAAGAGAAGAAATAATAAATTTACAGGCAAAAAATGCACGTGTGTCCCCTTGGTAAAAAGCTAGGAAGATATCAACTAACAACGTTGTGTAAAGCCATCAATGCATGTGTCCAGAGATGCATTTAACATCAACCAGCTGTGGCTCAAAACCATCCCCGAATTTGGTAAATGTGTATTCAATACGTCTAAATGTTACTACATGATACTCAGAGTGTTCCTACGGTCACCAAAACCTTTGATTGCCATTTGGAAAAGGAAGTAAACTTCACCTGGCCCCGCATCCTTACTGCTGGTTCTGAATTCTTGCTTAGACACCAGTAACCAAATAGCTACATGGGTGGGTACGGACTGCAGTCAGCCAGCAGAGGAAAAAGATCAAAAGCTTAACATCAAAAAGAAAAAGCAACAAACAACAGAAGAGAAAATTGGGTAAAGGACATGAATAGACCTCTCCTACAAAGAGAAATTCAAATGGCTCTTCAATACGTGAAAAGCTACTCAAGTTCAGTAGAAAAGAAGCGTAATTCTTCAGGGAAGTACCAATTTTTTATCTCATAATGGCAAAATGTTGGCAAGAGTAAGGAATGTGAGGACACACTGGGTTGAAAAGAGAGTGGAGGGTCAGGCGCTCTTAGGTGGTCTCCGTGGACAGCGATTTGCCCATATCTACCAGATTTTAACACACACATGCACGGACTGAAGGAGCGATCCCACTTCTAGGAATCGATCCCCCACGTATATATTCACACATGGGAGAAATGATGCGGCTCAGTGTTCTTCAGTGCAGCCCTATTTATCAGAAAGATTAGAAACAGCCCAAATGTCACCACGAGCAGCCGGTTAAACATCGACATGACAAAAGTCTAAGCAGTCTGCAAAGAAGAAAGAAAGAAAGAAAGAAAGAAAGAAAGAAAGAAAGAAAGAAAGAAAGAAAGAAAGAAAGAAAAAGAAAAGAAAAGAAAAAAGAAAAGAATAAGGCGGCTTTCTATGGACTCAGAGGAAAGATCTCCAAATTACACTAAGCAACAAAAGCAGGGGGTGTGTACCATACTGTGCTTTCAGCCATGTGACACACAGAATTGACGCACAGTAGGGATGCACGCACGTACAGATTCTGGCACGCGTGTGTTTATGGATCTATGGGTATGCAAGGGCACGTGTCTGTAAGTCTTCTTTGCACTTACAAGTGTATGTATATTTCCAAGAGGACATTTGAGACACTGACAACATCAGCTTCTTTCTGGGAAATAAAACTGCATGGCTGAGGGACAGAGGAGGCACGGAAGGAGACTTCATTTTCACCACTGCCTTCAATAATTATCTCCAAATGCATGTACTACCTTTCAAAACAGTACGTTTGCAATTCAATTCCTTCCCTCTATAGGTTTACATATAAAGCCAGTGTGTATGTTGCTTGATTTCTTATGGTCATTATACCATTCTATTTACTATTTAAAAAAATATTTTTCTAAAAGGCAGTGGAATGGTGAGTAGGGATAAATCAAGAGGGAAGAATACAGGAAAGGATGGAAGTCTATGTGGTCATGGCTTCTGATGCCCAGCCAAGCCACAGGGCTTCAGGACGGCAATGCCACAGTCAGTTGTCGGTTTGCCCTCGTCACACTAGCAGCAGTGAGCGGGATGTATTTGAAGGGAACAAGTGTCAGGGCAGAAGACCACTGCAGTCATTGATGTGAGCCCAAGCCAGAACTAAGGGACTGGAAATAGCAGACAGAGTCAAGAACTTATAGGACAACTGTCTGAATGTGGGCAAGAAAGAATGAGAACTTGAAATGAGAAAAAGGTGACCTCAGGATCCCAGCCTGGGTGACTTGACGGACAGAGATGCCAAGAGCGAGCTAGAGAACACAAAGGTGGAAGTCTAGTTGGGAGGCTGGTGAACTGAAGAACCTCCAGGATGCATGGGGCGGGGGGGGGGATGGGGAAGGAAACCATCCAGGAGCCACAAAAACAGATCTGGACTCCAAGCTGAGGTTGAGGGCAGAGATACAGATTGGAAGGTACTGGATATGCAGATTCGGGTTGAAACCCTGAGCGTGAATGGATCACATCGGAAGTGAGTATGGAGGTGGTTTTAGGAGGGAGACTGAAGGAGCCAGGACAGAGAGGGTAATGACACAGGAAAAGCGGGGACACAGGAGGCCACCCCAGGGGAGGGGCGCAGAAGGATGCGTGAGTTTGCACAGCCTTGAGTTTCTCACATGGAGAGGAGGTGGCTCAAAGCGGGTGCCCTCAGGAGAGCACTGATGGTTTGAACAGCTCTTGTGAAGGCGAGAAAGGCATTAGCCATGGGCAGGCAAGAGTGAGGAGTCAAGAAATGATGTTTATCTGCTGGTTTGTATGTATTCATAGCATTCAGCTCTGTTGCTCCCTTACGCCACCCCATCTCCCCAAAAAAGAAAAGCAATGAGCTCAAACACCGAGAGAATGAAAGCAAAAGGCCAGATGCTGCGGCTTGTTTATGAGCGCACACACACGCGCACGCGCACACACACACACACACACACACACACACACAACTTTGCTCCTTGTTCTTGGCACTTGCTACATAAAGTGTGGACAAGTTGGACCCGGTTAGAAATGCAGAACCTCAGGCCACACACCCCAGACCCACGCACCAGAATGGCAATTTAACAAGATCCCAGATGGACTCCTATGCACTCAGCGGGATGAGTTTCTTTCAACTGGGAATCCCCGAGAGGGGCTTTTATCACATCCTGATGCCCAGGGCTCCAGCCCCAGGGATTTTTGCTTTAGTCCGGGCTGAGCCCAGAGAAGGTCCCAAGCGATCCTAATTTGCAAGCGAGGTTGCCATCCACTGCTCAGGAGCAGGGTTTTTTCTCAGTCTTTCTCCTTCTTCCCTCCCACCTGAGGGACACCAGTCCTCCCGACAGCCCTCCCTTGTCACGGAAGCAACATACCACAGGGTTTGAGCAAGACAGGACTTCAAATTTTCGACTGCCGTTTGAAATTAACTTTTGAAATTAACATCTCTCTCTCCCTCAGAGAATCTTTATTCTCGTGGTGCTTTCCCAACTTGATGCGCATACTAGTCGTCTTGTTAATAGACTCTGATTGGCTGGTCTGAGAGGAACCCAATGTTCTGCATTTAATTAGCACCCAGGCGAGGCTAGCTAATAGACCTCGCTCTCAGGAGCAGGTGCTCCAGGGGATGCGTCAGACTATTGTACCGATGTGATGTTGAACCCAGTGGGATTCGTTTTAAAATGAAATTCCAGGCACCTGTGGAGTTTAAACGCTCCACCCAAGATTCTGTTGCATCCGAGGGATTGAGACCCACCCCTCGACCACCACCGCCTTAGAGTGAGTGTCTTCCTAAGGTGACACTCCTATCATTAAAAATCTGCTTTAGAGACTCGGGTTTCAAACGGGCACTAAGAAAAACAACAGCCAAGTTGGTCTCCATGAGTAAGAGCTTCCTGGTCAAGGTTCGGTCGTAAATGACGTTACTCCCAAGCAAGTTCTATAAAATGAGATAGCACAGTCTCATCACTCCTTTCCCCATCACACGTCACTCGGCCAGGAACATCCCACACACCCTTCGTTTTATAAGCTGACAGTTGCTATGGTAACCATAAAGCTAAGGCGGTAGAAGGCAGGCCACAGCTTCTTAGGGACAAAAAAAGAAGTAGCCAGTGTGGAATTTCCCCATGGTCGAAAATTCACAATGCATCCACTTGAGTGGAGAACAGAGCTCTCCCCCCCCAGCATGTTTCATGGATCTTCTATGATTTACATATTTCAGTGGGCTAATCTGTTTTTTGATCCCAGGTGAAAATTAATTCATAGGTGCTCTAGAGAGCCACAGCCTTACTTCCAGATTCTTCTTGGAAGATAGCCCTTCTATCAGGGAGACGGTGTCTTTGTTTTGTCGACGCCACATCCGATCTGAAATCATACCAAGGACAACTTCTTTTCCTCTGTATGTCTTGATGTGCACGCAGTGATACCTTTAAAACTCAACAATTGAACTTGCCATCTTAATCGCCGATCATTTCGCCCCTGAGCGGAATGTTGAGCAGCATTCTGAGTTGGAAGAGAGTTTTAAAGAAATGCAATTCTGCGGTGCCTGGTTGGCTCAGTTGGTAGACATACAATACTTGATCTTGGGGCTGTGAGTTCAAGCCCCACATTGGGCCTAGAGCTGACTTCAAAGAAAAAGAGAAAGAGAGGCAGTTGTATATTTTCAAGCACAGAGAGCCACCCGACCCAGCCAGGAAGAAAGGTCTTTGGGACTGCCTGTAATGAACAGCTGGATGTGAATGAACCAGCTTCTCCCAGGCACACGCCTCAGAGGTGCCTAGAAGATGCTCTGGGAGCGGCTTAGCATTCCCTGCATGATGTTGTTCACAATGCTATTTTCGGCTTTAACCGAAAATCAAAGACAAATGACATTGGAGCCTCTGTTTGAATCGGCCCGAATTCCAAAGCGGTAGAATGAGGATTACTTCTAATACGCAGTAGTCCTGTGTCTTTGCTAACCTCAAGCATGAGAAGGTATGCAAACCAGGCAAGTGAACACCCCAGGAGCCCGGGGGGTGCTGGCGGCTGGCTGTGCTGGGTGGGAGTGTGCACGTGTGCTTGTGGAAGGGGTGAGGGGCATGTCCTCACTGGAGAGACTCTACAGCCATTACCTGCAGTCGCTCGGTCCCCTCCG
The DNA here is from genome assembly GCF_028018385.1 of Neofelis nebulosa. NCBI lineage: Eukaryota > Metazoa > Chordata > Mammalia > Carnivora > Felidae > Neofelis > Neofelis nebulosa. The sequence goes on along the minus strand of NC_080792.1, from coordinate 18,195,077 downwards.
TGCCACTTACATGGGCACAGCAAACTCCAGGAGTCAATTAACTACTCTCACTGGGATGGCAGTCTGGGAACCGAAGCTCAGTGATGTCTATCACCGCGCGGTTAAGGATTTGAAATGCTATCACTTCCCAGCAACAAGGCTGCTCCATTCTAAGTCATTTCTTACCACTTCATCAAATATTTTTAACTGCCAGGTACCCAGCAACACAAGCGGATGTCTCACCGATATCCCAAACCAGTGAGGCTCAAAACAACAGCTCTCTCTTTGACCTACGATGGGCCCTCCCCCTGCATCACTCATCCCTACAAACGGCTCTGTTATCCACCTTCACAGAAAGCACTTCCGAAGGCCATTGCAACAATATCTTCCAATCTGCAATGTAACCTTCTTAACACCTCATCAACAAACGGCATCTAATTTCCCTTCCCTTGAATCAGACCTAGACTCAGTGACTCTCTCGTAACCAAGAGGTGCTCAGCACAAGTGAGGCTGCCTGAATTCTGCAACCAGCTTCTGCTTTGATCTTGACCTTTCCGGATGCTCGTTCTTCAGGTGGCCCCCATCATGGGGCCCTCCATTGCAGCCCAGTGCCATAGAGATGCCCAAACCATGCAGAGATGCTCCCATCTACAGACCCGGCTGAGCCTTTGAGTTACCCAGCTCAGGTGTCAGACATGAGTGAAGAAGATTCCAAACAATTCTGGGCCCCAAATGATTCAAATCATGTCAGTTGTTCAAACCTTCACAGCTGAGGGCCCAGACATCCTAGAGCAGAAACAAACCACTCACCATGTCCTGTCTGAATTCCGGACTCACAGAATCTGTGAACATCATGATGAGGATTTTATGCCAGTAAGTTTGGAGTGGTTTTTCATGCAGCAGTAGATAACTTGGAATATCCCCTAGGGCACCTAAGCCAGAAGTTATTCCTCAGGCCTCCTTTTCTCTTGACCCTCAGATCTAATGGGACTTGTGAATGTCAAATCCTTAACATTTTCTTAATTTTATTGATTGAGTGATCGATTGGGAGTGAGCACATGTGTGTGAATGGGGGCAATGCAGAGAGAGAGGGAGAGAGAAAATCCCAAGTAGTGCTGACAGCACAGAGCCAGACATGGGGCTCAATCTCACCACCTGGGAGATAATGACCTGAGCCAAGATCAAGAGTTGGGCACTTAAGTGACTGAGCCACCCGCGTGCCCACAAATCCCTAACATTCATCATGATCTGTCTCCTTCTCTCTATCACGGCCATCTTGGTTTAGGTCCTCACCAGTTTTTCTTGGACTATTGTCTACTCCCTTCTCCCTGCTCTTGCCAACATGGGATTTCTAAAATAAATCCATGTACCCACTCTATTTATTGGGTGACTATTATGTGCTTTGCATGGAATAAACATGCAAATTGTCATGAAGTCAACAGTCTAGTGGGAGAGAGTCACACGGTCATTCAAGGACATAATCATAAGTGCCCTCACGGGTATGAAGGAAAGCACAAGGGGCTCATACTACAGGGGGTCTGCTCCAGGCTGGGGCTCAGAGAAGGCTTCTCTAAGGAAGTGAGACAACACCGAGAGCCGAAGGGGGAGGAGTCGTCAGCCACATGGAAGGAGCTGGCATCAGATCCCACGTGCAGTGAAGTCTTTGTCCCCCATGAAGGCCAGACTGGGAGGAGCAAGCATGACTATGGAGAAGCTGCGGTGGGAGGCGGCTACTGCACATCTAGCCATGTTATTTTCAGCATGTCCAAACTCCAGCATGGCCCATCATCTAGGTTCCAAAACTGACTCTCTGTTCCCTGAATGCTCAGCTCCTTGGAGCCTCCCTTCAAGGTGACTCAGCCTGGAACACCACGCTCCTGACACCACTGGGGTTGATTTACCTCTCATACTTCCTGTGGACTCAGCTCAGGCATTGTCACCTCCAGGAAGCCTTCCCTGACCAGGGAAGGCCGCTGAAGTGCTCACCTGGTTCCCTAGTCATACCTGTGAAGCTCTCGACATGTTCAATCACAAATGCCCACTGAGCCTCTCCAACGCACCAGGCACGGAGCCCAGTGCCCTGACCCCAACGGGGCACAAGACAGATTAGCCCCCGGGCCCTGTAGCACTTACAGCTTAGCTGGAAGATGGGCAATAGACAACGAGTCACTCAGCTTTTGATTTTTTTTTGGTGGGCAGGGTGTCTACAAACTGTACCTTTTCTTCCAAGTTTTAATTTAAATTCTAGTTCATTAACATGTAGTGTAATACTGGTTTCAGGCGTAGAATTTAGTGATTCATCACTTACATGCAACACCCAGTGCTTGTCCCAGCAACTGCCCTCCTGAATGCCCATCACCCATTTAGCCCATCCCCCCACCCTCTTCCCCTGATCAATCCTCCATTTGTTCTCTATCATAGTCACTCAATTTTTAAATTTTTTTTAATGTTTATTTATTTTTGAGAGAGAGAGAGAGAGACAGAGTGTGAGTGGGGGAGGAGCAGAGAGAAAGGGAGGGAGACACAGAATCTGAAACAGGCTCCAGGCTCTGAGTTGTCAGCACAGAGCCTGACGCGGGGCTTGAACTCGGGACCAGCGAGATCATGACCTAGGCCCAAGTCAGACCCTTAAGTGACTGAGCCACCCAGGCGCCCTAGTCACTCAGTTTTTAAGTCTCACCGGGAGAGGTGCTGAAAAGCTGGTGGGGAAGCCCACAGTGACCTCCTCTTGTCATAACCACCTTGTTCCCCAGGCTTTTAGTTCCTCTGCGTGTGGTAGGCGTACCGCCTTCCTCCTGCCGTGGAGCCTCTGTATGTGGTGCCCTACTCAGGACCGTCCTGCCTCCCCTCTCCCTTCCCCTGATGAGCTCCTCCTCATCTCTCACTTGGCAGGCCAGGCAACCTTTTTCACAAGGAAGCAGGGCAGGCTCCTGTGTCCCAGCCCTTGGAGCAGAACCACAGGTCCATCCATCAGGAGAGCAAGTCATTGCATGAGTGAGGCTCTTTCTGCAAGGTTTAGCTTTGTCCCTGCAGCTGTACGTGTGCAGGGGTTAACTTTCCCACAGTTTTCTGCCTTCTCTGTTTCGAGAGACTTGCGCCTTGACCTCCTGCAGGTAGACTGCCCTACTTCAGCCCAGACCCACAGCTTCACCTGAGAAACCGCTGGGGCCCAGGAGAGCAGACGTGGGAGTGGCATGAGAGTCCACAGGTCCGCGAACAAAAAGACTAGAGAAGGCTGTGTTCGTGGGAAAGGCTTAGAAGATGGCAGAGGCAGGGGTGACTGACCCTAAATCACCCCAAATTTCCTCAATATGCGGGCAAATTCACTGGTGGGAAAATGAACTGTTCTTTATCCCAGCCACCTCTCCAACCATTCATCATCCTTGGGTGTGGGGACAGAAGGAGCTGTTTAAAAGAAGGAGTCCACAGCTTTAACCTTGGGGGTCCAGGAGAATCTGAGTGCCCCAAAAGAAAGTAGAGGGGTCGAGAAGAAGGTTCGATGATGGACAGATGAGAGGAGATGATAGGGCAGGGTAGACACTTTCACTTTGATATGGAAGACATTAAGGGAGGAACTGGCCAGAGGGGGTAGTGGAGAACAAGAGCTACTATTTATTGAGCATTTACTGTGTGCCTGAAGCTGTGCTAAATCCTTTACATTTGTTTTCTGATTTTTTTTAACTGTTTTTTAATCTTTATTTATTCTTTGAGAGAGAGCGCGTGCGCGCACAAGCAGGGGAGGGGCAGAGGGAGGGAGACACAGAATCTGAAGCAGGCTCCAGGTTCTGAGCTGTCAGCACAGAGCCCGACGCGGGGCTCGAACCCACGAACCGGGAGATCATGACCTGAGCTGAAGTCGGACGCTCAACCGACTGAGCCACCCACGTGCCCCATTTTATTTTCTGATTTAATCTTCACAACTACATTATGCCCATTTCATGGATGGAGACACTGAGGCACAGAGAGAAGTCCTTTCCTCAAGGTCACACAGCTAGAAAGCGGTCCAGCGTCCTCCCTCTTCCTCACCACGCACCTTGCCTCTCAGAGTGACGCAGAGATGTGGTAGGTGAGCAGGTTAAAGGGAGTTAGCTTGCTCAAGGAAGCCTTGTAGATAGAGAATGGAGTACGAAGGAGGGTTGTGAACATTCTGCAAAAGGATCAAGAAAACAGGAGGGGTGCTGGGCAAAGGGTGTTGTCTCCTGCCAAGGTCAGCACTCTCCAAGGAGAGACTGTTACAAAGGTCAAGCACTTTGGGGAAAACAGGTTGATGGCCTACAGAAAGCTCACTGGCCTTGGCACTGGGGTTCTTGGTGACTTTTAAGACAGCATTACGCGGAGGGCAGAGGGCAGCCCATGGACGGGAGGAATCCAGGGGCCCAAGAGGATGCAGTACGAGAGAAATGGGTTTCCAGAAGCTTGGCCAAGAGAACAGGAGACAGGACACCAACTGTGGCAGAAGGCGGGATTCAGGCAAGAATTTGTGGTAGGACAGGGAAGCTGTGAGCACATCCGTGATTTGTGAGCCAGCAGAGCAGGAAGATGGGAGAGGTCAGAAAGCAGTGCTCCCAGGGAGGCAGGAGACAGCCTTCTCATTCATCCCCAGGCTCAGAAGAAAGGGCCAGTCTGCACTGATCCAGTGCTATCCCGAGCATTTATTTATTCCCAAGGGCTTCATCTCTAAGCTGGTTCCTGGCCGGCACAGAATTGAGTTGACCTAGCGGACACCAGGATGGATGGGACGGTTTAAAAAAAAAAAAAAAGGCAAATTAAAAAACTCCACAGCATTCTAGAGTCAAGGGATTTTAGGAACCTGTGGCTGAATAAAATTAAACTGGCTTATTATTATTTTTTAATCTTTATTTACTTTGAGAGAGAGAGAGAGAGACAGAGTATGTCCAAGTGCACGAGCCGGGGGAGGGGCAGAGGGAGGGAGAGAGAATCCCAAGCAGGCTCCATGCTGTCCGCACAGAGCCTGATGCGGGGCTCGGTCCCATGAACCGTGACCTGAGCCAAGAGTTGGACACTGAACTGAGTGAGCCACCGAGGCGCCCGTGAACTGGTTTCTTTCGTGCCTGAATTTCTTGGATCCTTTTCAGCTAATGGACAACCTTAAACTCCAAGAAGAGGTTAAAGAATTCGGAGCTTCCGGTCTCAGGGGCTAGAGAATCTTTGTGCCCTTGGAGCATCTGCAAAAGAAGGGTTTCCCAGGATGCACACTGGGAAATACTGCTCCAGTGTGCTCATCAGGAAATGAGGGTTCATCCCGTAGCATGGGAAACATTCCCACTTATTCTTCCCAATCCTTGCTCAAAGTAAACTCAGGGTAAAATTACTCCAGTAAAATCGGCGGGTTTATCTCTTCCTCTGTGGCGCATTCTAACAGCGTGTTTACTTACCCTTGTTCTGGAGCCTCACAGCTCACAACAAACGTCCTTCAACTGAAAAGCATTCATAATGGAGCTCTCAGAACGCTTGCTTAACTCAGCTGGGCTAGGGCATCTTTAAAAAACCAACTTTCTGCCCTAAGAGGATGCTGTTGAAGAGATGAACGTGATTCATGCACTTCCAGGCCCTGTTCTGCTACAGAGCGCACTGGCCTCTGGTGTTCCTCAGCCTGACAGGACGTCACAGAGTGACTCACGCTCTGGTTTCTAAAGAATTAATTCCTTGAAGAAAACTATCCTTCATGGAAAATGCCAAGACAGACAGAGGGTCATTTAAAGAGGAGCGACGCTGACCTTAACTGGGAAAATGACCGAAAATATGAAAAACAATTAAGAAGGGAGAAGGAGGGGTGCAGAGGGAAAAGGAAAGGATGGAAGGAGGGAGGAGGGGAGGAAGCAGACCTATTGGGGGGCGTGCAGGGCAGGAGAAGGAATACAGGAGAGAGGTCTGGCACTTACTGAATGTCTTCTGTGCTTTGGGGAAGGGCAGGTAGAGGTGTGTTTCTAAAAGTCACAAGCAAGGTTGTTTGACAGGAGTTTTACGAAATGAGAACGAGCAGGGGCACCTGGCTGGCTCTGTCCATAGAGCGTGCAACTCTTGATCGTGGAGCTGTGAGTTCGAGCCCCACATTGGATGTAGAGATTACGTAAAAATAAAATCTTCAAAAAGAAAAGAAAAGAAAGGAAAAGAAATGAGACCCACCAGATTCCCCGAGAAATATAAGCCACCACTGGAAGAGACCATGAAGAGCCAAGATCAAGCCTGGCCTCCCTGGCGACCTGCATTCCGACAGTAGAAATCTACAAGAGGGATGACCTACAGACTGAACGATCAGGAAAGGGCCCTGAGAACCTGGATGTGAAGGTAGAGTTGGAAAAAAACCAGAGGTGAGAGTTCCCACCGAGTACGTGCTTCTCTGACATTTCTGCAGGCACCCAACCCCGGTCCTTTGTTACGTCCCGGACCACACAGCTGATAGCGTGGCACCAAGCACCAACAGCAAAGTTCACCTTGAACCCCACGGAGCCGGTTCTCTGCCAGCTCATCAGATATCCACATCTGATAGCGATTCCAAGACTGTGACAGGCAACTTAGAAGTTCAGCGGGGTAAAGAATGAGGAAGAAACACCATATTCATGACGTGAGGCAGTCAGCTAGAACTCCCTGCTAATTTGTCAGGCTCCTTCAGCTTTATCCCCATTCGAACATCCAGTCTGGACCTGTTATACAGAGGCCACATTTCCTGTTCAGATTGGCAGTGATTCCATTTTAATTTAGCTCAGCTACCGTGATTTTCATACCTTCTGCTTCAAGGCAGAAAAGCGCTTAAGCTTAACATTCGACAGCTTAAAATGATAGCCGGAAATCTACAGTAAGTTCTGATCGTTCTAAATGTTTGATGCAGAAAACTAAGGACGGCAAACAGTATACATAGATCAATGGCCTGCCCGGTTTTGGGGCCCAGGTTAGGACGGGACCCATTTGGACTTATGTTCTCCCCCATGGAGATCCTCCCTACATGGGAGAGCTGGAGAGAGGCAGCCTCTGACCAGAGCAGGAGGAATCATCCCCAAAGTCTCATTTCATGCATGTTGCTCTCTCTACTGGTGAAACAGTTTGAAAAACAAAACAAAACAAAACAAAACAACCCCAAGCTGACCAGGGAGCAGAACCCGGCAGCAAAAATGAGGAGAGCAAGGAGTGACACAAAGTAAGCAGACTTTGGGGGATCTGGGAGGACAGAAGGGCAGTGACAGAGACTTTGGGGAAGCCAGATAGAACCAGAGGTTATTCTGACTGAGGCTGTGGAGACAGCATCCAGAGAGTCAGAAACAGTAATTTCGTGGAGATTCCTAGAAATGAGAATCTAAAGTTATTCAGCTGGAATTTGAGAGACCATGGAAGAAATATTTTGGATCTGAAACCTGGAGCAAATCTGGGGCCCGAAGAGAAAAGGTTCAGCTTCCTCATGGAGCACAACCGCCACAGGAAGAGACCACATTTTCTTGCCAGGGTGGGAGAACCAGCAGAAAACGAAATAGAAAAGCCACAGCAGGAAAAGCATCCTCATAAAAGTAAGGTACACTCCGCTGTGGCCTCAAGGACTGACTGTCTACAGCTATTTTTAAGCACGATTGGTACAGCTGAGTCGTTGTGACAGAGCCCGTGTGGCACACAGAGCCTAAAACAGTTACTGTCTGGCCCTGACCCCTGGTCCAGACCGGGCCTCGAGGTTGCCCTGATTCTGGGCAGGTAGGGCTGTTTGCCGTTGCCCCTCATAGCAAGCAGCCCACACCGCATCATATTCACAAACGGCTGAACCAAAGGTGTGCCAACTCCAAGCTTCCTGGTGCAGTAACAAGCAAACTCCTCCGCATACAAGTCCCTCCTAAAAGTAGACACCAACCAACACCTTCCATTTTCTGGACAGAACGTGTCAGGTGGGTCGACCGGCCCTGCATGCTGGGGACGAAGCGTCCAAACCCATTGTCGTCCAGGCCCATTGCCCCCGTTCTCCCAGCTGTATCCGAAGAGGAGGAAGATACCTCCTGGCCAACCTAACACGGACTGGCCATCCTGTGCACCTGTGGTCGCTGCCCAGTGAGGACAGACAAGGATGAGACCCAGTCTCCGGTCCCAGTGAGGTTACCTTTTCGGAATGCCTCCCGGTTTTCCTCTGCTTCTCTGTTGACTCGATTCTGTTCTGGTTCAACCGCAGCTCCCTGGTCTTCGAGCTCATCTTCTGTTTCATCGTCACTATAGGGAACCACTTCATCATTCGGCTGAGAATCCTCCTCGAATGTCGTTTCTGAGTCTCTTTCAGAACTCATCCTGCTGGCAAACTGGAACTACCTGGTTTAAAAGAAAGAGAAACCAGAGTGAGTTATGACTCGCGCCCAGTTTCTGCCTGAGCCCAGTAGCAATGCCCTTTTAACGGAACATAATTTAAATGAACGTGCAAGTGTGTCTGAACAATGACCCCAAAGTTCAAATTACCAAGCAAATAAGAACAAAACCATTCACAGGGCACCTGGGTGGCTCAGTTGCTTAAGCATCTGACTTCAGCTCAGGTCATAATCTCACAGTTTGTGGGTTCAAGCCCCGCGATGGGCTCTGAGCTCAGAGACTGGAGCCTGCCTTAGATTCTGTGTCTCCCTCTCTCTCTGCCCCTCCCCTGCTCATTCTCTGTCTCTCTGTCTCTCTCTCTCTCTCAGATATAATGAACATTAAAAAAATTAGTGTTGGAATGAGCACTGGATGTTGTATGTAAGTGATGAATCGTGGGAATCTACTCCCGAAGCCAAGAGCACATTGCATACGCTGTATGTTAGCTAACTTGACAATAAATTATACTTTTTAAAAAATTAAAAAAAAGAAGAAAACCATTCATTAGTGATTGCATGCTTGAGCAAGAATTAAGAACAAAAATGTAGCTGCAAACTTTTTTTTTTTAAGCGTATACAAGCTTTAAGGTAGTATTTCAAATTGCGGGTCTCTACCGAGCAAAATAAATTTAACTCGTAACCAACATTAAAATAAAATGAAACAGCTAATAAAGCATCGGGGCACAGCAGGCGTCGTAAGAGTCAGTACTGTTGGATGAAACCGTCTGATGAAACACACACACATTTATTTGCATTGTAGGTCTTAATGCAATTGCATTTCTTACTGCGGGTTGCTGGCAAAGTTTGAGACACAGTGCCCTAAGACATCTGCTTTCCCCTAATGCTAATATTCTGAGCTTTTACTCTGTGATACATTAAAAAAATTTTTTTTAACGTTTATTTATTAATGAGAGGCACAGAGCATGAGCAGGGGAGGGGCAGAGAGAGGGGGAAACACAGAATCCGAAGCAGGCTCCAGGCTGTCAGCACAGAGCCCGACGTGGAGGGGGGGGGGGGGGGGGGTCGAACTCACGAACCACGAGATCGTGACCTGAGCCGAAGTCAGATGCCTAACCGACTGAGCCACCCAGGCGCCCCATACTCTGTGATACATTTAAGGCTTAGATCCTCACCTTTTACTTCCTGGGAGCACTCCCTCACCTCTCTTCCTAACTACCCCCACCGACACCCTGTATCTGGAATTTGTGCTTGTGTGTATGCTGCTGTTTAACGTGAATGCACAAGTGATAAGCACAACTGTAGTCATATTAGGAAAATATTTACACAACTACCATGGGTCACATGAAGATAGCCATGCAGCCTGGCGTTATTTATATAAGCATCATATTGCCATGTACCTGACGTTGTTAATAACAGCGGCTCACATTTATATAGCGTTAACTGGACTCCAGGCCCTGCATGAACTGCTTCACCGACATTGGCTCCTTGAAACTTCCCACACGACCCTGGTGAGGGTACTATTGTTATTCCTACTCTACAGAGGAGAAAACCACAACTCTCTGAATAGCTTGCACAATAATTATTAAAAACGTGCCACAAAGGGGCACCTGGCTGGCTGAATCAGTAGACCATGCAACTTTTGATCTCAGGGTCATGAGTTCAAGCCCCATGATGGGTGTATAGCTTACTTAAAAAAAATTTTGCAGCAAAACAATTGCTTTCCAAGGAGGGATCTTCTATATTCTACTCTTCTGTTACAGCGTCTTATACGTTTTCATCAAGGGTTAGTTGCCATGAGTGGAACTACTTAGTTGATTGCATGCTTTGTATCAAATCTAGCATCTTGGACCTGTGAAGTTTTATAGCCATAACTGAACATGTATGAAATGTTTAAATATTTATATTATCTATTATTAATACGTATTATCATATATTATATATTTATAATATAGATATATTTTGTACAATATTATTTACAACCATAAAACCCAGAAGCAACTTGGGTGTCCAATGCTTGGTAACTGTGTAAATAAATTGTGATATCGTCACACTATGAGACAATTTAGATCATGATCCGAAGCATTTTTTTTTTTTTTAAGTTTTTATTTATTTTTGAGACAGAGAGAGACAGAGCATGAACGGGGGAGGGTCAGAGAGAGAGAGAGGGAGACACAGAATCGGAAGCAGACTCCAGGCTCTGAGCCATCAGCCCAGAGCCCGACGCGGGGCTCGAACTCACAGACCGCGAGATCGTGACCTGAGCCGAAGTCGGACACTCAACCGACTGAGCCACCCAGGCGCCCCAATCCGAAGCGCTTTTAATGACTCTGGAAAAGTCCAAACATGTTGAGTTGAAAGGTGGGTTAACAATCCGTATGTATAGAACAGTCCCAGTTACTCATTTATTCACTGTCCAAAATGTCAACAATTGCCACGCATCCTTTACGTGAAATGACACGTCAAGTGCTCGATTCAGTACCCAGCATACGGTAAATACCCAATACAGTGCTAACACAACAGAAAGTACACAAACGTGATTTCGTGATTTTCAATTCTTTCCAGAACTAGAAAAAATGTCCTTTATAATAACAAATGAAATGGTGTGGGGATTTATCCCTTCATGCATTTCCATCTCCTGAAATCACTTCTAAACTGTATGTGCCTCTCACCAGGAGGTAACATATTAGACTATTTATTATAGAACTACACTTAAGCACAGGCGGATTCCGTTTAAAAACCTTTTGATTGCAGAATGAAACATTTTCCTGCTCTCCCAATTTTCTGTGCGCTAGTAAATAACTCTATCTCGGGGTTTCATACATGTCTCATTTGTGGTTTTGTAATATACTGCCACCCATGCTTTAGCTGCTATTTAAATTTAATACACTCTCTTTAAAATTCCCAAGCTCTTAAGGGCAAAACTTTTGCCAACAATCTTTCAGAACAAAAATGATGGAAATGGTTCAAGCAGGACCACCCCGTGAGATAGATAATATTGTCCCACCTTACAGATAAGGACACTGAGGGTCAGCTGCTAAGTGGCGTAAGTTAGGATCTCATGTCTCCGTTATAGGGACATGTACGATATTAATGAGTCTGAAAGCACCATTATAGAAACAATTTTTCTTTTATCGTAGTACATAACATAAACTCAACCACTTTAACCATTTTTAGGTGTCCAGGTCAGGGGCGTTAAGCGCATTCTAGAAACATTTTGCACGTGATCGGTTCCCTCATCATTATTACGGCCAAGTGTCTCCGTGCTTATTTCCCACATTAAGACTGGATCCAGTCTTTCGAGGTTGAGGGAGGAGACAGAACAAAGGAGTGGATTCAACAGCCAGGAAGATGGGATCCAGGGTGAGCAAAGGCATTGCATAACCGGCCAGCTCAGCACTGGAACACCCACCCCAGGCCAGACTGTGTGGGCTGCTTGGAAAGCAGAGCTCTGAGCTGAGCGGAAGTTCTCTGCAGTGTGTGTGCGTGTGTGTATGTGTGTGTGTGTGCGTGTGCGCGTGTGTGCGTGTGTATGTAAAATGCAGACACACATGGGAACCATTTAGCTCTCTCATCAGAGCACGACCAAAGAAAAACTGGGAAGAAATCCTTTCTTTGAAGCCCTGAGTGACGTAAGCCACTTTCCTGCTCTAAGCCATGATGTGAAGAAGGCAGGCACTATCTAGAATGTGGATTTGGAAACTTTGTTGTGTCCCTTACCACCCTGCAGCACACTGCAGCCCTGTGTGCACTTGCTCAGCCTTCATGAAGCACCTGCCAGGTGCTGACTACCACCCAGGCACTGGGAACAGACCCTTTGGAGACTACCAGGTCAGTCAGGGATCCAGGTAAGTAAACTATACATGACAGCCACGAGACACAGCAAGGCTAATCATTTCTGCCTGAACATACACCTCCCGTCCATTCCTGCCTCTCCGTCTCCAAGGCCACCACCCTAATCCGCACTGCCATCACCTCTCTGCTGCAATGCTGCAAATACACTCTAATTACACGCCTACAGTCAACTTCCGAACAGCTTCCAGTCAACTTCTTGCCACTCTCCTGCTTAGACCTACTTCCTATGTGTTAGGGACAAAGCTGTGTCCCCTTCAAAAAATCATAGGCTGAAGCCCTAACCCCCAATGTGACTGTGTGGGGAGATCAGGCCTTTAAAGAGGTAAATAATTTTATAAGGGTGGGACCCTAACCCGACAGGTCTGGTGTCCTTACAAGACGAGAGAGAGACGTCACGGAGCTCTCTCTCTCTTTCTGTGCACGCACAGAGGAAGGGCCACAGAAAGATGACGGCCGCCTACAAGCTAAGAAGATGGCCTCCCCAGAAACTAACCCTACTGGCACCTCAATCTTGGACTTCCAGCTTTCAGAAATATGAGAAAATAAATGTCTATGGTTTAAGCCACCTACTCAGTAGTATTTTGCTACGGGAGCCCAAGCAGATCAATATACTATGGGTTCCCACTACTCTTTAAATCCAAGCTTTCCCCCAACTCTGGGAGCTCTGCGCCCTCCTACAACTTCTTTCTTCCTCACTAATCCTCAGCCCCATGGCCCTGCTTTCAGCTTAAGCAAGTGAAATCTTTCCTGCCTCAGGGCCTTTGCACATGCCCTTCCTACTGCCTGAAATGCTCTTCTCTCAGTTCTCTTCATGGCTATTATTTCTCAGTCTTTAGCTCTCAAATTCAATATCCACTTTCACTGATGGTGTTAAAGAGGTACCTGCCCTCTTCTTCCTACCACCACCAATCTCCAAAACACTTACTTTTCTCTTTCCTTCCTAGCACTTACCATGATTTTTAAATATACATTTGCTTTTACTTGTCATCTGCCTCTTCCACGAGACTACAAACTCTACAAGAACAGAGTCCCATCTGGGAATACTCAGTGCCTACCCTCTAGTTGCCACTCAAAGATTTGGGGGAAAGAACAAATTCACTTTTGATAAAGCCCTCAAGGATTTAGAGAGTAATCTTCTACCAAAAACAAAGATATCTTTACCATCTCTCCATAGCTCCTATCCACCACACCGTAAAAGAGTTCAATTAGTCACTGGATGAAGGGGGAAAGTTGACAGCAATAAGAGCGAATAAAAACTTCTACGTTCAGAAGTTGTACACGGTGGAGATTTTTAGGAGTCTCACTCTATCAAGGTCACTGAGAACTTATTGCCTAAGATTTTACTACCTACACAAAACTAAATCAGCCTGTGGGAAGGTACTGAAGGTATTGAAGTTAAGCCCTGATCTTTCTTTTTTATCACCTGCCATATGACAAGTGTCTAACACACAGGAGGCCCTTTTGCCTCTGTCCCTTAGGGGGTTTAGAGTCCGGAGGGGAGTTCGCAAATTACAGCCTACAGGCCAGGTTCGGCCGACCACCTGTTTTTGCAAATCAAGTTTTATTCAAACACGTCCTTGCTTATTCCTCCTTGTATCGTCAATGGCTGCTTTTATACCATAGCGGAGTTGAATGGTTGTGATGGACACCATATGGCCTCAGACTGTAAAATATTTACTATCTGGCTCTTTACAGAAAACGTCCGTTGACCTGTGGACTAAAACAAAAGATACTAAGAGACAGCGGCGAAACAAGTGCTTAATATCAAAGGCTCACAACCAGAGGAAATCATCACTGACCTGGGTAAATCGGGCCTGGTTTGGGAATAGGAAATAAACGACCAGGGGCAGTGGTGGGAAAATGCCCCTAATACAGTTTTCCTATTGATTGGGAATAGTAGTGTCTCAATTATTGCGAGCTGTGTAACTGGAGAGGACACACGCTGGCCCAGCCAACAGACCATCATCTCCCTCGTCGCATGAGCAGGTGGTGATCGTGTGTCTACTAACACAGCCGTACCCGGTGCAGGGTGGTACTTCTTTGGAATCAAGGCGTCCAAAGTTAGTGGGACAACAATCAACCAAGGCGTCCAAAGTTAGTGGGACTAGATGTTAGGGCAAGTAGGCAAAAGATTTATCAGATTTTTTTTTTTAATTCATCAAAGGGATATAACATTCAAGGATTGTTCTGGTCACATGATCTTTAGAAATTATTCTTACTCAGCTCCTGCTTAATCTGAAAAGCAGCATGGTTTATTGAAAGGAATATGGGTCTGCATTCCATTCCCAACCGTACCACTCACTAATTTATAACTTGGGTGGATTCCTTCACATTTTCGAAGCTCCTTTCTCTCATGTGTAAAAAAAAAAAAAAAGGAGAGAGAGAGACAGAGACAGAGAAAGAAGGGTAGGGGATATCTACCTTCCAAATACTGTGAGAATTCCTTTTGATAACTGAAGGTTGTAAAAGCCCCTAGAGATAGCCCACAGAGAGTAGGTACAATATACAGGCTAGTTTCCATCAGGTTCTTTTCAGACTCCTTGAGAGATGGAGGTGCAAAACAAAGACTTAACATCCACCTGCCACAGGGGACAACTCCTCGTCCGTCCCCTCCACTTGCTCCTTCCCAAGAAAGGGGCCTTGATACAAGTACCGATCAGAGCCTGCAGCCCTAAGTGGGGGGGGGGGGGGGTCATGTGATCCCATTACCTGATTTTATTTAAATTTTTTTTTTTTCAACATTTTTTATTTATTTTTGGGACAGAGAGAGACAGAGCATGAACGGGGGAGGGGCAGAGAGAGAGGGAGACACAGAATCGGAAACAGGCTCCAGGCTCCGAGCCATCAGCCCAGAGCCTGACGCGGGGCTCGAACTCACGGACCGCGAGATCGTGACCTGGCTGAAGTCGGACGCTTAACCGACTGCGCCACCCAGGCGCCCCTCATTACCTGATTTTAAAGTCAGGTAGTGTGTGGGTTGCTTCCCACCTTGCCATCTCCATGAGAGCAACACGCAAGGATGGGCTGTGCCTCCTGGCGACCATCCTCCTCTCTCCCTGTTCTGTCCCTGTCCAGTTAGCAGACTCCAGACTTTTCTGCAAGCCTGCCTAAAAAAGATCACAGGGTAGAGGAGATGGTGGGGGAGGAGAGGGACCAAGAGGCATCATTTATACCAGAGCTCGATTTGGGTCTTTTCCAGCTCTTAATAAAGTGGCACTTCATCTTCCATCCTGCCTTCTGTTGTGTTCAGCCCTCTTGGTCATAAACCCCCAAGGACAAAAGGGGTGAAGGACAGAGTTTCCAAACCTGGATCCTAACACCCCATCACTTGTCACCTTTATATACTTGGCTACGAGCTACCCGCAAAGTGAATGAATGAATGAATGAAATCCTTATTCCTTTGTGGGAGAGGAGGCGCCAAAGGAGTGAGAAAAAGAGAACCCAGGCAAAAAGAATGACCTTCCTGCTTTGCAATAAAAGCTTTAAGTCAGCAGGAACGAAAACACAACCTTTTGCTGCTATCACAAGGTTTCTCGATTTAAAGGGAGGAAAAGTAGGAACAAAAAGTTGAGTTTTGTCATGGCTAGGGTATGATCTGTGTGCATACGCAAGGGGCTCAGAGGCCGGGGAAGGCCAAGTGTGCCTGGTCAATGACAGCTTTGTCGTAGGACTGGATTCCTGTCCAACTAGACAGTAAGGGTCACAAAATTCATTTTTGTTCATTCTACATCATCTTTTTTTTATGGCTCTTAAAGCCTCAAGAAGAAAGGGTATTTCTTTTTTTTTTTAAGCATGATTTTTTTTTTTTTTAATTTTTTTTTTTTTTTCAACGTTTTTTATTTATTTTTGGGACAGAGAGAGACAGAGCATGAACGGGGGAGGGGCAGAGAGAGAGGGAGACACAGAATAGGAAACAGGCTCCAGGCTCCGAGCCTCAGCCCAGAGCCTGACGCGGGGCTCGAACTCACGGACCGCGAGATCGGGACCTGGCTGAAGTCGGACGCTTAACCGACTGCGCCACCCAGGCGCCCCAAGAAAGGGTATTTCTAAGATGTGTCTTAATTATATTTAATTCATATTGATTTAATATACTATATTAAATATAAAATTAATTTAATTAATATATTAATTTAATTAATATTATTAACGATAATGCAAAGTATTTAACATAATGTAGATCATGATATAATAAATTTGTGCATTAGATTTTTATGTCTTCTATACTATGTATGTTTTTATTATGTGTTCTAAACTAAATATAATAAATTACAACTCTGGCAGGCAGATACTGTGATGCCTCCCATGATGCCACCACCTGGCGTTCACGCTCTCACGTAACCCCCTCCCCATGAGCGTGGGCTGGACGTAACACCTTGCTTTCAACCAACCTAATATAACACAGGTAATGGGATGTTTTAGTCATGATTAGGTTACAAGAGACTACGACTTCTTCTTGCCAGCCAGCTCTCTCCCCTTCCTGGCTTTAATGAAGCAGCTGTCCTATGGAGGGGCTCACATGGCAAGAAACTGAGTGACTCTCCAGCCAATAGCCAGCAAGGAGCTGGACTCTTCAGACCAACAACCCCCAATGAAATGAATACGTACAACAAGGGGACCACAGCTGGCCATATGTATTGTATATTTGGAAGTTATGAATAGAGTAGTCTTAAAAGTTATCACAAGAAAAAATTCTAAGTATATGAGGGTGATGAATATTAACTAAGTTTATAGTTGTATATACCTATATCAAAGCGTTATGTGGTATACCTTAAACTAAAACAAGGTTATCGGCAATTATACCTCAATAAAACTGCAAAAAAAGGTTTTTTTCAGGGTGGGGGATGGAAATGAATTTTGCCAACAATCACATGAACTTGGAGGTGGATCCTGCCTCACTCTAGCCTTCAGATGAGACCCCAGCCTGGACTGATGCCTTAATTGCGCCCTTGTGAGAGAGACCCTGGAACAGAGGACCCCACTAAGTGGTGCTGGATTCCTCATCCACAAAAACCGGGAGCTAACAAAAGGGTGTTGCTTTAAGCTGCCAAGTTTTGGAGTACTTTGGAACAAGAGAGAACTAACACGCATATCCTTGATCACAAATAATAATGATTCTGGGTAAGTAATGAATATGGCCATGATTATTTCCCAGTTATCCTGAAGAAGAGCCCAATCTAGGAGGGCGGCAGAAACCTTCTCTATTATCCTAGTTGGCACCAGACACCTGCCCACCCTACTTGGAATCTGCCCGATACTCTTGAGAGTAAAATCCGAGAAGCTTGATGACATATAATTAGGCGATCTCTTGAAGCAATAATAATAAAGCTTATCTAAGATCTAGATTAAACTTAAACTTTATACAGTTACCAAAGCAACAGGACTCTACTGTCCCTAGGACAAACAGGGTTTATATATACATATATATATATATATATATATATATATATATGTGTGTGTGTGTGTGTGTACACACACACACACACATATACGCACACACATATATATAACCTTTTTTTATTTCTTCCTAAACCAAAACCTAGAAAGCCTGGAAGCCTGGAATAACTATCATAAAACTAAGGGACCATTGATGTCACTACCGTGGGGGGCAATCAGCCAAGACCTTTACTCAGGATAGAAGAGGCTTCTCTGAGGGCACCTGGGTGGCTCAGTCGGTTAAGCACCAGACTTCAGCTCAGGTCATGATCTCCCGGTTTGTGAGTTCAAGCCCTCTCTCTGACCCTCCCCTACTCGTGCTCTGTCTCAATCTCGCTCAAAAATAAACAAACTTTTTTGTTTTTTTTTTACTTAAAAAAGAAAAGAAAGAAGAAGACAAAGCTTCTCGAGGTCCGCAGCGTCAAGCTCTCGGTTCCTCTGAAAGTCCACCGCGGAGCGCTTTGCCACAAAGGAGCTGACCACCATCGCATATGCACGGCTCTGCTGGCTACCGTCGCAAAAGGTGCAGGGGAAACCTAAGAACTCTGACTTCTCAGAGAAAGGCAGTTTTTTTTCTTTTTCCTGGTGCAACTTAACAGGATTTCTTGGTGATATTGTCCCAACTCTGTCATGAGCTGGCTGGTGTCCTCCAGCAAGGACGACTACTTCCTGTTAAGATGAGGCGCCCTCTTACAGCTCACCAAGTAAGTTTCACACCCTGCGCCTCCCACGGTCATCATGGACTTATTCTGAGATGTGCGGCCAGGCGCATTTGTTGCCCTTTTACCAAAGAGAGTGGTGAAGCCCGGGGGTGTTCGGCTCGGTGACATCAGATGACAGTCAAGCCCTCTGCCTGCACAGCCAAATCTGTGTCATACAGACCGTGCGGTTCGGTCAACACAGGTGGCTTCAGACTGGAATTCAAGTTCTGTCCAGGAAACTCCTGAGCCTGATCCCCTATTTCAAGCAGCCGCTGCTTTCTCCGGCCACACACCAACTGGGCGCCTCATCAGTCACGAGAAAAACGTAAGCGACAGAAATGGAGACACTGACAAGAGAAAGAAAGCAAACTTTGTGATCTCTCCTACACCAATGGGTGGGAAAATGTTAACGCTCCCCAGTTTCTATCACGTAGGCGTGTACTTAAATCAAGAACTCTCTCTCCTAGGTGTTTTGAGCTGGGAATATGGGAGTCATATAGGCGAGCCAGCACTCAGGGTGGACGGGGGGAGAGGTTTTCAGGGAGGAGGAAGATCCGGGGGGGAAGGCTGGGCAGCATCCAGTGTGAGGCACCTGCCCACCTTGGAGGTTTAGGGGTACAAAGAGAAGAGCTGGGGAAGGGCTGTCTGGAGTCCCCTTCCCTGGTCCATGAGGGCTTGGCCAGGCTCTGTTCCAGAGAGCCAGAGGAACCAGCAGAGGCGTCTGCAAGGAAAGGAACATGACCCACACGGTGCTTCAGGAAGATTAATCTGATAGAGGAGGGAGTGTGGGTGGCCCGGAAGGTGAGAGCCAGGCAGGGACACTGGCCAGAGGTCACCCTGAACACCGAGCATCGTCCATCATGGTTTCGTCATCTGTAAAACCAAGCAGTTCGAGTCGTATTACCTCTGCAGCCACATTCAGAAACAACACTCCTTGTGTGAATGTCACTGAAGCAAGGAGGAATAAAGGCCTGAATTAGGGTGGTGGCAAACTGGAAAAATGTGTTTCAAATTAAGGCCGGGTGGGGCTGCCATGCTTTTGTCTGGAAAACTATGGGGAAAAAAAAAAAAACAAAAGTAAACAAAAGACTAGAACCGGTTCCCATAGGATAATAATGCCAGAATTCCCCCAAATGTTTACTTTAGAGACTCAGCCTCAATCCACAATGTATTTTTATGATAAATACCGAAAGTTACCAGGAAAAAAGCACTGTTGTTTTTGCAGTCAAGCTCCATAGTCACTTGTCAGTGACAATGGCCTCATTTCGACTTTGTTGCGATTGCCTCTATGATTAGGTTTTTGAATTATATTCATGCTTAAGTACTGTAAAACCATTGGGGCTTTACAACTCATAACTGCCCGAGAGCAAACCTCCAAGGAAAAATGAAAAATAAATCTGTCGAGTTATTTACTTTCATGTTTGAAGAGTCACCAGCCTGTTGAGAAAGAGACGCATTTAACATAAAGACTACACTACAGAAAGACATAAGAGTCAGCACAGTTTTCCAGAACTAACTATAATAAACCTTAACATTTGACGTCTACAAAGGGACAGCTTATATTCCCCATTCAGAGTCAATAGGACTGCTTGTTTGAATAGAAGGGGAAAGAGAAGATGCAGATGTGTAAGTAATTGGACTAATAGACACAAATAAGAAACACACAGACGTGTAAGTAACTGGAATAATAAAGTTACTCTTTCTAGCAATCAAAGAAGGCACATGGATGAAAACCAAGACACCATTTATGCCTATTAAGTTAATATTCGATGACTACATCTCATGCTGCCTGGGTTTAGCTGAATGAATGAATTCCTTCTCTCATACCTCTCTCTCTCTCTCTCTCTCTCTCTCTCTCACACACACACACACACACACACACACACACTGCTGCTAGCATTGAAAGTGGTACATTCCTTATGTATGAAAACAATATAACAACATTTTACGCACCAAGAACACGAAAGATATTAATAACATTTGACCCAATGATCTCATCTATAGAAGGTCTGCCAATATAAACAAACAAGTAAAATAACTATTCACACAAAAGGTTTGATTGTCATGGTTAGCTATAAAAAGCAGGAACAGAAACCACCTGAAAGTCCAAGAGGATAATGGTTCTATAAATGATGACTTTAGGGTAGCCACTAAAAATGGCAGCCAGAGAAACGTAGGGAATGTTTTCAATACAACATTAAAAGGGGAAGTCAGAAATCAGAATTGTGTCCTAATGCTGCAGCTTTGTAAATAATACATAGGCACATTTTAGAAAATAATTTTTTGCTCTGAAAGAAGAGACTTACAGTGTGTGTTTCTCTTTCCAAAATAATCACCAATTGATAACCCCTACCTACCCCTTGTAGCCAAAGACTACCAAGCTGTCAGTTGCGTCCTGGGCTCACTTCATGAAATCCTTACAACATACCCCCAAAGAAACTATCATCCTCGCTTTGAAGGCTTTAGTACAGGTTAGGTGACTTCTACAGGGTCATACGATGAGGTTTCAACCAGATCTATCTGCCCCCACATTTCTTAAGATCTGTCACAGAGGCAGAAAAATTGCCTCAGGGTATGAGGACTATGCCCACCCACGGTTTCTTTACTATCAGCCTCTCTCTTTGCAAATGACTGAAAAACCAAAAACAGCCGCACTAGAGCAGGCTGATGTCATCCAGAGGCGGTGTCTGAGCTCAGAGAAGCGAGGGCTCCCGTGTTGGGGCAGGAAAGGTGAAACCTACCGCGTTTACTCCTTTGTATCACTGCACCTTCCCAGAGCCTTAGTAAACGCTAAGATTCCAGTTCTCTCCTAACCCTCCTAAGATGCCATGAAATCTAGTCTGCGTCTGTTTTTTCCCTCGAAGAGCCCTTGCTGGGTGCCTGGGTGACTCAGTTGGTTAAGCATCTCATTCTTGGTTTTGGCTCAGGTCATGGTCTCACGGTTAGTGAGATCTGGCCCCACGTTGGGCTATTAGTACAGATTCTGTCTCTCCCTCCCTCTCTCTCCCCCTCCCCCATGCTCACAGGCTTGCTCTCTCTCTCCAAATAAATAAATAAACATTAAAAAAAAAAGAGAGAGAGAGAGTCCTCGCTGACCTAAACTCTATACGGATGGAGACCCCAACCCAGTGACCTTCATGCGCCAAGGACAACAGACCTCAAGAGCCCTGGACACAGGTCCAGTAACAGAGTGATTTGAAAAGTTAGCTCCTCATCCCTCGTCATCTGCATTGTAAAGCTCTGTGGCCTCCACCACTGCAAATACAAGCAGTCTTAGAACTCCCTCCTTGCACCCTTTCTATACGTAAGTAGGCTTCACGTTTGCCAGATATTCACCTATAACTATGCACCAAGGTTTAAACGGATATCACGTATGACTGACACATCAAGTAGGACTGGGACGCTTACCAGATATTTTTCTAGACACTGCCCTGGTTTCATGAATATCTGAGTCTGGTCAACAGAACTTTGCGTTCCATTTGAAAGTTAACACCTTCACAGATTCTGGGTGCCAGAAGTCCAAGGGATGAGGGCCACATCTTATATTTGGTCACTGTCTCCTCTGCTGGGTCTAAAGTCAGCCCAGGGGATTCAACTTAGATTACAAACCCTTCCCAGACA
Source organism: Neofelis nebulosa (assembly GCF_028018385.1). Classification (NCBI taxonomy): domain Eukaryota; kingdom Metazoa; phylum Chordata; class Mammalia; order Carnivora; family Felidae; genus Neofelis; species Neofelis nebulosa. The sequence continues at coordinate 18,173,200 of NC_080792.1, read as the reverse complement.
GCTGAATTCACACCCGAAGGTTTGGACCAAGACCATGTTGCAAACATGTGGTTAATATTTTATATGTCCTCTGGAAACACTTACATTTGGCTTGGACCATCCCCAGAGCTTCTGACAGACACAGTTCTAACTATCTGTTCTGGCTTTCGGATTTTGGACCAGGTAAAGGAACAGGGGTGCCTCGGTGTCCACATACCCGATGGTTCTCAGAATTTGTAATAACGCTTAAACAGCTTCCGAAGCGCTCAGGGTTTTCGCGGGATGATGCTGGTGAGTGTTTCCAAGAGAGCAGACACATATTCTATGTACCAAGCACAGGGCTGATGGCTTGATATACGTTAACTTAGTATCATTTGTCGAGAGTCAAATTACTCTCTCCATTTTACAGATGAGGAAATGGATTCAGAGATTAAGTTCTTTGCCCAAGCACGTATAGGTGGTTAACTGGGATAAAACTCCCGGTCAACAGTCTATGCTCTTAGTCACAACGCTCCGTACTTAATTGTACTTATTAATATCTCCGTGGCACAAAGTGGAGAAGAGCTAGTTAATCCACTTTAACCTGAAGAGACAAATAACTACAAGACATACAGTTAAATTTATGTTGGAGCTAGAATGGGTGGGTGTCCAGCCATCCCAGCATCATCCTCTTGACTGCGAAACTCCGGGGCTGGCGTGTGTGGAAAATGAGAAAGAGGGAGGGGCATAAACCGGAGAACCCTTCTAGCAAGTGTGTGTCCACCCTTGGAAGAGATTTTCTCTGCTGTTACCTAGAATCCAGGTCTCTGACTTTGTATGAAATGCCTTCTGCCCTCTGTTTACATGGAGGAAAGCAGTCCCTCCAGCTACCCGGTGTCCCCCTGGCCTCTAGTCTGCACACTCCCCACGCGGACTGTTCAGGTGGTTTTCCAGGTGCCCCTGCACACCGCTCCTCTGCACAGATTCTAGAACAGCAGTTCGGCTGATGTCTCTTTTTATTTATTTTTTAATTTAAGAGAGAGCATGAGCGCATGTGTGCGGGGGGGGGGGGGGGGGGATGGCAGGGGAAGGGAGGGGAGGGGAGGGGAGGGGGGGGGAGAGAGAGAGAGAGAGAGAGAGAGAGAGAGAGAGAGAGAGAGAGAGAAGAGAATCTTAAGCAGGCTCAACACTCAGTGTGGAGCCCAACGTGGGGCTGGATCCCACGACCTTGAGATCATGACCTGAGCCCAAATCAAGAGTCTGACGCTCAACCAAATGAGCCACCCAGGCGCCCCTTCCATCTCTTTCAAATCTGACAACAGAATACTAGAGAATTTTTATTTAAGGAATTATGGCTTTCAAAAATAAAATAAATAAAAGGATACAATGACTCCTGCCTTAGCCCATTTTCCCAAGGAACTAAGAATGAGAGAGGTGCGTGATATTGTGATTTCGAATGAAAAATATGCATTTGGTTTTCTTCCCATCCCTGGCACAGAGCTCCTAAAACCCTTGGAATTTCCCAAGTGATGGGAGCGATAAACTTCTTTTGTTATGTTAATGAGGTGGTTTTTGGAAAGTACCTAGGTAACCTGAAGAGAGGGGACCGACGGGGGCGGGAGAGGAATTCAGTCACCAATGGCCACTGATTTCATCAGTCGTGCCCATGTAATGAAGTCTCCATAAAAACCCCAAAGGAGGGGGTTTGGGGTTTCGGGGTTGGTGAACACGCGAAGATTCGGGGAGAATGATCCTCCTGGAGAAGACACACAAGCTCTGCACCTTTCCTCATGCGTTGCCCTGTGCTCCTCTGCCATCTGGCTGTTTGTGAGTCATCTCCTTTTGTAACAAACCAGTGATCTAGTAAGTAAAATGCTTCTGAGTTCTGAGAGCTGCTCTAGCGAATTAAGTCTACCCAAAACGGGGGGTCGTCGGAACCGGCCAACTAGAGCCTGTCCGTCATAAGCAGCAGGTGACAATCTAGACTGGCAGTGGGCGTCCGAAGTCAGGGAGAAGGCAGTGTTGTGGAACTGAGCCCTGATGTTATCTCCAGGTAGACAGGGTCAGAATTGTGCAGAATTGTAGGACACCCAGCTGGTGTCAGAGAATAGCTCAGTGGTGTGGAAAAACCACACACGATGGGGATTGGGTGCAGAATCCTTAACGCGATGGATCCCAATTCCCGCAGCCACTCAGGGACAGGCTGTCCCTGCCGGGACCAACCAGGGGGAGGAGGAGTTCATTGGTCCAGCTTGCCGGTACTAAGAAAGCACATCCCCTGTAGAGGATTCAAAAAATGGTGGCAAAACCAACTAAAAAGTCATAATTTGTATTACTTTATTATCACCATGAATGGAGAAGGTCAGTGATAAAATACTCCTCTCAAAAATCTTTTTTGCTATCATTACCGCTCAGTTTTGTTTTTGTTTTTGTTTTACTGCAACATTTTGGCAACGTTAAGTGTCACATAAGCACTTTAATTTTTTTTTTTTTTAAGTTTCTTTTGAGAGAGAACGCTGCAGGAGGGGCAGAGAAAAAGGGGAGAGAGAAAATCCCAAGCAGGCTCCGCACCATCAGCTCAGAGCCTGAGGCGGGGCTCAAACTCTCAAACCATGAGATGGTGACCTGAACTGAAATCAAGAGTCGGACATTTAACTGACTCGGCCACACAGGTGCCCCCCAAATAAGCACTTTAAAAAAGGACTTATCCCTCCCCCCCCACCAAAAAAAAAAAAGAAAAAGACTTATCCTATAATAAACACTGGATTCTATGGAAGCTAATTCTGAATACTTCTGGTACACAACATCCCCCACCCCCCTACAAGGGATGTTAAAAGTCAGATATTGCTTATTCTGTCTATAAATTCAGAATTCACCTCCCTACCATGACTGTGTACCTACAGGGGAAAACTGTGGGTAGCTTTTGTTAACAACTTGTATAATTAAAACATAAGTGACCATATTTTCTTTTCTCTCTTCCAATTACCCAAAGATAAACATGCTATGTTTTACCACTTAACTAGGTTTTAAGAATTATTTGCAGGGAATACCCAGAAGAAACTGGTATTTAATGCAAATAAGGACAGCCCGCTCAGGTAGGTATGATTAATGCAGGCCTTGCACAAACATCTATTCTGATCTGCATTTTAAGAGAAAACGTAAACCCATAGAGGTATCTAATACTGATTAAAACATCAAAATGTTTTGAGGTTTTTACAGAATGCCAATTAAATAAGCTTCCTACTCCATCTCTTAAAAAATCATGACCCCCCCAAAAATGCCAGTTCATTCCAGAACATTCTATGGTGATATTTTCTCTCCTTTGTCAACATTTGCTTCCCTTTTGGGAACAGTAGCTCGGTGGTGAGGGCTTGGGTTTGACTTAGCAACACCTACCCCACTCCCAACCTCCACTTGCAATGCCACGTGATACAGGAAGAGCTTTCATTTAAACTCTTAAGTGAAACAAAATGTAAAGCAGCCAACCAAGATACATGTGAATATTTTTGCTCTTTTACAGCCCCCCCTTCTCCATAGATCCAGAGTTCAACCCCCATCTCTCCCAAGGGCTTTTTTTTTTTTTTTAACGTTTATTTATTATTGAGAGACAGAGAGACACAGAGCATGAGCAGGGCAGGGGCCGAGAGATCGAGAGACATAGAATCTGAAGCAGGCTCCAGGCTCTGAGCTGTCAGCACAGAGCGCGACGCGGGGCTCGAACTCACAAACCGCGAGATCATGACCTGAGCCAAAGTCGGATACATAACCCAAGGGGGAAAAAAAAACTACTTAAAGCCTTTGAATACCGCACAGATTTGAACTTCGAGCATTTGGAACTAGTTAAAAATCTTTTCGAAGCATGTTTTAAAAGCACTCTGAAATCAGTTGTGCTCTGGGTTTACCTAAGGCCGTCCCTCAGTATTTCATAGTTGTGACACATGCTTTGTCATCATATAGTCAATGAAAAGCCAAACTACACTCAAGGCCCAATGTTAATTTCTTGGCCACAAAAGAGGCCACCTCTGAGCACTCTTCAGCCAGACCTGCCTAACAGGTCTGTCCCACCCCAACCCAAACGCAGAGGCTACACCCTCCCTTTTCCTCCTTTTCACCTTGGAGCTCTGGCTGTAACGAATTTGTATCTTCACTTTCCGAAGTCGAAAACCCCGTGCCCAGAAAAGAATGCTGCCCCATCCCTGATGCAGCTAATTTGTATGTGTTTGCCTGTATCACATGAGATTTACATATTACAGAGGCTGGTCCCTGTTTAAACTCTTAGGCTATCTATAAGAGAGGACTCCTTTGAATGAGACTGACATTTTGCCGTCTAGACCAAATACAAAACGCAGTTAGTGTTCAACGCATTCTGAAATCTGAGTTAACAGCTCTCAAGAAATGGCTGTGGTAGGTCAGATGAGAAATCTCTGGGATTATTCCAGGTGTCTTCACAAGCTATTGACAGATCGTCTGAGTCACGTGCCTCTGTGCAAGTTATTAGTGTCACACAGCTTTAGAAATTAGCCTGGTCTACCTGTTGCCCACGCCCCATGGCAGGCACCTCTCTGCTCTGTCTCCCACCCACTCGCAGGGACACATTCACATATTGCTCGCCAAGGCCAACAGGCACTTTGTTCCCACATCCTCATATCCTGATGTAATGGCTTTTTCATCTGCTCGTGAACTTACTGTCTGCCCAACCCATTCTTTATACTCTACCTTGTATCGTGGTTGGTCTTGTTTCTAATAGAAAATTCCAAAGGCTCAGGACCAAGCCCTATGTCTCTTGTGTCCCAAGTGAGGCAGAATCCCTTACCACTTATGACCGGGGGGACCTTGGGGAAAATATCCTCAGCAAGCCTCCTCCATTTACAAAATGAAGACAAGGCCTACTTTACACAGTCCTCAACCTTAATCTCACGTAAAACCCTCAGCAGGGCGTATGGTACCTGGGACTCAAGCATCTACAGAGTGAACAATTTCAGTGATCCATTCGTCAGAAAATGCAACAAGACAGCATAAACAGGATAGCATGAATAATATTTTTCGCAATAAAAGTTTATTAAAAACTAAAAGCCTGATAACTGAAGTTAGGCTTCAGTGGGCCAGAGGGCCAGAATGAGGGGTTATCATCTGTATCCAAATCCTACCTCCTTTTCCTTCCATCACCCTTTCTCTAGCCACTGGGGTAAGTTTTCAGAGAACTAGGACTGTGTAAGGCATCATATATTTTCTAGATTATAAATAACTCCAAGACCCCTTAAAAAGTGGACCCCGATGAAAACAAGCAAAACTATCATTCTAGTATCATCTAGAGAAGAATGGGAGTTGGTAATCTAACCACTCAAACGCAGATTTTTGTTTTCCTCCAAGTTTGCATAGCAAACACTCTTTATCGTGGAATGAACAAGTAAGACAAACTTAAATTTCAAAGCCAGGTTTAATGTTAATGGAAAGATGCACTGGTTGAGTTTGCCTTGAAATACTATGGGGAAGGAAGTAGAGTATAAATGGAAGACCATTCACTGGCCATGGCCATGAACAAGTGGTGGGGGGTGGGGGGGGCTTCCTTATACGATCGTTTCTATTTTGTATGTTTGAAATCTTCCCCAGTTAAAAAACATTGAAACGATAAACTAGATTTAGAAGAAACTAAGGTCTTTACTTAGGTCCCTATCATTGGAAGCACATGCGTCCTAATTCATAACACAGGCTCTGAGGCACCACAGGCTTTGAGCAACCACCGGCCCATCTTGAGAACTCAGATATGACATAACCAAGATATTAAATAATAGGTCTCTTCATGGGTAAAAAAAAGAGTATTTTTAAACGAAATGGAACTTTTCATATTTCACAAAGTAAAGAGTGAATTTCACTGAATAGTTCCTAAAATGGAAAGGGCATAGAAAACAGAAACGCTTTGTAAGTTAGGGCTGTGCCATCCGAACCAGAGGAGGCATATTTGCTCTTTCGATCACTGTGCACATGTAGCATTTACCTCGTTTTGTGCGTTATAACTGCCTTTCTTTTAAGAACAATTTTTAGCTTGGGGCACCCGGGTGGCTCAGTTGGTGAAGCATCTGACTTGAGCTCAGGTCATGATCTCACAGTTCGGCTCGTGAGTTTGAGCCCCTCACTGGTCTGTCTGCTTGTCAGTGCAGAGCCTGATTTGGATCCTCTGTCCCCCTCTCTCTCTGCCCCTCCCCCCTGTCATGTGCCCCCTCCGCTCTCATGCACAAGTGCACGCTCTCAAAAATAAACATTAAAAAGAGGAATAATCTGGGGCTCCTGGGTGGTTCAGTCAGTTAAGTGTGAGACTTCGGCTCAGGTCATGATCTCACAGTTTGTGGGTTCGAGCCCCACATCAGGACTCTGTGATGCTAGCTTGGAGCCTGCTTCAAATTCTGTGTCTCCCCCTCTGTCTCTCTGCCCTTCCCTCACTCACACTCTGTCTCTCAAAAATAAATAAACTTTTGGGGCACCTGGATGGCTCCATTGGTTGAACATCCGACTTCAGCTCAGGTCACGATCTCGCGGTTCACGAGTTCGAGCCCCGCATCGGGCTCTGTGCTGACAGCTCAGAGCCTGGAGCCTGTTTCAGATTCAGTGTCTCCCTCTCTCTCTGCCCCTCCCCTGCTCACACTCTGTCTCTGTCTCTCTCAAAAATAAATAAATGTTAAAAAAAAATAAACTTAAAAAAATTTTTTTTAAAAAGAATAATTTTTAGCTCAAACACTGTCCCCATCTTTCATCATATTATTTTCTCCTCCGGCATGTGATAAAATATTATTACCCCCATTTCATGGATGAGCAAACTGAGGCCAAGAAAGTTTACATGGAGTGCTCAAGGTCACACAGCTCGGTGCCATAAGGGATGAAACTACAGCCAAGTCCGAATTCTCCAGTTGCCAAGGTCATTTCACTGTGCCCGGTTACAGCATCCCCAGTCTGCCTACAGTTCATTCCGGCGCAGTGGAAAAGAGTATGGGTTCTGGAGCCACGGCTTCCTGCCAGCTGTGCGGAAAGTTCGTTAAGTAACATTGCTGCTCCTCAGCCTGCTTGTCTGCAAAATGGGTAAAATAATAGTGTCTGCCTCTTCGGGTTGCCCTGAGCATGAAATGAGCTCCCGGGATAAATAGAGCCAGTCTCAAAGGGAAGGCACAATAAACACCAGTCGTTGTGAATCCCACGTGAGAGGTTGAAACACTAAGAATTGTGGGACCAAACTGACACTTCGGGAACAGCTGAGAAGCTACTACGGCCCATGCCTGGGCTCAAATTTACCCTCCTGTGAATCATTAATAGCTAGGGGAATACCTAGCTCGTAACCTGCTGTGTCACCCTAGTGGTGAGAGAGACACTAGATATTTTACTTTCCCAGCTGCCCCACAACAAAGCAGCCTGGGGGTGTATCCATTACTCCTTTTTCAGATCTCCTGAGTAAAGAAGAAACAGGTCACAAAACTCAAGCTCTGCAATTGAAAGTAGAAGATGAACGTAACATCTTCCAGTCCATATTTTTGCCTGATGGATAAAAGTGGGTATTTCTTTTCTTTTAAGAAAGAGAAAGTGTTGCTTTCAGAAACAGGAGCCGTCTTTCCATCTGACACCTTTGCCACAATATACGGTGCAGAACTTGCCAACAAGAGACACGCGATACCTGCCAGCCAAAAATAGTCTTCGTTGTTTATCAACAATGTGTAGTTGTACATTGAAGAGCCCTGAGCCGAACGTATTCTTGTGTTCACATATTACACTCGCATCAGAACTGCTTTATGAAACTGCTCCTAGGATAGCCTCCCGGTTGAGCAGTACAACTCACAGATCATAGAACCACGTCAACATTTGGAAAGGGAAAGATTATAAGACACCGAATCTTCTCTTTTTTTTTTTTTTTTTTTTTTTTTTTTTTTTTGCCTACCAAGACAAAAAAATGCTCGAGGAAATTTCTTATGGTTTTGGCAATTTCACATCGACAGCTTAATCCAGTTAATCCTTGATTATTTGCGTGTTTAATGATTGGTTTCTTCACTATCTGTGGATCCCAGGCTGGGCTCCCTCCCTGGTCAGCTGCTCAGCCTCAACTGTTGACACAGGCAAGCTCCCAGAGGGAGTTTGTAACTTTTAACTGTTTCCAGAATAGACAGAAGTAGTCAATATCCTAATCTTTCCAGGCCTTAACTACAGAAAATCCTCCCATATTCTCTTATGAACCCTGTAGAGCGGAACATGGGGGCAGCCTTTCTGGGCACAGACATTAGATTCCCAAGCGCCCAGACCGCCTCCCGACCCCACTGGAGTTAGAGCAGAAACTACCCCCTGCCAGTTGAACGTAAATTGCGGCCTGTGTTATTTGGCTCTGTGAGGGTTTCTGGTTTATTTACATTTTAATTAGTCTCATTTTTAAAAATCTGTTGATTTTGGATAAAATCCAGATTTCCCAATTTTCTTGGGTTGAAAACATTTGGACAAGACAACCATCAGCGGGGGTGGGGTAGCAGCTCTTCTTTTGAGTGATGTGTCCTGTGCCCCACTTGCCACGGTCCCCACCCGGCCAGCCCAGCTGGACCCTCCCCTGCCCCTGCAGGAATTGGATTTGTGAGAATCACATACCATTACTATTCCCATTTTACAGATAAGAAAACTGAGGTTTGGAGGTTAGGGATTTCCTCAATGTCATACAATTAGTTAAGTGGCAAGCTGGAATTGCAATCATGGTCCATGTCACTCCAGAACTGGTGTTTTTAAGGACCATGCTGGCTCTGCTGCTCCCTCCTTCCCTTTTAGCAAAGGAATTAGCACATCAAAGGCATGTCTGGGTAGTTTTCAAATTCTCTGTCTGCAAAGGAGAAAGCGTTCTCTGAAGTTAATCCACCCAGGCCACTCTGAATTAGGATCCATAAGAGAGCCACAAATTTGCCAAAAACTTCCTAGAAAAGCGAAAGAAAAGAAAAATCATCTGCCGAACCACAGACCATTTCCAGATTAGCAATCTTTGTTGTTGCTGACCCACATTCATCCGTTAACATCTTACACCAATTGCTTTACGCTTAGCTCACTCTTCACGTGTGTGCGGCGTGTGTGTGTGTGTGTGTGTGTGTGTGTGTGCGCGCGCGCGCCCACGCCAGAACCTTTTGAGGGTAAGTGACACCACATCCCTGTACCCCTAACTACTTCCAGGGTAGTCTCTTCCATCCCCTTAATCATAATGTAGCTATCACCTTTACACAATTCAACATTAATACATTATCTAATATTCTTATTTTATCATTGACTCAATAATGTCTTTAGTGTTTTTCCTCCAGGATGAGATCCAAACTAGAATCAGTGATTACTTCAAATGGCCAAGTCCTTTAATCTGGAATGGTTTTTTTTCTTTTCTTTCTTTTTTTTTTTTTTTGTCATTGATACACTGAGGATTTTAAAGAATACAGTCTCCACCCCACCTCTTCCTCTCCTCTCCTCCCCTCTCCTCTCCTCTCCTCTCCTCTCCTCTCCTCTCCTCTCCTCTCCTCTCCTCTCCTCTCCTCTCCTCTCCTTTTCAACAGAGCATTCCTCATTTGGGCTTTGATGTTTGCTCACCACTGAATCCAAGCTATGCACCCTTGCTGCAACATGCCATAGGTGATGCTGTGTCCTCCTCGGGACCCCACAGCCAGAGGCACATAGTGTCTGTCCTCCGCCCCTCATTGCTGATTTAACTCTCACCACTTGGTCAAGGTGTTGTCTGATTTCTCCACTGTATTTTTGTTAACTTGTAATCTGTGGAGAGACACTCGAAGACAATGGCAATGTCCTGCTCCTAATCAAAACTTCCTCCTGGTTGTGGCATCCCCTGGGGAATCTTGCCCCATCCAGTCTTGGCTATCATGGCGCCCAGAACAGGACTCCCAGCTCCAGTATGCATCGGCCGGCCTGAGCATTCCATTGGAAGCAGGGTCTCCCTTCTTCCGAGTTATTTGTCTATTTACCAACCAGTTATCAATATGGAAGCCTAAATTCTACTTTCCCTAACGGTTTATAACTCCTTACTGCCCACAGTTACTTTAGTGTTCAAATTGCCCCAGCTGTGACCAGTGGGAGTCCCATCAAGCTGGCACATATGTCCTGTGGTGGGCCCTCATCATTCTTTGAGTATTTCCATACTTTGGAGTAGGGTTTGGAAAGGAACCCTACTTTGGAAAGGAACAAGATGTTCCGGGTTCACTGCACCTGTCCTACTGCAGCCCATTCCTTTGGGTGGGGAAGGGCATTAGAGACCAAGGTCTGGGCACTAGATGCACTCATTGATGCTGGGGTGTCTTTGCTTTTTGGCCCTTTGGTGGACAGAATATACGCACATACATACAGATACACTCGCACATACAAACACATACATGTTATACGGGAATGCTTCTGCATACACATTTCAGAAATTGAGCTCATGACAAAACCTCCAATTCTAACTGATCCCCACAACTACAACTATTCTATGTTCCTTCTTCCTCAGTGAGAAGCTTGGCTCCCCAAACCATACACTTATTCATTTGATCAATGTTAACATACATCTAAAACTGCCTCAGAATCGCTTTGTCAAAATCACTAGATAAAACCAGTTGAGGATGTTTTTTGCCTTTGTCCCACACATTGTCTAAGACTGAGTATTGACAGTAAAATACTGTGTTCATAGTTCCTTGGATTCATTCTCTTTCTCCCCGCCTCTTCTTTGTGGTTGTGGTATTCATTTGAAAAGCAATTGGGGGCCACCTCGGTGGCTCCGTCAGTTGACCATCTGACGTCGGCCCAGGTCATGATCTTGTGATTCATGAGTTTGAGCCCCGCGTTGGGCTCTGTGCTGACAGCTCAGAGCCTAGAGCCTGATTCAGATTCTATGTCTCCCTCTCTCTGTGGCTCTCCCAGCTCACGTTCTGTCTGTTCTCTCTCTCACAAAACTAAATAAACATTAAGAAAAAGTCTTGAGGGGCGCCTGGGTGGCGCAGTCGGTTAAGCGTCCGACTTCAGCCAGGTCGCGATCTCGCGGTCCGTGAGTTCGAGCCCCGCGTCGGGCTCTGGGCTGATGGCTCGGAGCCTGGAGCCTGTTTCCGATTCTGTGTCTCCCTCTCTCTCTGCCCCTCCCCCGTTCATGCTCTGTCTCTCTCTGTCCCAAAAATAAATTAAAAACCGTTGAAAAAAAAATTTAAAAAAAAAAAAAAAAAAGTCTTGAAAAGCAACTGGGTTCATTCATTTCATTTTGCTTTCCACCTTAGGGTTTTTCCTTCCTTCCTCATTGGTTTAAATTTCGTTTTTGAATATGTAGAACATGAACGTGCTCCCAAAAGTCAAAACAAAAACATTGCAAAAAGGTATACTTAGCCAAGTGGCTCTCTCTCACACATCCCTTTCTTTTTGCCACCCACTCCTTGTTGGTAATTAACTTCACTAATTTTTGCTTCTTCTCCCTGTGTTTCTTTTCAAAAAGATAAGCAGATATATGTATTGCCTACTTTTTATCTTTCATATACAGAAGTGCAACATATATGCCCCTTTGCGTTTGCTTCTTTCACTTAATATCTCCCGGAAATCACTAGAAGTCACTCTTCAGGCCCTGTTTACAAGTAGAAAGCCATTTATGTGTGTGTATACATCATTTCCTTGGGAGACTTTTTAGAAAACTCCACAGATCCCACCATGCTTTGCTCCCTCTCCTCATTCTGTGAAGACAGAATTCCTCATCCAGCACTGCAGAGTGGGTGGTCGGTCTAGGGTCCAGCTCGCCTCCAGGAACTCAACTTTACCAGGGCTATTGTATTACCACAGTGACTTTATTATTAACATCCAGGCAAGATACTTACGACTTCCAGGGACTTTCCCCAGGCCACATTTCCATCTAAAATGGCGGCCCCAATGGTAGCAAGCTAAATATGGCAAGGGAACAAAAAAGAAAGGTGCTTTGTGAACCTTTCATCCCTGACAGGTCTCTGACACCTCATGTCAAAAGGAACCAGGGAAAAAAATTTTTTTTTAAGTTAGGATGACTCGAAACAAATCCATTACCACTGTTGGGAAACCCACCGCCAGTCCTGAGCCTTGGCAAGTCAACTGCACCTCAACGCTAATTCTCTCCGACTGGTGTGGCTGACACCCTCCCGTCCTTCCCACCACAAAGGAGAGCCACTAGGAGATCCTTCCACTTTGTCGCCAGCGCCCAAACTCAAAGGGGCCGGAGAGAGCCAGCACGCCAAGCTCTCCGCGCACCAACAGGAAGGGGGTCGTGCCATGGTATGGGACTTCTCCAGGTTTGCCGATCACTCCCGGGTACAAGGGGGAAAAGAGAATGACTAAAAGTGATCAGTGATTTTAACGAGCACACAGAAATATAAATGGCAGAAAGCCACAGATGAATTCAGTGTAGTAACATAATTAATAGTCTCAGGGGATTCACATTTTAAAAACAGTCGCTGTGGGAGAAGGCCTGGGTGGATGGAACATCTCATGAGCCTCTGTCCTAGGTCCACCCGAGGGGAAAGTCCTGTCCCCAAGACCCCAAAGGCTGGGAACAGGGCGTGCAGAGCAGAGCCAGTTCCAGAAATGCCCGAGGACCCCCTCCCTGAGCCAGCCCATCCCTACCTTCACTTTTCCCTCCCGCCTTTGCCAAACTGAAAACCGGTCTCCCTTGAGGGAAAGAGAAGCCAGTGGCTCCCACAAGATACAGCACATGAGTAATGCACGGCCTGGAGTTTATTCCCAGACCTCCTGTGACAGCTTTCCCCTTCGTGAAACTCTGACAAGAAAATATGATCACCCTGCTCTTTGTTCACCAGGACGTTGCAGAAACAAAACCGTAAAGCCCGAAAGTTGTTTCAGAGAAATACAGCTAACATAAATAGATATAATTCACACGCCTCAAATCTTTATTTAATGGATTCTAATTAAATTGCACCTCTACAGTTAAAAAAAAAAAAAAAAAAGGCTTCTGTCCCAGAGAAAAAAGCATTTAAAAAGATCAGAATGTCTAACTGGAATAACATGTTCTAGAATCAGTAATCACTGAGAATTTTTATTACTAAAAGTGAAAGAAGTCATCCAAAATATCTTCACCAAAAAGATTTTCTTAGAACAAGAGAAACTTGGATTTGTCCAGCCAAGGGGCCAGCGGAATCATTTCCCGCCCCCTCCTTTTTTCTTTTTAAAGAGACCAGAGAAATTGTGCCATCTACGCTGCAAGTAACTGTTAGGATAAAATGCAGTGGCCTTTCTGGAGGTCCTCGAGATAGCACAGAGTAGTGGAGAGAGACCTACACTTTGGTCCAGCACAGCAGGCATTCGCTGTATGGCCTTAGGCAGGCCACATCCCCACCTGGACTCAGATTCTCATCTGTCAGCGAAGGTTCCTGACCAGATCACTGGTTCTAAAACCTGACCGCACGCAAGAATCCCACGGAATGCTTTTCAAAACAACAGACTGCTAATCCATACCTGAAACTAGACCGGGGAACAGGTCCTAAGGCTTTTCTAGAAGATGTCTGAGATCCCTTCTGGCACGAAGTTTCTTAAATTCATTAGCTTAAAAAAAATGTTTTTTTCCAATTAGACTTTTTCAAAAATAGTTTTAGGTTTACAGAAAAATTCAGCAAGAAGTACAGAAAATTCCCAATCCAGCCCCTTAGCCCTTGGTCTTGAAGCTGTGATGAATATTTTGTATTAGTATGATACATTTGTTCCAAGCGAGGAGCCAATATTGACACATTATAATTAACTATTAACTAAAGTCTGCAGTTTACATTAGGGTTCGGTCTCTGTGTTGTCCATTGTATGGGGCTTGACAAATGTACAATGACATATAGGTTTCCTAGTTTAAATACCTCCTCAAGTAGGACTAGCTTTAGTGCTGATCCTGAAGTTAGGGCAAATCAAAGATATGACCATGGAACATTGGTATAAGGTCCATACATACAACATAAACACAGAAGTCTACTTTCTTGCTCTTCCACTTTTCCCTTTGAGCACTTATGATGTCTTGCCAACGGGATATATCTCTATCACTTAAACTACCAAACCCATAGGTATTTCCGGATATGTAGTGTGCTTCCCAGATATGATACATCACAATGACTTTAGAGCCTTAAACTTTTTTTTTTTTTTTAAGAACTCTAAGAGATGACAACCAGATGTTGATAGAAATTACTTCCCTTGGGAAAAAAAAAAATAAATTACTTCCCTTGATCCAAAGATAACTGACATCTGCAATTCTATGAAATTCGGGGGCTAAAATGAGAATCTTAGGGGAAATGAAACTTCTTGAACATACACTCTTGCAGTTATTCAGTGATTTCCTTAGGATAAATTCCAAGTATAGAATGGCTGTCAAAAAACTATTCCCCAAAGTTGGAGTTGTTTCCACAAACTGCATCAGGAACCAGTAACATTTCACTATGTAAAGTTTCATATGCTTTTTTGTTTTTCAAATTCCAACAAACCTTTCCATGGGTCAACTGGAATTTTCAATTTTCGTTTTCTTTTTTTTTTTTCTAACATTTTTTAAAAATGTTTCTTTTATTTTTGAGAGCGAGTATGAGCAGGGGATGGGCAGAGAGAGAGGGAGAGAGAGAATCCCAAGCAGGCTCCATGCTGTCAGCACAGAGCCCGCCATGGGGCTTGATCTCCTGAACCACAAGATCACGACCTGAGCTGAAGTCAAGAGTCGGATGCTTAACTGACTGAGCCACTCAGGTGCCCCTCTAACGATTTTCTTTTAATTCAACAACTTATTATACAATAAGTCCTCAGCGTATAGGTTTTAAGTGATCAAAGAAATACATTTAAGAAAGTTCAGAGCACTTTCTCTGATATTATCCTCAAGTAAGCTTTTCTCTTTTAAGTTCTTGGCTGTCAAAAACCAGAAAATAACAAGTGTTGGTAAAGATGTGGAGAAGTTGGAATCCTTGTTCATTGCTGGTGGGATATAAAGTGATGCCACCTTGGAAAACATTATGGTTGGTGTTTCCTTTAAAACCTCAAACATACCAGGGCGCCTGAGTGGCTCAGTCAGTTGAGCATCCGACTATTGATTTCAGCTCAGGTCACGATGCCAGGGTCGTGGGATTGAGCCCCACATTGGGTTCTGCACTGAGTGTGGAGCCTCCTTGAGATTGTTTCTCCCTCTGTCCCTCTCCCCGACTTGCATTGTCTCTCTCTCAAATAAAAAAAAAAAAAAATCAAGCATAGAAAAATAATAAAAAATAAAAATAAATAATAAAAAAAATTAAACACGGAATTACCATATCCTGTAGCAATTCCACCTCTGGGTATATCCCCAGATGAACGGAAGCAGGAACTTGAGTAGGTATTTGTACACGTGTGTTCACAGCAACCTTAGTCATCATAGCCAAGAGGTAGAAACAACTCAGATGGCCATCAACTGATGAATGGGTGAACAAAGTGTGGTATAGCCATAGAATGGAATAGAATTCTGCCTTAAAAAGGAAATTCTGACACATGCTACAACCTTGAAGCTACGATGCCGAGTAAAATAAGCCAGTCCCCAAAGGACAAACACACTATGATCCCACTTCTATGAGGTATCTAGAGACAGTCAAGTTCATAGAGACAGGAAGTAGACCAGTGTTATCAGGGACTGGGTGTACACGGAGATGGGGACTCCTGTTTGACGGGAAGAGTTTCAGTTTGGGAAGATGAAGTTCTGGAGATGGACGGTGGTGATGGCTGTACGACAATAAAGATTGACTTCCAGGCTCCTGGGTGGCTCGGTCAGTTAGGCGTCCGACTTCGGTTCAGGTCATGATCTCGCAGCTTGTGAGTTCGAGCCCCGCGTCGGGCTCTGTGCTGACGGCTCGGAGCCTGGAGCTTGCTTCGGATTCTGTGCCTCCCTCTCTCTCTGCCCCTCCCCCACTCTGCGTTCTCTATCTCTCTCTCTCTCTCAAAAATAAACATTAAAAAAAAAAAGATTTACTTAATGCCACTGAAATGTACAGTTAAAAATGGTCAAAATGGTAAGTTTTGGTATTTTGTTTCAATTTTACCCCAACAACAACAAAAAGTACTCAGTTGTTCTTTACCTCCTCTAGAGAACAAAGAGATTTAAATTGATTTTGGCTAAAAATTTCTGGACCGGACAAGTTGTCCAAAGAATAACTGATTACTTCTGGAGGTATTTCTTAAGGATCTACTACTCTGAGCCAGGCAGCGTGCTACAGGCTAGGGACACAGTGGCACATAGAAAGTAATAGATCCCCACCTTCACAGGGCCTACGGTTCAGCTCAGCAGGTTCTCAAGTCCTGCCTGGCATCAGACTTCCCCGGAGGGCTTGTTAATTGCAAATTAGTAGGCCCAACTCTCAGAATTTCTGATGCAGGAGGTCAGAGCCAAGGGCTGAGAATCTGCACTTCTAGCAAGCTCCTCGGTGATGCTAATACTGCAGTCCAGGGACCACACATTGAGAAGCTCTAGTATAAGGGTAGAGACCCATAGGTAAATAAGCGATTTCAATCCCATGTGGTAGGGGCTATGATGGAGATCCACCCAGGATGCCTACCAGCAGGGGCACCTATCGGTCCTAGGAGGGACCAAGAAAGCCTTTCCTAGAGGAGGTGCTGTAGGAATGAACATCTAAACTGACCCAGGGGACACGCAGGAGAGAGGCAGGTGACTGGAAGGGAAAGGGCGTTCTCGGCAGAAGGCACAGTATTTGCAAAGGTCTAGAGGGAAGAAGGCATATAGCCTATTCTTGGAACCCAAGACTTTCCCTGGGCTGGGAAGTGGGAGGGTGAAAGGGAAACTGAACGGGAGGGTGTGAGAGGTAAGCAGAGTATCAACAGCATTAAGGACCTTAGAGTTTTTCCTCAAGGCAACATGGAGCCTCAGGAAGGGCTTCCAGCATTAAAGGCTCTAACTCTAAGAACTAAGGGCAGATCATTACCTCTCTGGGAGGCCTCAAGTCCAGCACAGACATTGCCTGGGGGTTAGGGAGAAGACAGTGGCACATGTCCCTCTGATTCTAGGTTTATCCCACCTGATCCAGCTCTAGATCCTGAGACAGAAACCAAGACTGGCTTTAAGACCCGCCAGGCGGGGCGCCTGGGTGGCTCAGTCGGTTAAGTGTCCGACTTCGGCTCAGGTCATGATCTCGTGGTTCATGAGTTTGAGCCCCGCATCGGGCTCTGTGCTGTCGGTGCAGAGCCTGCTTCAAAATCATCCGTCTCCCTCTCTCTCTCTGTCTCTCCCTCCCCTCAAAATAAATATTAAAAAAAGACTTGCCAGGCATCTTGGTTTTATAGCATTAAACCAGCATGTAACTGAGCCTTCGTGAATCAAAACACACAGGGAGCTCTAAATTGATTTTTTTTTTAATTACAGAGTAAAAACCTAGACAATTGGCAGTTTCTCACAATGTATGTCCGTGCTATAAATACCCTAGACAGACATCATATGCTTGTATAAGGACAGAGGAAGAATATTTTTTCCAAGCCACTGAGAAGAATCCTAGAATCACTCTCTAAAGCCACTTCTAAATCCTCAAAGTAACCAGCCAGGGGAACTGAGGGAGGATAAAACACCCTAGATTAAAATTCTACAAGGCCATTTTACTGCTTACCTGCCAAAAACAGCTAAGCTTTGAAGGCTTTTTCTCTATTGTGTATTCTACCCAATTCAATACACAGGATTCATAATATTACATTGCTAATCCTTACTCTAAGTTCTAAAAATAAAGGGCAAGAGACATCTCATGCCAAGCTGGTAACAAACGCCCAGTGAGGACAACTGGAAACTGATGCAGGGAGGAAATGAGTTATGCTGTAAAATGAAACACACGCCCAGGCGGGAAGCTTAACCCTTGGGCTGACCATACCAGCCATCGTTATTTAGCTAATTAAAAAGCCAAGAAGCCAGAAGTGGGTGAGGACGGCTACAAATAAAAATCCAGATATGTTTTTCTTTTCCCAGCTGTGCAGAAAGTAACTGACGAGCCTGAATAGGGAGGCAACACCCAAGTTCCCACCCTCCGCCTCCCCCTGGAAGGATCTGGTGGGCAAGCTCCCAGCGAGGAGACAGGTCCTCCCAGGTTATCTGAGCAAGGTCCTGATGCCAAGGGACAGGGGGCTTTGGGAAGAGTGCAGAGGCAGACCACATGTCGCCTCTTTGTTCAACATTCGCCCCGCCCAGGCATGTTAAGGGGAGAGGCATCTCAGAAAGAAACAAGAGCCGAGTGTCTGCACTGCTCAAAACCACGCGAGTCCAGCCATCACTGCCCCAGCCCTGTTTTCTGCCCAGATCTGCCCTGAAGGGCTGGAAATGAAGCTCTAATTGGCTCCCTCCTCCATGCTCTGATTAGAACCCTTCCTCAGGTTAAAACCAGTTTCTCTAGAGCCCTTTCAGGGATGTCCATGGCCTTTCCACTCCAAACCACCACAAGTGGAAGGCCATTTATTCACCCGTTCCTGGTTGAATTTACCATTGCTGGTAAAATCAGCAAGGACTGGCAAGAAACTCTGCGTTAGGCCCCTCGGGTGCCAAAGTAAAGCAGGAAGTAGTTAGCCTGTGGATTACCTCAAGTGGCAGGAAACACCAAAGAGGACCCCGGAAAAATGGAGACGGGGCTTGGAGAGCTGGTTCATCGGAAGGGCCATGCCAGGAGCATTCCAGACACACAGCAAATGACACAGAGTCTCCAAGAACTGTTTACTTGTTATTCTGATTTAATGTGTTGATAACACTAGCCAGCAGTTTTCGAGCTGATACTGTGTGCCAGGGACTCTCCCAAGCACTTAACACAAGCAAATGCATCTGGAGCTCACGAGGGCCCAGTGAGATTAGATTCTGTCGTTCCCATTTTACAGATGAAGACACTGAGGCCTAGAAACTCTCCCGGGATCCCACAACCAGCATGTTGTAGAGCCCAGATTCAAATCTAATCACTCTAGTCCCAGCATCCTGCTCACAACCCATCATGCCCGGAACTCCTTTTTCTTGAATCTCACCCAGAGATTCAAAGATTTGAGTTTGCTATGTGAAGATCAGAACAGATCTCTTTCCAGAGTCGTCCACAAAATGCTCCTTTGCCTTGAGAGGCCTGTGTTCTACACAAAATGGTACCATGGGATTTAGTCACCACTGCAATAATGTTTCTTTCTGTTCAGAGTGGACTGGCAGCAGCCCTCTCCCCACTCTTCATCCGGCTCACTCTGTGGCCTGCATGAGACACAAAGCTCCTTCCACTAGTGCCGGCCCACTGGGACTCACCGCGGAACTCCCTGGAACCCACTGTGAGACAAAAGCTTCAAGGGGGCGGGGGGCAAAGGCCTGGAGGAGAAGGACAGGTGGGATGGGAACCTCGAGCCAGCCAGCAGAGTGGCTTGTCCGTGGGGCAAAGCACATAACAAGGTCAGGTATACTGGTGCCTGCCTACTGAGGCAGATTTCAAGTGCATGAAGATACACCTAAAAGTGAAAACATCTCAGCATGCCCTGCTGTGTGTGTGTGTGTGTGTGTGTGTTAATGTTTGTTTTTGAGAGAGAGAAATTGAGAGACAGATCACAAGCAAGGGAGGGTCAGGGAGAGAGGGAGATACAGAATCCGAAGCAGGCTCCAGGTTCTGAGCTAACAGCACAGAGCTCGCTATGGGGCTCGAAATCACAAACCCCGAGATCATGACCTGAGCTGAAGTCGGACGCTCAACCGACTGAGCCACCCAGGTGCCCCTCAGCATGCCCTACTGTTAAAGAGAGCTGGAAGAACAGAAAAGGGTCAGACAAGGGTTATCTAACGTCCCCTCTCTAGTAGAGATATGGACTTTAATTTTTATCAGGAGGAAATTTGGATTCAGTTCCAGTACAGCTGATGGAAAAATTAAGATGGTCATTTTTTTTCCCCACAACCACTTCATAAACTCACAAAAGAGCCATTTCTCTTGGGGACAAGCCCCCTACTTTAGCGGATAGGTTAGTAGTCCTTTGCACATACAGATGGCTTTAGTGAGCCTCATAGAGCCCCCCTCCCAGGAGTGGGCTTTGGGCGTCTCATATTGCAAGACAATTCCCTCTTCTGCTTTGCTTCTGACCCTTCAATTCACCTTCTTCCTAATTCCTAAGTGATCTGAGGTTACCAGGTTTCCCTAAGCTTCTAAAAATCAGGCTGAGGAGACATTTTTAGGCACCTGCACTTTAAGTCTGTCACAGTGTTTCCTTTGTGATAAGTGACCAGCCTCAGGAGTCGGTCACTCAGGCCACACGCACAGCAGCTCTGCGGTGCTGTCTCAGGTCTAAATTTTCCTACAGTCCCCGATGCTGGAGACCAATGATCTGATCAGGTCCCATCCAGTTTCCAAAGATCCGAGTAGTGTCAAACAAGAGAATTTAGTTTTTCAGTAACGTCAAGGGGCGCCCTCCACATTTTTCTTGAATGAAGCAGGAAAACCACATTCAGGAAGAAGCACAGCCTGAGGCCCAGAAACTCATGAAAAATCCCTGAGAAGAAACAGGCAGGTTCTCCCTTTGGCTTTGAGACAAACAAGCCACACTGTAAAGCCACGAATTCCCACCACAGGAAACCTTCCTGCACGGCGGTCAAACCTGTAATTCTGTTAACATCGGTGCGTTACAGACATAGGGAGCAGGCCTCCAAAATTGTAAAATTCCACCACTTCTTCTATTAACCCCCAAATCATGTGATCAACAAATTAGAAATATATACGAAGTATATTAAAGATACCTGCAGGGGCGCCTGAGTGACTCAGTCGGTTAAGCGTCCGACTTCGGCTCAGGTCATGATCTCACAGTTCGTGGGTTCAAGCCCCGCGTCAGGCTCTGTGCTGACAGCTCAGAGCCTGGAGCCTGCTTCGGATTCTGTGTCTCCCTCTCTCTCTTTGTGTGTCTCCCCCTGCTTATGCTCTCTCTCTCAAAAATAAACATTAAAAAAATTTTTAATGACATCTGCAGACACATAAAGATATATACATAAATACGAAATATATAGAGGTATCTAAAGTATATAGTGACATGTAAAATAGGAGCTTTATCTTCATATGCTTGCAGTCTATGCAGCAACAGGGACAAATACACATCTCACCATAATTCGGTGTGACAGGTGCTAAAAGAAGAAGCCACAGAAGAGAGCAGGGACTCCAAGAAAGGATGGAGAGAGGAGGGAAGTTATTTGAGTCAGGCCCTGAAGGTCAATTTGGGTGGTGATCAGGGAAGTGAGAGAAGAGAGGCATTTCAGGAGATGAAACCATGGGAGGCAGGATTACACCTACAGTGTAGGTGGGGGTTGGAAAAAGATGGTTGGAAGAGGAGGCTGGAGAGGTAGACTGAGGCAAGGCTGGGAAGGCCTTGCAGGTGACGGGCATTTGGAATTTGTAGGCTAAGCAAGCAGCGGCCATGAGAAGCTTCTCGTGCTTTGGACAAACGTCTCCAGGCCTTCCAACACGTACTCAGCCAGCTGCTGGTGGGGAAGTCACAGCTCCCGTCCTTCTGAAGGTTCAGTCTCGGGGGAGACAGACAGGAATAGGGGTCCACAGAAGGAGCTACACTGTGACAGAGAGGTATCGGGGACAGCGAGGACATGGAGATGTGGGAAGGGGCAGGGACGTCCCAGGACGAGTGAGGATGGCTCTGGGGTTTAAAGCATGAGCAGAGCATGGAAGGAGGGAAACTGTCTGTGTAAAGAGCCTGGGGCCTCTTCTACAGGAACTGGCCTAATCAGATATGCAGTTTAGAAATGATAACCCTGACCAGGGACTCCTAGGAGAGATGATGTCAATCTGTGGCCGAACAAGACTGTAGGAAGTTCCTACGGTCCCCTGGGTTGCAGATGATCAAGACAGAGGCAAAGCGAAGGCAGCACAGGCACAAGGCTCGCGGAAAACCTTTCAGCCAGAGAGGCAGCTGCTTTCACTAGATGCTGGGCACACATCTGAACAAAAGAAACAAAACTCCCTTCCCTCAGGGAGTAGACGTTCCGGTGGGAGAGACGGACAGAACAGAAGTACATGTTCAAGTCTGTTAGAACGTGGGAAGTGATATGGAAAGCGATGTAAAGGAGAACCAGGGCACCGGGCAGGTGAGGCTGCACAGTTTAAATGCCGTGGTAACTGGGCACCGAGAGCACAGTAGATATCTCATAGATGTTTGTGGACAAACGCTCACCTTGGGGCCTCCCTAGTCACCCATGCAGAACAGTAAACCTTCATGGTCACTCTGTACCCCCTTGTCTCAAATTATTTTTCCCCCCGTTGTATTTATCACCAGCCCGCAAACACCTGTTAGCGTGCTTATTCTCTGTCTCTCCACATGAGAACGGAAGCTCCTTGAGGGCAGGGACATGATCTCTTTTTGTCTGATGAATTCAGAACATCTAGAACAGTGCCTGGCACATAGCAGGTACTCAAATGTTTGGTGGAAGGAAGGAAGGAAGGAAGGAAGGAAGGAAGGAAGGAAGGAAGGAAGGAAGGAAGGAAGGAAGGAAGGAGATGGAGAAAGGAGGCAGGAAGGAAGACGGAATTCTCACTCCATATCATCGGGGTCACAGAGGAGTGGCCTAAAATAAAGGAATATTAACTGGTTCACAGACTTCTACATATAGAAAGAGGTCTTGTCAGAGAGCAGTGAAATAAGCAAGCATTCACTTGAAATCTATCCATTCATGTGTTGCTTGAGAATAAAAAAGAAGTATCTACTGGGGCGCCTGGGTGGCTCCGTTGGTTGAGCGTCTGACTTCGGCTCAGGGTCATGATCTCACGGTTCGTGAGTTCGAGCCCCACGTCGGGCTCTTCACTCTCTGTGCAGAATCTGCTTAGGATCCTTTGTCTCTGTCTCTGCTTCTGTCCCACTCTCTCTCTCTTGCTCTCTCTCAAAAATAAATAAGGAAATATAAAAAAAAAAAAGAAGAAGAAGAAATTTCTACTAACGATGCCAGAATAAGGAACAGACCATACATTGGACTGTAGTCAAAGGAACCGTGAGTTGCCGAATAACCACCATCCTTGTTATTTGTAAGGTGCTCTCCCCGACCATTCTCCGAACAATAAATGTAATGCATCGACCTATCTGGTGAGCGTCCTTTCTGATCCAATTCCATTCAAACCCGATACTATACACTAAGGAAACAAAACTAACATCTGTGTTCAGCTGAATTCTGTCCAATTATTCTTTCACCTCTGTCGTGACTCGTTTGGCATGCCGCCTATAATTTTAAATGTAATGACTGTAGTGATAATAACCACCTCAAATTCATAAGGCACCTTTCTTCCAAGGCATTTATTGGTCTTCCCAGACCATGTTAATTAGGCTTCCGTCCTTTAAAGCTGAGGCTTCGTTACCTTCACCTTGCAGAAAGGAAACGGAGACAAGAACAGGTTAAGATGTGTTGCAAAGGTCGCAAGGCCAGTGGAGGAAGGAGTTCACTTGTTCCACAGCCCGGGACACCACCCACACCATTAACAACAGTTACTCAGAGTCTCTACCACTGAGGCAGTAAAAAGAAGAACAGAGAGCAAGCCCTTCTCTTCACATCTGCTCTCGGGACTCACTCCACAGCTAATCGGGAGGCATCTTACTTCCCCAAAGGTGATTTGGTCCCAGAAGCAAACCAACCCCCCACCACACACACACACACACACACACACCCCTAATTTTTCACAATATGAAGGGTTCTTAGGGAGAAAAGACTGGAACAACTGTGGGGACATTTCCTGATACGGAGAGTTATTTTCATCTCCCCCTTTCCCCTGAGGATCAAGAAGATATTTCATTATGGAAGGCTCTCCAGAGAAGCTCATCTGGATGTTTTAAATACTATCCTGCCTGGGGCGGCTGGGTGGCTCAGTCCATTAAGTGTCCGACTTCAGCTCAGGTCATGATCTCACAGTTTGTGAGTTCAGGCCCCGTGTCGGGCTCTGTGCCCTGCATCGGGCTCTGTGCTGACAACTCGGAGCCTGGAGCCTGCTTTGGATTCTGTGTCTCCCTCTCTGTCTGCCCCTCCCCCACTTGCACTCTGTCTTGCTCTCAAAAATAAATAAACATTTGGGGCGCCTGGGTGGCTCGGTCAGTTAAGCATCCGACTTCGCCTCCGGTCACGATCTCACAGTTCGTGGGTTCAAGCCCTGCATCGGGCTCTGTGCTGACAGCTCAGAGCCTGGAGCCTGCTTCGGATTCTGTGTCTCCCTCTCTCTCTGCTCCTCCCCCACTCACACTCTGTCTCTCTCTCTCTCAAAAATTAATAAACATTAAAAAAAAATTTTTTTTAATACACACACACAAAAAACTATCCTGCCCAAGGCCAAGTGGGCAAACCAGATGGTTTCTCTCAGCCCAATCATTACACAACTCGTTATCTTTCTTTCTCTCAAAGGTTTTCAACGGTTTCCTTAAGTTAATTTCTTATCTGTTAAGTTCAGAGCAGAATCCAGTGGCAGAAATTACATTAAGTCTTCAATCTGTTGTGTATCAACTGTACTCCTGATTTCAAGTCCAAGTTGAAAGTCAAATTCCACGGCCACCTGAGTTTTTTTTTGTGGGGGCGGGATTGGTCTGTACACATTGGTAATGTACACATTTGTAAATGCAAAGACTATCTCTAGAAAGTTAACCGATAAGCTGGAAATAGCTGTTGACCGTGGGAAGGGAAATGGGCACTGACACAAAAGGGGGAAGATTGTCTTTACACTTTGTACCCTTTCATACCTTTTGAAGATTGCATCATTCGCGTGTATTACTTATTCACATTAAACTGGAAAATACGTGCAACAAAACCGAAGCTTGGAAATTATTTTTGCTGGAGTCCTCCATCAGAAAATGACAATGATGGTGTCACATCTTGGTTTACCCATGATGCTTGGCGAATACAGAACTTACTAACTACATAGATGGTGAGCGCCCCAAAGGCAGGGCACGTTTTTTTTTTTTTTTTTTTTCTTTTTTAACGTTTATTTATTTTTGAGACAGGGAGAGACAGAGCATGAACGGGGAAGGGTCAGAGAGAGGGAGACACAGAATCTGAAACAGGCTCCAGGTTCTGAGCTGTCAGCACAGAGCCGGACGCGGGGCTCGAACTCACGGACCGCGAGATCATGACCTGAGCCGAAGTCGGCTGCTCAACTGACTGAGCCACCCAGGCGCCCCCAGGGCACGTTTTATTTGCACCTTAAACCTCTGTCCTTGCGTTTGTTATTTATTGCTGCATAACAAACGGCTCCCAAATTTAACAGTTTAAAACACAAGTTTTGGGGCGCCTGGGTGACTCAGTCCATTGAGCGTCTGACTTCGGCTCAGATCATGATCTCACGGTTTGGGAGTTCGAGCTCCACATCGGGCTCTCTACTGTTGGCACGGAGCCCGCTTTGGATCCTCTGTCCCCCTCTCTCTCTGCCCTTCCTGCACTCTCTCTCTCTCAAAACCAAATACACAGAATGAATGAATGAATGAATGAATGAATGAATGAATGAATAAATAAATAAAACACAAGTATTATCTCAGCTTCAGTAGCTCAGGATCTTGGGCCTGACCTAAGGCAACTACCACGGCGCCCGCCAGGGCTTTGGCCACCTGGAGGGACAAGTGGGCTCAGCACTGATTAACCTCCGCTTCCCAGCTCTGCCTGCTGGCAGGATTCTGCTCCTCGTGGGCCACCGGCTAGAGGCTGCCCTTGGTTCCGGGCCACACACGTGTCTCCACAGGGTGGCTGGCTTCTCTGAGAGCAGGTCAGAGGAGGGTCTTGCTTTGCACGCTAGCTTTGGAAGTGACCTCCCAGGACGTTTCCCGTATTCTGTTCGTTTCAAGTGCATCACCAGGTCCAGCTCCCACCCAAGGAGCGAGGCCACCCACCCACAGCAGAAGCCACAGACCGCACGGAGGAGAATCCTGAAGCATTTTAGCAGGGCCCCAAATTTGGTTTAAAAAAAAAAAAAGTCCCTTGAGACAGCTCGCATGGAGCAAGCATGAGAGGAGGTCTAGCAGTAAAATGAAAGCCAGGAGCCACGACTTCCCTCCAAAGAGCAGCGGTAGATGTGAAGCACTATGAGCATTCACAGGGCCGGAAGGCTCCAGAGGAGGCAAAAACAAAAGTCAAAATTAGCTTTAAAAATCATGCTTCTGCTTCTGTGTCTCCCTCTCTCTCTGCCCCTCCCCCCACTTGCACTCTGTCTCCGTCTCTCAAAAATAAATAAATGTTAAAAAAAAAAAAATTGGGGCACGTGGGTGGCTCAGTCGGTTGAGCGTCCGACTTCGGCTCAGGTCATGATCTCACAGTTTATGGGTTCGAGCCCCACATCGGGCTCTGTGCTGACAGCTCAGAGCCTGGAGCCTGCTTCAGATTCTGTGTCTCCCTCGCTCTCTGTCCCTCCCCCCACTCACACTTTGTCTCACTGTTTCTCAAAAATAAATAAATGTAAAAAAAATAAGTAAATAAAATCAAAGTGGTATCAGCCCTGGTCTGATACATTTGCTTTTTTATTTTAGCAACACTGAATGTAGTGTTTATATCTTATTTGGGGGGAATGATGGTCACCTGTTAACCTGTGTTATGCGATAAAAGAGAAACA
Source organism: Neofelis nebulosa (assembly GCF_028018385.1). Classification (NCBI taxonomy): domain Eukaryota; kingdom Metazoa; phylum Chordata; class Mammalia; order Carnivora; family Felidae; genus Neofelis; species Neofelis nebulosa. The sequence continues at coordinate 18,146,714 of NC_080792.1, read as the reverse complement.
AAACACCCAGGTAATCATATAAACATTCTCTTTTTGCTGAGCCCACTGCAAATCGCTGCAGATATAAATACCCGAGTTCAAAAGTCAGATAAATCAACTGACCTTTAAGTCCACGTTGCAGATCCTCCTATTTGATTATCACGAATCTCATATTCACAAGTTTGTCTGTATATGTGCAACTATCTTGGAGAAGCCAATAAATACAGAGAATTTTTTTTTATTCTGAAGTTGTAATTTAAACAAGGCATTTTAATCTTTTACTCACTTCGGTAAACCCTTGAAAGGATTGAAAAATATTTAAGTTGTCAATTTCCTGAAAAAGACCTTTTACAATGACAATGCCTGAGTTCACAATGACTGTAAACCTAACCGAAGGTTTTACAGAATTTACTCCATAAATGGCTCCCTTTGGCCCGGCTCCCAAGTCAAGATGTGCAGCTGTAAGGAACATCCTGTTGCATGTTGACATACATTAACAGCTTCGGGAATTTAACAATTAGGAGTCAGATCTTATCATACTGCTGAGCGACGGTAGGCTGGCTTCCAATCACAGCTGGGTTGGGGGTGGGGGGAAAGACCTAGAAAAAGAAAACTTCTCGGAAGGTGTTTGTCAGGGCAGGGAAAGTACAATTACATTGACGATGTGGATTTTCTTTCTTTCTTTTTTTTTTTTTTACTCATTTAGTCAAGTCTTTTTATTATATGGGTGCATTTTTGGAGGTGGCGACCAAGAGTGGGGTTGATGATTGCTTTCTTGATTGTATATTTAACCATTATTTTTCTGTGGGTAGTTTCAAATAAAAGAGGAAAACTCTATTAACACTTTTGAGTGGAGTTAAATGCAGAAATAGAAAGCAGCATGAACCAAGCGAAAGGAAGCCAGAATTATATGCCCATAACTCCAAAAAAAACTGAGAAATTTAAACAAATACCAACATTATTATGCTCACGTTACAAAATTATTCATTTTAATCTTCACTGGGAAACAGACGAATACAATTAATACAATTTTAAGTTCGTTTGATAACCACTTACTAATCATGATGATAATAATCACTGTGGTAAACTGATTAAAATAATAGCCCCCTTCTTCACTCATTCCTATATGAAAATCTGCCGCCTGGCCCCTTGAAGTTGGACTGGCCTTGTGACCTGCTTTGGCCAAAAGAATGCAGTGGAATGAGATCTTATGAGACTAGATCTCAAAAGGCCACACATGCCTTTTAAACGAAAAAGGTCTCAGATATCCTTGGCTGGCCCTTCCATTTTACAACCCTCAAAAATCTCTTAATTGGCTTCAGCCAAAGGGGTTGCCTGATGCAAATAAGACGGCACACACTATGTGAACAACTTATTTTTTCCGCGAAGAGTGTTACCCTCGAGGAGGAAGATATGGTTCCACATTTCCTTCTCTGTTTGCCCGCCCCCTCCTCACCCCGATTAGGAAGTGATTCCTAAGCGGTCAAGAGCCGGGTCTCAGTAAGCCGCGTCCCCGACTCCATCCCCTTCTGGACCGAAGTCCCCTCCCTGGTCTCGGCAATACGTGTGCAGTGAATGCAGCTGGCCGACGCCGGCCGCACCAACGGGGCCACTCTGGGTTTAGAATTCACAAAAACGGGCTCAAATTTCATTCATAAAACCACCGCGGCTCAGATGGGAGCAATCTCCAGGACAGCAAACAGCGGCCCTTAAACACTGCTTGGTCTACTTCAAAATCACTTGGGGAACGTCACCAAAAGGGGCGCAACACGGGACTTTCTACATCCTCAACCTCCCGAGGTGATTCGGGTGCACGACAGTCAGGACCGGGTCACCGGTCCAGGTTGAAGTGAAACATGAATTTCCAATTCCTGCCAACTGGTGAGTCACCTCCATCTTACCTTTCCTCGTTATTCTTGAGACCGGAGAGCTTTGTTGAGGTTTTGCAACAAATAGGTAAAATTGTAAGATAGAACCACCCATTTTGGAGCTATAAGGGATATTAGAGAAAATTTCCAAACTCTTCATTTTTACAAGAGGAATCTGGGTCTCAGAAAGGTTGGGGGGTGGTGGTGAGCACTGAACTGTAATTCGTCTCCCGGGGCCCAGGGCCCCCCGACCTGGCAAGGAATGATGGGTAGATGAATTAAATCATCAGTTGCTGAATGTCTACTAGGCATAGGATATGCCCTCAAGGGGACAGAAACCGTAATAGATTACGACAGTTCAATACCCTAAGTACCAGGAGAGGACCACACGTGGAGCCTAGTCCCTAACGCAGCCTGGGAAGTGCCTGGGAGGGGCTCCAGGCCAGAAGAACACTGAAGCTGAATCTTAACCGATAAAGAATCGTGCTCCTTGAAGAAAGGGCAGAGGGGAAACGGGTGCTCGGCCCTCGCTTTAGAATTCTGGTGAAACTAAGATATTGCATGTGAAGGTACTTTGTCATCAGCAAATCACTACGCAGATGTGAGCTACGAAGTCACAGACTCTATCAAGACCACCCACCGCTAATGCGTTACAGAACCCAGTCTGGTGTCTGAGTTACGCTGCTCCTTTATTTCAATCACTTCCCCCCTATGCTGATCCTCAGACATTTCCATAAACCTGGGTGAATTTTTGACACACTAAAAGACATCCCATAGACTCCTATGGCATCTACGCTCCAGGCAATTCTCAGCCTCGACAATGCATTAGAATCGACCCCCCACCCCCACCCCGGAACTCCCCTGCTTGGGAGACTCCCCCTCCCCAGCATTCCCCCCACAGGGGACTCGGGCATCAGTGCGGTTGATGCTCCCCAGGTGACCCCAATGTGCAGCCAAGTTTGAGAACCTCATTTATTGCAAGGCCAAAAAGAGCGAACACTCCCCCACACAGACAATTCTCAGTCATTTCTGGTTTATACATCTTAAGAAAGACTCCAGATAATGTGAAATCATTTGTTTGAGTCTGGACTGTGATGCGGTTCTTTTAGGAAAACAGCTTTGCCCCCTGAATGATGACTGGCCTGGATTAATACTAGTTTGTCTTTTCTAAAGATACGCTGGCTTATAGGGGAGGCGGGGGGGGGGGGTGGGGGGGGGGGTGGGGGGGGGGGTGGTGCCAGAAGTATGACAGGTGTCACAGAACAGACTGTCCGAGCTACAAACGTGCTTCAGAGAAACCATAAAAGAGACAATGTGCAGATTACAGGACGATGCACCTGGAGGAATGCAGGAGGGATATGTAAGTGGGTTTATATTTAACGAAGTCCTAACATGCCTGCTGTGGTCCTTTGACAACAGACATGTAAGAGGGTAGATGCAAGGGGCTCACCAACAACTCTGTGTTCTATTTCCTTTGATAACATAGAAAGGCCTGTGTAAAATAAGGACTTTAAGGTTATCAAACACACCTGGGAGATGCTGCCTAAAACGAAGCCATCAGATGCCTCCTGCGTTTCACGAGAAAGTCGGGAAGAAAATTAAATCTTGGCGAAAACATGGAAGCCATGTGTTCTACCATTTACCAAAGGGCACATGATGACAGAACTGTTGTTCTTTCAATACGGCCGGTGTGCCCCATCCTCCGGGTCCTACAGACCCGCAGCTCGCGCATCATCTAGGTGAGATCGTGAGAATTGCAGGACTTCACCTTCCACCAAATCCCGAGTCTACATTTTAACAAGATTCCCCAGGAGATCCATATGCACATTGATGCTTGAGAAGGCAATGGTCTACACGGTGGAAGAAGCCACTTTCTGGATGGTCCATCGCATCCACGTGTGGGCATATCAGAGGCCAAAATTTCTTTAGGCTCCATTTAATTCCAAGGGTTTCCCCCACCCCAGCTGAATTTTTTTTTATCATTTCCTAAACCTGGGGAACCCCCAATCGTTCTTCAAGGTTGTCCTCCGGCTTCTTGGGAAGCTTCCTGAATACCCATGACCTGAGTTAATAACTCCCTTCTCGGTGCTCCCGCGGCCTGACATTTCCTACTTCCCTCCTTCCCTCACCCCTGCAAACTAATTTCCCTTCCTTCACTCACCAGGCCACCCAGGCAGCAACCACTCCCACCAACATCCCACAAATAGTAATCCAAGAACAAGCTTCAGCCATTCTGTCAGCCACTGAGCTGTGGAGGGCGGGACACATGTGGTCCCTTCTCAGGAAGCTTCCAGACTCCGGGGGCAGCACACCAAAAATCCCACAAGTAAATAAAGGAACAAGAAAGAGGGCAAGGGGCATGCCCTGGGAGAGACCTACCTTAATGGGGGTGGTCAGAGAATGCTCTGAGGAAATGATACATGAGCCCAAAAGCAAAAAAGATAAGGAGGGGAAGAGGGTTTCAGGTGAGAAAACAACAAATGAGCAGGTCCCGGGAGAGGGAAGGGGCTCGTCATGCTCCAGAGGCTGAGGTAGGACAAGAATGAAATGGGAGGGGAGGGTGGGGGAAGCGGGCTGGGCCTGGGGAGCCACGGGAAGGAGGGAAGTGTTATCGGTGCAGTGGTGAGCTACAAACAAGTCCGCAGCTGGGCACCGATGTGCACCAGTACCTGAGTGGCTGCTCTGGGCTGGGAATGGAGACATCAGTGAGGAGGGTCCTGGGGGGAGGGGCATTCAGGAGGGTGGCGATGGTGGCGGCTTGAATAAGGGGATGGCAACGGAGCTGACCAGGTGAACTCGAGATCTCGTGGAGGTAGATATAGCAGATCTGAGAGACGGATTGGAAATGGAGGTCTGGGTGGTGCGATCTGGGGGAGAAAAGGGGTCGTGGTTCGAGTCCAGGGGTCTCCGATTGGGGGGTCGGCACTGGATGCACTGTGACCGCACTGCCCTGGAGATACGCGAGTGGAGACTACAGGCTGGCAAGGAGAAGAAGCTGGCTGCCGCGGAAACCCACCAGGAACCCGACTGTCAAGGGTACCGAAATGGAAATTACCTAACGGAAGGAGAAGCGCGCCTGGGGAACTGGCATTTTAAGAAGACTCCCGTCCATGGTGTCAGGAAGGACTTCTCAACCCCCGCACTGCACACTGTGGGCGGGGACACTTCGTTGTGGGAGGGGTCCTGCGTGCTGAAGGCATTCGTGGGGTGTCGTAAACACTAGCAGCACCCCCTGAGTTGTGACACCCTAAAATGTCCCCTATGGCCCCAGATCGCCTCTGGTTGATAAGGTTAGGGATGCTTTTACAAAGCCTTTAATAAAGCTGCTGTCTGACTTCGGTCCTGAAAGTTCACAACCAGCCTAGGGTAAGAGCCCCACAAATCCCTTCAACTTCCTCATGTTCTGGCTTTGTGGACAAGCAACTAACTAGAATTGATTGAATAAAACCAGGCCCCGTGTTAAACTTGACCTTGCTCTATCTAACAAGAAACACTTGTAGTGGTACTAACCCCACTACAGTCTTAACGATCTTGAAGACTCTTTGTCTTTATTCAGTCTTTTGATAACAAACATAGACCCAAACCGAAACAGTGAGTGGAGATTGGTGCTAGCTGTTTTTCCCTTGCCCGCGAAGATTTTATAGCTCAGAGTTATCAAATGGTCGAGAAGTTTCTGAGTATCAGTAGGAAAAAGACCTCTTACCCAGACCAAGATGTCACAAGAGTCTGCTTTTCCCAAGTAGGAGCTAACTAAAAGTAATCCCTGGTGTTTTGTGGCATTTGCAAAGGATGGCCATATGGACCAGAAGCTGATGCTAAAAAAAAAAAAAAAAAAAAAAAAAAAAATCTTAAAATAGCAATTTGCGTGTGTGACTATTTTAAGAAGCAATAAGGTCCAAGAACGCGGTTACTATCCTCTGGCATCTTACCAAAGGAACGAAAACCATAAAGTTCACTTGATCAGACCACGGTTGGTTCTTTTTATCCCGGGGTCACTACACAACAACCAGCCTCGGACCCCTTTTCTCAGAGGACATTTTCTAATAATGGCAGCTAGTTCCAGTGACTGTACGTGTGGAAAAAGGCATCTGACTGCACTGCTTACCACGTCATTGTAGAACAGCTACTATGATGTAAGCAGTGTGCTGGGGGGGCTGGGCTGCCCCAGTAAGCCCCAAACAGGCCCTCTTCTCACCGAGGTGACAGCCTAGTGCAGAGAGAAGTAGACCAGCGACTACAATATAGTTCAGAGGCGGCACAGCCCCGGGTCCACATCTGTCCTGCTTCTCGCCTGCGCAAGATGATATCACCAAGGAATCCTGATACACCCTTCCCTGCCATGGCTGGACGTGACCTCAGAATCCTACTCACCGAAAGTTTCTAGGCCAGCGGACCTCAACCTGGAGCAGGCATCAGAATCATCTGAGAGTTTCGTTCAGAACCAGTTGGGTCCTACTTCCCAAGTGTCTGATTCAGTAAGTCTGCTGCTGCTGCAGGTCTGGGGACTGTTCTTTGAAAACCAGTGTCTAGGGGCTCCTGGGTGGCTCAGTCGGTTAGCGTCTGACTTCAGCTCAGGTCGTGATCTCGCGGTCTGTGAGTTCGAGCCCCGCGTCGGGCTCTGTGCTGACAGCTCAGAGCCTGGAGCCTGTTTCGGATTCTGTGTCTCCCTCTCTCTGACCCTCCCCCGTTCATGCTCTGTCTCTCTCTGTCTCAAAAATAAATAAAGGTTAAAAAAAAAAAAAAAAGAAAACCAGTGTCTAGGTAACTACCGCTAAATCAAGCCGAGTTGGTAAAAGCTAGTTACCATCTCTGAGATGGTGAGATCTGGGTCAGGAATGTACAGAGAGTGACCAGAACAGAGGAGGGGCCCATGGCTTTGACCTGGGAGGGTGAAGAATCAGGAAGTCTTCAAGGAGGAAATAGCACCTGGTCAGCAGGTAGTGGGGGAGAGGGGAGTCACAGGCAAAGAACGCAGGGCAGGAAGAGACCCCGAGACAGAGCACTGTGTTCTGTTGCATTAGAATTCAACGACATTTCATATCAGGTAAAGTTAGTGGAGGCAACTGCCTCTAAAAGAAAAGTTCTTTTCCTGTCCTTTTTCCTGTGGAAAGCATTTTAATGATCAAATATGTCATTGTCATTCTTTTTCTTTTTGTTTTAAATGCTTTCCTCCTTAAGCAATAGCCTGGGCTTTATCAGAGTCTATCACAGCGGTGCCTGGCTGGCTCAGTCAGTGGAGCCTGCGACTCTTGATCTCAGGGCTGTGAGTTCAAACCCCACACTAGGTGTAGAGATTACTTAAAAATAACAATAAAAGTCTTTAAAAAAAAAAAAAAAAGAATCTACCACAGTGCTTTATGATGAAATACTAGTAACTCTGCCATTTGAATATCACCACCAAGGATAGGAGCAAACATAGGATGCTCAGAGTCGGTGCAATGATGGTACCTGCCAGTCCAGGAAACAGGCAAAGAAATAAAATAAAAATCTCAGGATGACCTATTAAGTGGAGACCAATGGGGGCAGAGGTAGGGGAGGGAAAGATCCAGTAAGTTTAACATAAAGAGCGATCTAGAGCTGGGAGTTTCGCTGGGTGTCTTCTAATCTAAGAGTCTTCGTTTCAATCATAAATGTGGTCATCTAAAGGTTCATGAAAACCGGGAACCCCAAAAAAGTTACAGGAAGTTTTTTTTTTTAAAAAAATCAAGATTTGCTTGAATACGAAGGAGAGATAATATTATCTTTGTCTAGTCAGAGAGTAAAAATACAGCCAAGTATGGGAGGTAACGTTGACTCTGAACACTTTGGGACGGAAAAATGATTCCTGACAACTTCGAGCTTAGACAAATTCTGAAGTTTACAAGGACTGGCCAGCAGGATGTTGGAATAAGAAGATTTAAAAGGTTTGAAGTATTCAAATATAAAATCTCAAGACAATGAACTGTGTGATATTAATAAATTCTAAGGGTACTCTGGACAGAAAATCATTATACCATTCCTGACAATGTAGCAAACAAAATTTTACTTTAATCAAATGCACTTTAGTTCTTGCAATGGTCACCAAAACGTATGCTCCATTAGTCCTCTGCCAGGTGCAATTAAAGTCATATTATGCTTACTGATTTCCTTATGACACGTGCAAAGGAACCTATATGTAAGATACAACTTCGTCTGATAAAAAATAAGCATGAAGACCAGAACAACTGATGCTTGGTAGGGCAGGACACCCCGCAGATTTCCGTTAGTTACCCTGGCTTGGTCCATGTTGGGAGCTGCTTTCTCAAAACTGGGTTAGTGCCTCCCTGATTGCATGGCTTTACTGATTTTTAACTTTTTGAAAAAATGTTTTAGGGGCGCCTGGCTGGTTCAGTCGGTTAAGCATCAACTCTTGGTTTTGGCTCAGGTCATGATCTCACAGTTCATGGGTTCGAGTCCCGCGTCAGGCTCCACGTTGCCGGCACAGAGCCTGCTTGGCGTTCTCTCTCATTCCCTCTCTCTCTGCCCCTCCCCTACTCGCTCTCTCAAAATAAATGAATAAAGTTAAAAAAATTAAAAGTGAAATCAATGACCTCCGAAGCTGTCATCAAGGATAGGTTCTGTTATAATCACTCACTCAACACATACTTGTTGAGTTCCTACTGTGTGCCAAAAAACGAGGTTAGCACTGGCTGCACACGGCAAATGTATATGCCGAGAGAAACGCAGGAAGAACTCCGTAAAATAGAGAATATGTACTATCCACATCTGGGAATATGTGGATACCGGAGGTATCCATTGGGACTCGTACATGTTAAGCATCAGGATTTCAAAAATCCCCATAAGCATCACTGTTATTATGACAATGCCTCACGTAAGAAACCAGACTTGCCCCTTATGCTTGTCCAATACTACTGACAACATCAGACAGCAACATACAGGGAGTCTGCCCATTAACCTACAACTTGAAGTTATTTCCACCATGTCAACTTTAAAAACTGGAATCTTAGGGTGTAGGAGACTGTGCAAGAGTCCTGGAAATACATCGGGAGGATATCCAATAAAACATAGGGGTGTGGCAGGAGCACAAAGAAATGGGAGCTTTGAAAATTAACTGATGCCACTGAACTGAAAGTTAGGAAGAAGGCTGGAGCCCAGCTCTAGCCAGAGGCCACCCACCTAGACCTTGATTTCTCTTGTGTTGCTCATCTGGCCCGTGGGGATACCATCTGTCCTAATAACTGCCAAATGAGAAGACTTTAAAGCCATGAAGTGGCCTAAAAACATCAAGTATGTTATTGCTAGTTAAGGTCAAAGAACTGGTCGGTGACTTGGCCAGATCTGACATCTCCTGAGCCCACGACCTGTTCCCCAACACCAGGCCGCTGTTTATTACAAGTAATAAATATTCATCAAACACCAGGCAAATAACACAACACAGCCATTTTGACTAGGAAAATCAATCCCCCTCCCACTCGCTCCCCAAATTTTAAAAACCTGTATAGAAAATCCAGAAGTAATCAAGTGGAATATCCCAGTAGTCCTCAAATCGCAAATATCTTTATGTTCCAAAAGTTCAATTCTGGGTAATTTTTCCAAATGAAACACAGGACATGAAGTTACATTCAAATTTTAGATAAAACAATGTAATTTTTTTGGTATAAGTATGTCCCAAACACGGCATGTCCCACTCTTTATCTGAGGTTCAAATTTAACTGTGTGTCCTGTATTTTTATTTGCTAACCAATTTCTGAGTCGTCTGTACTGCTTTTCCAACTCTCAGCTAGGAGGTTCTGGAAGGAACTCTCACCTTGGGAGTTGAGAAAACGGAGTTCGATTTCTGGTTTCTGAGATCTCAGGCAGGTTACAATTCCTTCCCTTACACAAAGGGGCCAGTCAATACACATACCACACAATTTCAATGCCCTGGTGTCCATGAGAAATCCCCGGACTTTGTCAAGTTCCCGTTCAAAACACACTGGCCACTTCCTGCGTCTGATAAGCATTTCGATGTGTGTGGCTGTCCCGCCTGTTAGACAATACTGCATCAACCTTCCCTGTCCTCGCCATCCATAAAGCAGAGCCTGCGTATTTGCATAAGGGCTTTTTGCACTCATATGTAAATGGTTTATTGCTCAAAAAAAAAAAAAAAGTTGAATGTATAATTTCACAAAAATCTATCAAAATTAAAAGGCTGACCCTAAGGATAGAAACTGGTTTCATGAGTTTTCCCATGTCCTTGTGGATCTCTGGAAACCCACCTCCACACGGCCAAGTTCCCAAATTCTGTGTCTCTCGCCGAGACTTCTGAACCTCTGGAACCTTGACCTCTAGCCACTCCTGGGTGTCCCAGCAACTGGACCTGGGCCAAAGCTGAATGCTTCCCCTTCCAACCTGCCCCTCTGCCGCTGACCCCAATGTCTTTAGTCGCTTACGTTTGAAATCCAAGAATCACCTGACACTTCCCTTCTATGAGGTCCGCAAATCTGATCCACACCAAGACCAAGATTCCACCTCTCAAACACAACTGTTACTCTCCACACCTCGTCTCCATTCCCATCATCCGGGCCCCCCCTCCGAGCCCCCATCACCTCTCTCACAAACACTGCAGGAGCCCCCTAACTGGTTTCCTGCCCCCCCAAACCCATTCTGCGCATCATAGTCTGAGTTACCTCGTCCCATGCTTCCTGGTCCTACATGACTTCCCCCAGCTATTCTGGCCTTCTCGCAGCTCCTAGAACACAGACCAAGTTCTCACCACATGGTCTTTGCACGTGCCGTTCCCATCGACTGGACCAGGGGAAGCCTTGACTGGTGCCTTCTCATCCTTCAGCTGTCAAGTATAATCTCTTCCAAAAGACCCTCCTGGGCTAACTTTTATTGTGGTAAAATATACAAAAACAAAAATGTACTCTTTTAACCATTTTTAAGAGTATGGCTCAGCAATTCACACTGTTCAGCAATTCACACGGTTGTCCCACCATCACCACCACCACTCATCTCCAGGATTTATCATCCCAAACTGAAATGCTCATTAAACAAGAATTCCCTTTCCCTCTCCCCCCAGGCCCTGGTAAGCACTGTTCCACTTTCTGTCTCTATGAACTTAACTATTCTAAGAACCTCATAGAGTGGGATCATACAATATTTGTTTTGCCCTTTTGTGTCTGGCTCATTTCACCGAGCATAATGTCTTCGAGTTTCACCCACATTATAGCATGTATTAGAATGTCCTTACTTTTTAAGACTGAATCACATTCCAATGTATGGATACACCAGATCAGTTTACATCGACAGCGGCCTGGGTTCCTTAGTGCCATTTTCAAGCAGACTCTCGTTACTCTCTTAATAGGGTCTTATCTTCGAGTGTTTATCATAGATTGTAATTCTAATATCAGTTGGTTTCATATCTCCTTTGTTCAATATCTTAATTATCTACTCCTGCCTCCCCACCCCAAATGACCCTTGTAAGCTCCATGAAGAGGAGGACATTGTTTTGTTCATCCTTCTATTAACCACCATTACCTGGCTCAGGCCCTGGAGGGTAGTGGGGATTTGATAGGTAATTGTTGAATCACTGAATGAAAGAAAATCATTAAGACACCAGAAAGCCACTGGTCTTCAGATGCGCTCACAGATTTCATGCACTTTGTATCCAACTGTGAAAGGGAACAAATTCATGCAAGCATGCATATGCACGCACACACACACACACACACACACACACACACGGCTCTCCGGGCACAAACAATTCCCTTTGTAACATGAAAGTTAATGTTGTTTGTGATTAATGCACATTTCCTGTGTTTTGTTTTTTTTTTCAAGAATGCATCATGTGCAAAAGTAACTTGTGTGTTCAGCAAGGAAAAGGAACTAAGTACTGATCAACACTACCGCAGGGATGAGAATCCTAGGTAAAACATTCTGCTAAGTAAAAGGAGTCAGTCACAAAAGAACAGATGTTGTATGATTCCATTTATGCAAAACGTCCAGATAGGCAAATACATAGAGCCGGGAAGCAGGTTGGAGGTCAGCAGGAGCTGAGGGGAGGAAAGAATAGGAGGGACCGCTAACAGGTACAGGGTCTCTTTTCTTGGGCGATGAAAAGGTTCTAAAATGGAGTAGGGTGATGGTTGCACAATTCTGTAAACTCCTAAAAACCACTGGATTGGACACTTTGAAAGGATAAACGGTATGGCACGTGAATTATAGCTCCATAAAGCAGTTTCAAAAAAGAGAGCATATGTGGATGGAGATGTAGGTGGCCTGCCTGCACCCGAGGGCTGGGAAAACCTTGCCTTCCCAAGTAGGCAATGCCCGGCAAGGAGGCGGCATCCGGGGCAGCAGCCCTGGAGGGGCAGCCGGCTTTCTCCGGCACCGAAGGCCTCCTTGCCCCACAAACCCTGTGGATTACAGACCATCTTCCTTCCAGTACAGTAAAGGCCTCCGCTTTATGCAAATCATTTTCTTTTTCTAACACCGGCCCTCTCCCCCATCCCCGTTCCAAAAGCAGGAAGACAGGCCCTGAAGATAAACAAAGGTAAAGTTCTCTGGACCAAAACTTGACACAAATATGCACATTTCTGAAGAGCCTCTTCACAACTTTCTCAGCTCACCCAGGTCCAAGCCTCCATCATGGCTCACCTGGGTCAGCCTCCTACCTGGTCTTCCTGCCTAGGACCACCGCAACCAGAATGACCCTTTTAAAATGCAACCAGACCACAGATGACGCTACTCCAATGGGGAACATCCTGCACCGACTGCCCCCCCCCATCCTGCACACAAAGTCAAACCCAAGGTCCTTATACACCAAGGAAGCCCTTCATGGTGGGGCTCCCCTACCTGCTCATCTTCTCCCAGCCCCCTCCATGCTCACAGGGTTGAGAAAGAGCCAACCACCTCTTCATTGACTTCATCAGAAGAATCGGGAGCCAAGCACCTGCCCACGAGGGCCTCTGCACCGAGCCTTCAGTCCCCTCTACCTAGGCCACTCCGCTCCCAGGTCTTCATGGTTCCCCTCCTCTCTGCTGAGAGAGAGAACATTGAGGGAGACATCTTCTGTCAAATGTCACCTTCTCCACGCTACAAATACAACCTGTTCCCTTGACCCTCTCCCCCTCTCCCCTGTTCGGCTTTCTCTTTTTATCCCCCCTTTTACTTATTCCAGACATACCGTATCATTTACCCCTTTGCTACCTTTATTATCTACGGTCTCCCCCCTCCTCTGGAACGTGAGCTCCGTGAGAGCAGGGCTCTTCATCTACTTGGTTCACTGACAGATGTCAAGTGCCCAGCACACAGGATGTGCTTAACACCCGTTGGGTGGCCGGCAGCATGGATAAAGGAGGCCTCTGTTTCAGACCGTAGGGCTAAGGAGGAGGGTCCAGTCTGTGGAATGACTGGGGCGATAGGAAGTTCCCTAGGAGACACCCAGAGCGTATTTGTTTGACCCTGGAACTCGGGAAGGGAGACCAAGAGCTAACCAAGGTGCAGCTTTAAAAAGAGTGTTGGTCCAAGTGATCTCAAAGAGCCAGGATGCCATTTATTCACCCCCCACACAGTCGGAGGTTCTCCGAATGACCTTTGACAACTGTCGCCATGTTTCTCCACGCTAAAGACTGATAAAAAAGAATGCTAAGCCATCTTCCATGAAGTGGAACTAGATGAAGTCTCAAACCTCTGAGGGATGAGCCATGGCAGCCCCAATCTCCTTTTAGTGGCTGTGATAGGATAGGAAGATGGAATACACCCAAGGATGTGGCATTTGGGCTTAGTCTGAAGACTTTTTAACTCTGCTTGTAAAAAAACCTCTGTTTTTAAAATATGCAAATGCGGGGCACCTGGGTGGCTCAGTCGGTTAAGCGTCCGACTTCGGCTCAGGTCACGATCTTGCGGTCCGCGAGTTCGAGCCCCGCGTCGGGCTCTGGGCTGATGGCTCAGAGCCTGGAGCTTGCTTCCGATTCTGTGTCTCCCTCTCTCTGCCCCTGCCCTGTTCATGCTGTGTCTCTCTCTGTCTCAAAAATAAATAAACGTTAAAAAAAATTTTTTTTAAAGAATAAAAAATAAAATAAAATATGCAAATGCTTATTTTGGCTAATTTTTAGGGCCCAGTATGAACATAAACTCATGAGAGTCCGCTGTTCTTTAGAAAATATAGATGAAGATATCTTTAACCTAGGGGCACCTGGGTGGCTCAGTCAGGTGAACATCTGACTCTAGATTTTGGCGCAGGTCATGATCTCAGGACTCGTGAACTCGAGTCCTGCATCGGGCTCCTCGCTGACGGTGTGGAGCCTTGCTTGGGATTCTCTCTCTGTCCCTCTTTCTGCCTCTCCCTCCCTCACTCTCTCTAATAAATAAACTTAAAAAAAAAAGATATCTTTAACCTAATAGACGGACATCTAATCATTTGAGAAAGCTTTCTGGTTTTTATCCCGCTACATGTGTAAGCAACATGAGATCATTCCTCCATTCTACAGTCTATAATTGACCTTTGGCCTTGAAGCTTCTATTGAAAACCATGGATTCTATCCCAAGGTAGAAATCAATCTCTCAGGTATTCAATTTTTCAAGCATGTAAATATCACATTCTAACCCTCCTTCCACCAAAAAATACATTTATTTTAATCCAAGTCAATTCTGAAGGAAAGTTAAGGATTTTTCCTGTCTACTACACAATGTCCTCCCCGGAAGACATCTGTGCTCTGCAGAAGTCTCCAGATTGTGAAGCCGGGTGTCCTGGGCACAGGGCAGAGTGTCAGCCACATCATGGACCAGCTTGGTAAGGGCAGCTGCAGGTGAAAAGGAGAAATGTGTCATGCCCTTCACATGCCCTCCACGCATCCAGCCTCCAGCAGTCCCACGTGCTCTCATCGACAGGCTGTTGAAGAGAAGGGTGACTTGGAAGAAATCATGCCTGCCCATCTTAAGCCACTTTCTTTTTTTCTTTTTTCTTTTTTTAATGTATATTTCTTTTTGAGAGAGACAGAGGGTGAGTGGGGATGGGGCAAAGACAGAGGGAGATACAAAATCCAAAGCAGGCTCCAGGCTCTGAGCCATCACAACAGAGCCTGATGAGAGGCTCAAACTTAGAAACGATGAGATCATAACCCGAGCGGAAGTCAGACACTTAACCGACTGAGCCGCCCAGGCACCCCTTAAGCCACTTTCTATGAAAGATAAATCTCACAAAACCAAACAAGATCTCAAAAACTCCTATGAACAAACAGACAGCCACTTGACCATATTCACAGTGACATTATTCACAATAGGATAAGATGCAATGAAAAGATGCAATGAAAAGGAAGTAGAAGGAAATTCTGACATCTGCTACCACATGGATGAACCATGAGGATGTTATGCTGTGTGAAATAAGCCAGTAAGAAAAGGACAAATATTGCATGATTGCACTTACATGAGGAACTTGGCCAAATTCACGGAGACAAATAGGTAGAGAGATTATTGGGGGCTGGGGGGAGGAAGAAATGGGGATATATACTGTTTAACAGGTATAATATTTCAAAATGGGATGATGGAAAAATTCTGGAGATGGACAGTGGTGATAGTAGCCTGACAGCACAAATGTGCTTAATGCCACTGAATTCACTTTTGAAACTGGTAAATTTTATAAATATTTTGCCACAGTTAAAGCAAAACGCCCATGAAGTAAACTTCTGCACGAAGGTGAGATCGTGTAGATCTGGTGCACATAACAGAATACAGATTTTCACATAATCCTTACAATCTCTTCTGTCTGATGAACCCCACACAGTCACTTTGCTTGTGTCATAAGCCTCCAGAATTTCTGATATAGCATTTGCTAGTGCTTGGCTTAGAAGCCCACAAATTTATTCCCAATATGGCAGTAAGGCCAATATTTTCCGGCATGAAACGTACAAAATCTGACCCATCATCTCACGAACGTGAATATTTAAACCATCCAAGACAAATGGTTGTCTATTTTCTTTTCTTTTCTTTTTTTTTTTTTTTAATGTTTAGTTTTGAAGGAGAGAGACAGAGCGTGAGCAGGAGAGACACAGAGAGAGAGGGAGACACAGAACCCCAAGCAGGCTCCAGGCTCTGAGCTGTCAGCAGAGAGCCCGACGCGGGGCTCAAACTCACGAGCCGTGAGATCATGACCTGAGCCGAGATCAGACACACCGACTGAGCCACCCAGGCACCCCGGTTATCTATTTTCTTATAGAGAACATTCAATGTTTCTTTTGGATCCAGAGATCATATACGCACATCTCAGAGAGTAATCTCCGTACTCTCTTGCATCCCAAGAAGACAGAGTAAGAACCTGTGTACAAGTCACATCACACTTTATAAAATAAAAAAATGCATCCAATGCATGGGAGATTCCTTAACAGCAAGAATGGACAGTTGGAGGCTATGTAGGAACAATATTTGGTGCCTGAGGAGCTCCAAGGAAGATATTCCAGCTCAACTTGAGAAAAGGTGAGCAAACTGATTTCAAACACTGCCTGTTCTAAATCAAACAAACCTCAAGTCTGGTGGAACAAAAGCCACTCAGCAAAGAGACAAAACCATCGACGAAGGCCCTGTAAATAAAGACCAAAGCTACTAGCCAAAGGTCAGGCTACACACGTACTCAATGCAGAAGCGACAGGATTCTCAGTCACACTAAGGGGAGGTGGCCATTGACACTGAAAGGCTGTCCCAGGACAAGGGTGACCTCAGCCGCCCAAGGAGTCAGTGCCCTTTCCCAGACGGAGAGCCAGCTTCCAGGCCCCGCTCTGCAAATTCACTAGCTTGGAGACCAATCATGGACACAGAGCTTTCAAGCAGGAAGTGAGCTGGGCCATCCTCCAGGGTCTTAGGCAACCGTCCCTCCTTGCAAGGAGGGGCAGTGTCCAGAGCAGAGAGAAAGAAAACACCGGGTCTGCTTTCTTACCAAGGAAGGAAAGAAAAACTAAAACCCCCAACTCGGGCCCTCTGCAACCTAATGGGCTTCAGTGAAGCCAGGAGGTAATCCCCAGGACAGCGCCGGGAGAAGATAGGCATTTTTACCATGAAGGAATGCACGGGACTGTCCCAAGGGTCTCTGTTCTTAGCCATGCTTACTAGACACCCCAAATGAGAACCATTTGTGGAGAGCACCGATCCTTTAAGGAAGATTCAGGCTTCGGCTCGTGAGTGTTGAGTGCTGAACAGGGAAAAGTAATTGATTTTTTATTTATTTATATTGGGGGAAATCTAGAGGCTAAGGGAGAGGAAAGAGATAGGAAGTGGGGGGTAAAGTCGACAGAGAAGTGCTCTGACATTCCAAGGGCCTCCGCTGTGCAGAAGGAACACCCAGCAACTCATGGCTGTGACTGCGCAGGCACGTCCCTGGGTCACAGAGGACCCTCAAACACCATGCTGTCTGTCCCTGGACACCTGTGGTCCGGAACTCAAGCCCTGCATGGGGAGGTTTAGAATCTCTCCCCTATCTTAGCGAACACTTTCTCACCAGTGCCCAGTGCAAACGGGGACCTATGTTTGCTAAATAAATACAAACATGCAGAGTGAGTCCTGCTCTCTACACCATCTAAGAGAAAGGCAATTGCTGGATGAACAATAAATATTTACTGAGCTGTATCAATGACAACAGGAATATCAACGACTACTTTTCACCGAGGGCTGGGCCAAGCTAAAGTTCGCTCAGTTCTCTCATTTGGAACTCATCACACAACCCTGTGAGGTACTGTTATTATTATTCCATATTCCAGATAAAAAAAAAACCTGTAAGCTAAAAGGATTAAGTAACTTGCCCTAGGTTACACAGCTAAGAAAGCAGTAAGGCCTGGATTCCAAGCTAAGTCAAAGGACTCCAAAGCATGTGTCACCAACCTCTATTTTACTGCTGCCTCTGGGCTCCGTACTCCCCGGGAACCAGTTATCAAACATACTTCCCATGAGGCATGTTTTGGAAACAATTTGTTTAAAAAAATTTTTTTTTAATGTGTATTTTTCAGAGAGAGAGAGACAGGTGGAGCGTGAGCAAGGAACGGGGAGAGAGAAAGAGAGAGAGAAGGAGACACAGAATCCAAAGCAGCCTCCAGGCTCTGGGCTGTCAGCACAGAGCCTGACGTGGGGCTTGAAACCATGAACCGCAAGACCATGACCTGAGCTGAAGTTGGATACTTAACTGACTGAACCACCCAGGTGTCCCTGGAAACAATTTATTTAAAAGTACGATACATTTCAAAGTATTAGGAAAAGTACTAATGTATTCCTAGCTGATCAGATGATAATTCTTCTGTATTCTATGAATAAGTACCAGAAACAAGACTGTTTTATATACCCATGCTTTCTAGACTCTTCCTCCATCCTGCCAGGTGTTCAATAACCCAGGACCTTAAAAGATCTTAGACTGGGAGTTCTCTTTAACCAGGCATAGGGATGGGGATTCAGGAGTAACTCGGTTAACAAAATAAAGGATAAACCACCTTCTTTTTGTGTTATTAAAACTCTATGGCAGCAAATTAATTTTTACTGATCTCAATAAGTAACAAAGCACTTACAGATGTTATGAATACAATTAATCTAATTGATGATGCTAACAAACACCTGAAAACTCACAACCCGGGGGGGGGGGGGGTCTCCTCTCCCCCCCTCCACCACACACACACACACACACACACACAGAAACTTCCCAGGAGACAAATCGAGGAGCAAATATAGAAACAGATCTAAAATTCAGTGCTTAAGAGACTTTAAAAGCAGTTTTCTTTAGACATATGTGACACGAAGGGACCCCACAAAACTTGTTCTGGTAACTAGAAAGCAAGTTCCTCTGCATTCATAAGAGCACAGACTTCCTTTACAATGATGAAACTAAAGAGCAAAGGTAAGTAGGAGATTCAAATCTCTCTAGAGTTATAAGGATCACCTGGATTTCATGAATGTCATTTATGAAAAACTAAAAAGGAATTCAAACTAGCAAGGCAATATTAAAAACACACTAAACATCTGGGCATTATACTATTTTTAAAATATCAGTTTAATGAAGAAAATAAAACAACATAAGAACACCTACTGTGTATGAGGGACAGTCACCTGTTCTGCCATTTAATTCTCTCAACAACCAAAGGAAGTTGATAACATCTTTTTTTTTTTTTAATAAATTGAGGTTCAGAAAATTCAGGAATTCATCTAAAGTTAGACAATTGAAAAAGTAAGTACATATTGGGTATCTGGGTGGTGCAGTCAGTTAAGCATCCAACTCTAGATCTCAGCTCAGGTCACGATCTCACGGTTCTTGAGCCCTATGTCCGGGTCTGGGCTCTGCAGTGATAGTGAGGAACCTACTTGGGATTCTTTCTTTCTCTCCCTCTCTCTCTCTCTCTCTCTCTCTCCCTCTCTCTCTCTGCCCCTCCTCCAGCTCCTGTGTGCATTTGCTCTCTCAAAACAAACTTTAAAAAAAAAAAGTAAATATAACAAAAATAAATTCTAAAAATCAAATACAATTTAAAATAAGTAAAATAACAGAAACTTGTGGGAATCTAAATCCACTACTCCTTGCTTTAGAAGGAAGAAAAAGAAAGGAAAGAAGAAAGGAAGGCAGGCAGACAGGGGGGAAAGAAACCAATAGCCAGATCTGGTCAATGCCATGAATGCTAACGTCTCAGAGACTGAAATCCAAATGAAACATGGGACCAGTACTAAGCCTGCCTTATCGCACAGACTTCTTTTTGTTAAGCCATTTGCTTTACCAAATTATTATTTTAAAGCCTCAACTTAAAAACTGAAAATTAGGGGCTCCTGGGTGGCCCAGTTGGTTAAGTACTGACTCTTGATTTCGGCTCAGGTCACGATTTCATGGTTTGTGGGTTTAAGCCCTGCATCAGGCTCTGTGCTGACAGCATGGGGCCTACTTGAGATTGTCTCTGTCTCCCTCCCCACCCCCACCCCCCCCCACCCCCCCCCTCAAAATAAATAAATAAACTTTAAAAAACTAAATAAATAGGGGGATGCCTGGGCGGCTCGGAGCCTGAAGACTGCTTCGGGTTCTGTGTGTGTGTTTCTCTCTCAAAAATAAATACATATTAAAAAATGTTTTAACTAAATAAAAACAAAATTAAAAAAAAAGAATCTCCTAGCTCTGTCACGGTCAAGATCAAGTGCACATCGGCATGCATTTTCCTTAAAATAAAAACCAGAAGGGAAGTTTGAAGGTAGCCAGAGCTGTCCTGGCTCAGATGGCGTTTGTGTTCACCAGTATTAAGCCACGCGAGTCTCGTTTGGCCCTGGGTAACAGACACAGAGAATCACCAAGGATTACCAAAGCGCAGCCACCAGGACAGAACGAATGAAGAAAATGGTTAAGCGTTCTTACCTAAAATGAGCACAAGGACGTAATGAAAGTCATTAAGTCTGAATTTTCATTCAGAGAGTAATTGCAGGCAGACTCCCCCACCCCCAAGAAAGTAATCGGCTAATAAACATTGAATGTCTTTCGCGTCACCATTTCTAATAGGCTCAGATGAGGCCTTCACCGATAGGCCCAGGATTAATGAATGGCATTTTAGATCAAACACAAAAGTACCCGTGAGACAATGAGAATTAGAACTTTTACTGCACAGTCTGTGTTTCCTCTTTTTCATATGCGCTTGCATGTACTATCGCTGGAGATTTTATCACACACGTTTTATAGTTTTTGTTCCCAAAAGCAGTCAGCCTTCCTCCATAACCTACTGTGCGCGCGGTGATCTTCAAGCACTTGGCCTGTGTTGTCTCATTTAATTCTCAAGGAGCAGAGACAGAAATCTGCAGACAATGCAACCAGGAAGATGGGAGAGAATCTTTTCTCAGGCCGACAGGGCGGGCAGTTTCCGGGAGGGGAACTCGGCGGCGTCCGGAGCTACCCAAGAAGGACTTGGAGCCCGCCGGGGGCACCGCGGGCAGGCCGAAGGGGTCAGGTGGGGTTGAGCGGGACTCACCGGGCGGAAATGGGGCCCACCCGCCCCTTACTTTTGGGGTCAACTCCCCTCCCCCGTTCCGCATCCCCCACAGCCGTCGCCAATGCGAGTTCGGAGCCGTGTTCCAGGACCAGGCGCGCACACCCCCCTCGGAGAAGTCGGGCTGACAACGGAAGGCTTTTCTTTCGCTTGGGGAGGTGTGAGGACGTGGTGGTGGTGGGGGGGGGGGGGTGTTTACAACACTTGCCATTCTCTGCCACCCTCCCCGCCCCGCCCCAACACGTTGCCCCTCTGCACGCACACCAGCGAAGCCGCAGCGCCGGGTATCACACCGGGGAGGGAAGGAGATGGCCTGGGGCCGCGCCGCGGGAGCTGGCGGATACGACCCTACGGTCACCGGGGAAAACGTCCCTCTTCCGCATCACCTCCCAACCTGAGTTAAAGCTCGCGGTGGATGTCAGGAGGGCGCCTGGTCCTGCAGGCGCCGCGGCGGAGGCGGTCTCGCCCTCCATCCCTCCCCGCAGGTGCGCCAGGGTACCCGAGGTCCTAAGGTCTTTTTCAGACTCGTTGGCATCGGCTCCCAAAGGGGGCCCCAGCACAACCCGGCCAGGGAGACTTCCAGAGGGGCGGCAGACACTGCAGGGAAGCCAGCTGCACTCCCCAAGGACCCGCAAGTCCTGCCAGGCTCGCCCCTCAAAGCTTAACCCCGGACATGTGCGTGGCAAACCCAAACGATCCAAACGCCACCTGCGAGTTCCCTCGCCTCCCAGCAGGTGAAACCCGCACGGACGTCTCCACAGCGCTGCCTCCCCATCCCCGAGGCCGAGAAGGCTCCCGCGACCCCCGCCTAAGTCCCACCGGTGCGGGCTCCGGAGCCCGAGGGCGCGGACAGCTGCTGCCACCGCATCCCCGATCCTGGGAGTCCGCCCGCTCCGGGGCGGCCAGGGGACCTGTGGGACACTGCGGGGCCGGTTGGGTGGGGAAAGTTGGGGGCCCGGCGCCGCGCCCCTCCTTACCTGGCGCTCGCTGGCCCCTGCTGGGACATCCGTCGGGTGCGCGCCCCTCCGCGCGCTCGCTGCGCACCTGGCCGTAGTCGCCGCCACCGCCCGGCCCCAGCCCTGGCCGCCGCGCTAGCGCTTCATGGCGCACGGGGCTGGCCCGGGGCCCCGGGAAGCGTGTCCAGTTGGCGGCGGCTCCTCCGGCTCTCGCCTCTCGCCAATGGCTCCCCGCCTTCCCCCGCCCCGCGTCCGAGCGCCAGTCCTCGGCGGCCGCCCTTTTCCCTCCGCTCCCCGGGACCGGCCAAACTGGTTTCTCCGCTCCGGGGTGGTGCCTCCAGTCTCTCACTGGCAGCCGCGGCTGGGGCTGGGGGCGGGTCCGGCCGTCTGCCCTCCCTTTGTCCCTCCCGGGGGCGGAGAGGGGCTGGACGGCGAGCCCCAGGGCGGGCACACGCGGCCCAGGTCCAGCCCCGCGCCCTCCGTGCGCCCTGGCGGCAGGTGGGCACCCAGGCGGTGCCCCGAGCTCGTCCCCTGCCTCGCCCGACCTGCCACTTGGCAGCTGCGATCGCTGTCGGCTCCTTTGGCGCTCCCGCCTCCCGGGGGACCGCGCTCGCCAC
Organism: Neofelis nebulosa; assembly: GCF_028018385.1. Classification (NCBI taxonomy): domain Eukaryota; kingdom Metazoa; phylum Chordata; class Mammalia; order Carnivora; family Felidae; genus Neofelis; species Neofelis nebulosa. The sequence goes on along the minus strand of NC_080792.1, from coordinate 18,124,353 downwards.
CCCGCCCCACCAGCTTCGCGTCACTTTCCCGCCGCCCTCGGCTGGCCTGGCCGCCGCCCGGGGTCGGTGACCTCCCCAGCCCGGAAAGCTGGCCGGGCCGCGGCTCGCCTGGGACCTGCCCCCCCCCCCCCTCGGTAAGGGGAGCTGTACCCTCTCGACGCCGCCAAGTCACGTTCCAGGACTGGTCACCGAACGCGCGTCGCGGTTCGCTGCGCAGAGGGTGGGGAAGGGGCCGGCGCCAAAAGACTTGGAGAAACTTACCTGTAGTCGCAGCAAGCAGGCTTTGTGCGGTGACCTAGCTCCTCTGCCTTTAGGGGTTTGGGGTCAAACGCAGCCAAGGTGCCGCAGGTGAATGGCACGGAGTAGCTGGAAAATTTGGCTCGCGTGCGTGGTTGCTAGCTGGGGTCTGGGCTTGCATTCATGCCTCCTTGACAGTATATATATCACACTCCACATCGGAAACTCCACTCCGCGGAATCTGACTGCTCACCCACTAGCAAGAGTCACTAAGGAGAATGGAGGAAAGTCAAAGATGAATGAAAAGGTTTGCTTAACATGTAGTGGGGGAGATAGAACTCCTAAGTGAACATCTAGTTACCTGCAGATCAGAGAGGTTCAGGTCATGAGCCTGAGCGTTCAGACACTCAACTAGGGGCTTAAGGAGGCTCCCAGCTGGGTGTCTTCTCTGAGGAGCCCATGCTTAAGATGGACCTCGGAGGTCCACACTTTTAGGGATCAGACTTACACGGAGAAGACATTCAAAGAGTAGTCCACTCAATTTGATCTCCAGGTGCATGAGTCAACTGATATTGCTAAACCACAAACTACCCTGTATTTCTTTTTCATTAGTCACACTTGATTAAAAAAAAAAAAAAAATCTCTACACCTAATGTGAAGCTCCAACTCAGAACCCCCAGACCAAGGGTCTCTCCCTCTATCAGGTGAGCCAGCCCAGTGCCCCTACACACTTGACTTTTGCCTGGGTCGGCTGGTCAGTCATTCACTCTCTCTCTGGGCCTCAGTTTTCTCATCTATAAGTGAGACCGGACCAGATTATCTCAAACGGTTCCTTCCAGTTTCTGAGCCCAACACCAGAGCAAAGGTACAGAAGCCAGAAAACACAGGCGTGCCTGGATGGCTCAATTAAACATCTGACTTTAGCTCAGGTCATGATCTCACGGTTTGTGAACTGGAGCCCCACATCCGGCTCTCTGCTGTCAGTGCAGAGCCTGCTTTGGATCCTCTGTCTCCCTCTCTCTCTCTTTCGCAAAAATAAATAAACATTAAAAAAAAGAAGAAGGGGCGCCTGGGTGGCTCAGTCAGTTGAGGGTCCGGCTTCGGCTCAGGTCATGATCTCACGGTTGGTGAGTTCGAGCCCCATGTAGGGCCCTGTGCCGACAGCTCAGAGCCTGGAGCCTGCTGTGGATTCTGTGTCTCTCTCTCTCTGCCCCTCCCCTGCTCGTGCTCTTCCCTGTCTCTCAAAAGTAAATAAACATTTAAAAAAAAATTAAAAAATAAATAAAAATAAAAAATAAAAAAAAAGAAGAAGCAGCTAGAAAACATAGGGCACATAGAAAACATAGTTTCGATGGGGAAGACCAGTTGGCTGACAGTGTGGTGGTAATACATAAGGCAGGAGAAGGAATCAGGGCCTAGAAGCCTTTGAAGGCAGGTTAAGGAGTTTCGGCTTCCTTTTGCCAGCACCTGCAAAGCATTGAAAGTTGGTGATCACAGCTGTGACATCCAGGTTGTGTCTTAGGGAAAGCAATGGGACTAGCTTGGAAGAAGACTCAAATGGGGGCACCACTTAGGAAGCTAGTAAAGCAACAAAAGGCGGGCCCGAAGGAGTTGCCCGTGGAAGGAAAGAAGGAGGAACTCTCAGGGACGGCAGCAGGAGAAGTGACAGGGCACAGAGTGGCCAGAATCTGCAACTGAATGGCAGACAGAGGCACGAAGGTGAGCCAAGTTCTCCAGACCAGCGGCTGGCATCAGTAGGGGCAACGGAGTCAGGAGGAGAGCTCTGCCCTACTAGGAGAAATGCCAATAAGCCCAAGAATCCGGACACGACTCTAGGTTAAAGGAAGGATCCTTTCCTTCTTGAAGGTCTACAAGAAGGTGCTCCGTCTAAGAAAACATGGCGCAGAAGAGAGACTACCCTAAGACACATCCAATCCACCCCTGCTCTCAGATCAGATAAATAACACTGCTATGGCTGCGTTTAATATTCCTGTGTAGACACTGAAGATTTGAAGCTAGTTTGTTTCTCAGTGGAGTGGAGAGCGGAGAGAGGTGTGGATAAAGGAACATCACGGGGAATGTTTCAAAGATTCGTTCATTCTTAAGATTTGTACCTTCATGATCTCACGGTTCGTGAGTTCAAGCCCCGTGTCGGGCTCTGTGCTGACAGCTCAGAGCCTGGAGCCTGCTTCGGATTCTGTGTCTCCCTCTTTCTGTACCCGCCCCCCACACTCTGTCTGTCTGTCTCTCTCTCTCTCAAAAATAAAGATTTAAAAAAAAAAATAGGAAAAAAAAGATTTGTACCTTAAAAAATAATACAAATAGAGCAGGGCGAAGAGATTAGGAGTGGGAGAATGAATTGCAATTTTAAACAGATTGCAGATTTAAACAAATGACCAGGGTAGGCTTCATGAAGAGATTTGGATTTGAAGAAGACTTGTAAGAAAGCGAAAGAGTTTCATCCCAGGTGAGAGAAATTCTTTGGAAACTCATTTCACCTGGAACCCACCAGACAAAGGCATGTTCAAACCTCGTCCTACTGAGTTTCCCTCCCATAATGCCTTCCGGGTCATTGAAAAGGTGACTCTCAGAGCATGTCTGCTGCTGTTGCTGATAAAGGAAGTAGCTCAACTCAAAGTCCTGACTTTTGTCCTCTCTGAAAGATCCATGCCAAATTTCAGGGTGCCTTGTCAGGTCAAGCCCTGGAAGTGTTTCATGCATGCAACAAGGATTGATTTTGAAATGTGTCTTACATGAGTCACCTCTTTGTCTTAGCGGCAGCCCCGACTTCACCAGCCTCTGTGATTGTTTCTCAGTGAACCCCAATGGGATTGAATAGTATCCTGGTTTATTTCTTACTGTTTTAATGTTTATTTATTTTTAAGAGAGAGAGAGAGTGCGAGCAGGGGACAGGCAGAGAGAGAGACACAGAATCCGAAGCAGGCTCCAGGCTCTGAGCTGTCAGCACAGAGCCCGACGTGGGGCTCAAACCCACAAACCACAGGATCATGACCTGAGTTGAAGTCAGATGCTGGACCGACTGAGCCACCAAGGCGCCCTGCATTCTGGTTTTATTTAGAAGCCACTCCCATTCAGCAACCCACGCCTTTACCTTGCAAGGGGGAAATAATACCACACTTGGGAAAGTAATGAACCGAAGCAGTCATTTCTAAATAAAGATGATGTTGCTTTTCAGATTTTGTAGTTCGCAATCTCCTTTATTTCTTTTTGTTTCTTTTTTTTTTTTCTTTTTTCTTTTTTCCTTTCTTGGCAACACTCCTATGCATTTCCATGACGTGGGTAGGAAGGCTGGGGAGGTTACCAAAAGATCTAGCTCAATTTTACTGAAAATTCATGTCCTAGAATTTTTTGTTCTACAAGATATGAGCTAAAGAATAAAAACTATGTTAAAGGGAGGTGATGCTGCCTGTATTCAGTTCTCTACTAAGCTCGGTGGTCATTTAAGCTAAAGCATTTAATGCCAGTGGAAAGGTATTCGTGCTGCACTAGATGCTATTGTAACCCATGCTGGACAGTCCAGTTTAACGCATTTGGAAGATAAATTCTTCCCAGCCATCTTCCAGATGAGCTCCAGAATTTTAAACATGATAAGAAGGTATCTATTAGGTGAATCTCTCTTTGCAACACGCCAAATTAGAAGCTTCAAATAGTCTGCCCCACTTTCTTTTAAAGGGTATTTAAAACAACAGATAGAGATGATATAATCTGTAGTTTCTGCACAAATAATTTTCCAAATTCCTTCTGATTTATAGGCTTTCCACCTCCTTTACTACTTATTGCCTTCTTTCTTCGGACCAACACTTTAAATAAAAAAATATGATTGCAAGAGAAATCTTGACCATCAAGGTAACTAAGTGTCTCTAAGTTATTTTGTTACTACCCATGCTCAACGTGCAAGAGGTGTTAGGGGACGTATTATTCCTCAGCACGTTATTAAAGTTCATTTCTCTTTCTTTCATATTCATGAGTATATAAATATAAAGCATTAGTCCACAGTTATTTTTTTCTACAAAGAGTTCAATTACCTACGATCTCTCTATATGAAAATGTGATTAATGAACATCCCATTGAACTGAGTTGATAACACCAGTTAAACTTAATTCATGTGATGAACCAACCATTTCCCAAATTGCCTTGGGGCCATTGTTAGTATAGGTAGCCATGGTTTTATGTGATCGTAAGAAGTTTGTATGTATTGTCTTATGCTGTGTTCGTCATTTACCGTGGTGTCGCGAAAGCAGTTCACATTCCCAAATTCAACCCTCATCCTTTGCGACCTAAACTCCCTCTACTGTGAGTTGCTTACAGTTCACTGAATTCTAGTTAGCACTTCATGTTGCCTCTGCTTGAAATGTCCTCCTCAGGGAGCCTGGTTGACTCCGTCGGTTGAGCGTCCAACTCTTGATCTCAACTCAGGTCTTGATCTCAGGGTTGTGAGTTCAAGCCCTGCGCTGGGTATGGAGACTACCTTAAAAAAAAAAAAAAAAGTCTTCCTCATTCATCTATCTTGTCTCCATCCCCAGAGTAACTTCCTCTGGGTAGACCTTGCCCCACACATCCCCAGACAATAGTTTCCATAGCATAAGGAAGCCTTTAGCCCTTGTATGTTAACCATTTACCTGTAATCATTCCCAGCAGCACTGTGAGCCCTTTGATACCCAAGAATGGGCCCTACTCTTTGTGGTCTCCCTTGGCATAGAACATTGCCCTGGCACCCTATGTGCCTATTAGTTCTTGTGGGATGGTCTGCATAGTCATCATTCCCAATAGTTGTATTTTCTTCTGCTGCTGATTTATTTAATCATTGCTCCTGTTGGATATTTATTATCTGGAGATTGGCTTCCAGAAAAATCTGACCAACTACAACCCACCACTATTTTATTTTATTTTATTTTTAAATTTTTTTTTCAACATTTTTTATTTATTTTTGGGACAGAGAGAGACAGAGCATGAACGGGGGAGAGGCAGAGAGAGAGAGAGACACAGAATCGGAAACAGGCTCCAGGCTCCGAGCCATCAGCCCAGAGCCTGACGCGGGGCTCGAACTCACGGACCGCAAGATCGTGACCTGGCTGAAGTCGGACGCTTAACCGACTGCGCCACCCAGGCGCCCCTACCCACCACTATTTTAAAGTCTTCTAAACAACTTACTTCTCTCTGGTTCTTACTACTTAGCGGGTTGTGATTTGCTCTCCTTTACTTACATCCAGAAATGGTGTGCCTCCAGTACAAGAAAAGTTTGTCTTTTACTAGAACTAGGACATGATTAAGCCTTTGTGGCCACCACTAGAGCAATAGAAAGAAGGGCGTTCCAATTCTTCCATAAAGTTATAGCAGCCTATGCTGTGTATCAGTACTGCGTTTTGAACTACCCTAAATTTCCAGCCAGCATGAATGATTGCCCCTTCCAATGAAAGAAAAGTTAATTAAATGCAAAAACAAAACAGTAAGGAACAATTTTTCACTGATCACACTGGCAAAGACAAAAAAAAAAGTCTGGAATTGCACTGCGCTGACAGTGTTTATGGGGAAACAGGCATTCGAAAGCTGTCGGTGGTTGTGCACAAGGTGCAACTTGTTTGGGAGGAAATTCAGAAACACATAACAAAACATACGTGCCTTGCGTCCTAAGTACTCACGTCTAGGAGTTTATCCCAGAGATATAGTTGAGCATTTACACAAAGGTAAGCGTACATAAATATTCATCGCAGCATGTTTTTCACTGCAGAAGACCAGAGGTGGCCTCAATGTCCGTTAAAAGAGATTATATCCATACAACAGGATAGTAATCAGACTTCTTTTTAACAAATTAGGGAGATCTAGGGGCACCTGGGTGGCTCCGTCGGCTAAGCATTTGACTTCAGCTCAGGTCATGATCTCAGTTTGTGAGTCTGAGCCCTGCATCAGACTCGCTGCTGTCAGTGCAGAGCCTGCTTCGGATCCTCTGTCTGCCTCTCTCTCTCTCTGCCCCTTCCCCGTGTGTGCTCATGCGTGCTTTCTCTCTCTCTCTCTCTCTCTCTCTCTCTCTCTCAAAAACAAATAAACATTAAAAAAAATTTTTTTTAATTAGGGAGAACTACTGGCGTTGCTGTTTGGAACATCTCCAAAATATATTGTTACAGGAAGACGCAAGGTACAGAAGAGTATGTGTGTATAAATAAAATATATAGTGTGATGTTATAGGTTGTCTCCATTTGTGCAACAGAGTAAAAGTACTCATGTGTATTCTATATATGTGTGATAGATACATGGACATAGAGAGGTAACCTTGAAGGATGCATAAGAAATGGTTAACAGTGCTCATCTCAATGGAGGAGACTAAGTTTTCACAAATGTCTTTGTACAGTTGATTTTTTTTTTTACTATGGTCCTGTATAATAATAAATACCTACAGTTTAAAAATTTTTTTTTAATGTTTATTCATTCCTGAGAGAGAGACAGAGTGCAAGTGGAGGAGGGGCAGAGAGAGAGGGAGACAGAATCCAAAGCAGTCTCCAGGCTCTGAGCTGTCAGCACAGAGTCCGACGTGGGGCTCGATCCCACAAACTGTGAGATCATGACCTGAGCCAAAGTGGGATGCCTAACGGACTGAGCCACCCAGGCGCCCAATAAATATCTATAGTTTAAAAACAGAAGTAGTACTACAAAGTTGCTAATGAAAGGCTGGGTATGGAGCCTTTCCCATACCCACCATTTCTCATGCTCAAATGCTGTTCTCCAAAGATAATCATTGTAAACTTTTTGTTGGTTCTTGCATTTACTTTCATCATACCAATAACATGCTTATACTGCCATTTCTGTCTTAGACATCATCTACGGGCTTCCTGCTATAGGGGAGGAAGAATTAACTGTCATGCACCCTATTCTCAGCACAACTACACGCCCACACATCCGCTCACCCTCTCTCCCACCATAAATAATTAGATCGCCATTTATAATTGGATCACGTTCAGTGGATACATTATTGACTACGGAAAAATTGTTTGCAGCTAAGCCACATGGTTAGATCCAATTCTATGATTTCATTTTCTTTCTCATAACGTTTTTGGTTTTGACCTGGGTTAATTATTGCCTCCCTTCCCCCCCCCCCTTTTCTACCCTGCACCTTTTTCCTACCATTAATACAGTCCCCAAATTGCTCACATAACCACAAAGCTCCTCTCAGAATAGACCAACACATGACTTACCAGTTTACATTCTTCCTCCTTGGGACACCCCCTGCTGGAGCCTTCTGTCCCCTGTTCCAGTGTGAATAGATTGTCCTCCAGACACTTCCTGCTCCTTCACATTTTCTTCTTTGTTGAACTCGCCATTTCTGCTGGAACGTATCTGAAAAAAGGAAACACAAGAGAGGAATGTTTTGAGGCTTACCATGTCAGGATGGCCTCAATGTTCTGGAATACAAATGCGTTGTTTTATCATTATCAGCATCGTCAAACCTCTAAGTCTCTGGAAGTAGAGGTTTGATTAGTGGCTCAGTGATTCCATCAGAGCCCAGGTACTTCTCATTCTTCTGCTCTGCTTTCTTTTTTTTTTTTTTTAAGTTTATTTATTTTTAAGAGAGACAGAACATGAGCTGGGGAGGGGCAGAGAGAGAGGGGGACACAGAATCCGAATCAGGCTCCAGGCTCTGAGCCATCAGCACAGACCCCGATGCGGGGCTGGAAATCACAAACCACGAGATCACGACCTGAGCCGAAGTCAGATGCTTAACCGACTGAGCCACTCAGGTGCCCCTCTTCTGCTCTGCTTTCATCGTAGTGGTGTCTACAGCAGCTGGCTCTCTTCATTTGCCCGCAAGTGGTCACATGGCCGATCCTAACTCTGCTGAAGGCTGGGAGAATGAATATATGGCATTCTTAGCACCTGTTGTGGGAACTGGTCTCTGTCAGTAGGGATGGAGGCTTGCGGGGGTAGCCGATGCACAGGCAACCCACAGGGACCATACATTTCCACAGCTGGAAATGTCTTTATTCTACTTTCATAGTTTAACTGGGTATAGAATTCGAGGTTGGAAAGCATTTTTTCTTAGGATGTTGAAGATGATGTTTCATTAGAGTATAGATTCCACGGTTGCACTTTGGATGTTTGATGTTATTCCGAGTCCCACTTCTTTGCAGGTGATCAGCTTTCTACATTTGGGAAAGTTTGTTCTGTGGTTCCAAACTTTCACTGGAAGGTGTGTTAGTATGGAACCCCAAACTCAGTCTCTCAGCCTCCAGTACCTCACCCCAGCCTGTCCCCATTGCCTGTTGTTCATATGCAAAACTGACCTAGAACCAATGCTCACCTTTTACAACCAGAGTGGGTAACGTTATAAATGAATTCACAGAGAGGTGTCAGGAACTTGAAACACTGTAATGAGCTTTCCTTATACCAAACATGTAGGCCTTCATGGTTTTCAGTATTTTTATCCCAAACGAATGGGTAAAAGGTGGGCATTTCAGAATAATAATTGATGATTATGATGTTCATGTTTTGGGGGGGTGTCTGGGTGGCTCAGCCAGTTAAGCATCCGACTCTTGATCTGGGTCATGACTTCACAGTTCATGAGGTAAAGCACATCGTTGGGCTCTGTGCTGACAGTTCATAGCCTGCTTGGGATTCTCTCTGCCCCTCCCCCACTCACATGCATGCTTGTGTGTTTGTACTCTCTCTCTCAAGATAAATAAACTTTAAAAAGAGTTCATTTTTTTATTCATCAAATCATATTTCCTAATCAACTTCTTCCTTCCTTCCTTCCTTTCTTTTTCTTTTCTTTTCTTCCTTTCTTTTTCTTTCTTCCTTCCTTCTTTTTTCTTTCTTTCTTTCTTTCTTTCTTTCTTTCTTTCTTTCTTTCACATTTAGATCCCTGATGCATTTGGAATTTATGTCTCGTGTATGACATAAAGTATTACTCCAATCTTATTTTTTCAAATGGCTAACCAGACAGCCCAGCATCATTTATTTAAAAGCCAACATTTGGGGCGCCTGGGTGGCTCAGTCGGTTAAACGTCCGACTTCAGCTCAGGTCACGATCTCGCGGTCCGTGAGTTCGAGCCCCGCGTCGGGCTCTGGGCCGACGGCTCAGAGCCTGGAGCCTGCTTCCGATTCTCTGTCTCCCTCTCTCTCTCTGCCCCTCCCCCATTCATGCTCTGTCTCTCTCTGTCTCAAAAATAAATAAAACGTTAAAAAAAAAAATTTAAAAGCCAACATTTGCCTCAATGATTTGAAATGACACTTTTAGCAAATGCTAATCAGACAGTTGCATCTGTCTCTCTTCTCTTGCCCTGTTGGCCTCCGTGTACCAGCACCACACCGTGGGAATTAGAAAGCCTTTCTAGTGTTATCTCATATCTGTTGGAGCCTGTCCTGTCTCAGAGCTCTGCTTTACTTCCCCCCCACCCAAGCCTTTTGGAGATACAATTGACATATAACATTGCATAAATTTCAGGTGTACAACGTGATGCTTCGATACACATACGTGTTGGGATTGTTTACCACCGTGAGGTCAACTAACACATATTTCCCCTCTTTTTTATTTTTATTTTTTAAGTTGGGTACCAAGATTGGGTTGAAATACGTTACACACCTTTATTCAAAGACACTGCACACGGGGGTGACACAAAACACATTCTTTTTCTCACTGTACCAACAGCGGCCACAGTTTGTCGTACTCTTCACATTTACTTATACTCTGATGCCTCCAATACACCCTGCAGCTTTAACACCCAAACTTACTGGGGGTACCAGGAACTGCTCACCGAAATCAGTCCGCAGAGCTCTGTCTCCTGATTGGCACAGGACTAGAGCTTTGGTTTTGTGGTGGCATTTCATGTTTCCTGGCGGAACCGGATTTGACTAGTGCTGTGGAAATGGCACCTGAGGTGACAGAAAAATCATCAAGCCTGTGTTTCCCCAGTGTGACCCTCACCTGCGAGTGCAGAATTCCACAGATTCCTCCTAGAACCAGAGGTCAGCTCATGAGACCTCATAGATCAAGCGAAGTACCAAGAACACCCTCCCCCCCCATTTCTTTCCTGCTGTCACCACTGGCTGGAAATAATACGGTATCCGCCAAGAACCATGGTCTTCTGTCAGAGACACTGTCACCCCCAACACCCTGGAGTTTCACAGCAAAGAAACCTGTCCCTGCGTCTCTAGACAGCGAAGGAGAAACGTCATCACTGTTGGAACACTGACTTGTGGACTCCGATATCTAACGGCATTTTTAGAACCCCAGAACAATCCATTAGGACAAGGGATAGAGTTAAATAATAAAACCCTTACTGCCCTCAGGACAACTTCATCCTCTACATCATTAGGGACTTGACACGAAGCCTGTTCCAACCTCTCTTTCCTTGGGATGACGACATTCCCAAGATGCTCCTCGCATTCTCATGTACTGAGAACTCGGGCTGACTTCCCTTCCCCCAGGCACTACTGAAAATCAATGCCAGTATTTAGAACACACGCCACGATATGTATATATGGCTTTTTAAGGGATGCTTCACTTAAAAGTAATTTTTCAACCTCTGTGTATTAAAATCGAAATAATCTATGACATTTGAGTGGCAGGGCACGTGGTAAAAACATTATCCAGATTCCATCTCGTGAGTCAAACGTTACAGTGCTCCTTTGAGTCGCAGCACTTAAGTCCTATGTAAGTGTGTGTCTTATGACTCACTTAAAATCACTGAATTTCTCAAAAATTAAATGTTGGCAGGTGATTAGGCCTGCGACGCTGGCTGGTCTTAAGCAATGCCCAGTGACAGCAAGTACAGAGCAGTGATTTTCAAACTTGTCTTTGCTAAGTTTTCTTTTTCTTAAACCGTAATAGCTTAAAGCAGGAATGTCGTGGGAGGAGCTGACCCTTTGAATCAATGTGGCAGATCTACCATGAAGCCAAGGGCACTTAGACTTCAGGGACCCTCAAAGGCCTTGTGCCTAATTTTGTAGTTTTAATTTTGTAGTTTATGTTTTTATTGTTTTATTTTATTTTATTTTAATTTTTTTTTTTAACATTTATTTATTTTTGAGACAGAGAGAGACAGAGCATGAACGGGGGAGGGTCAGAGAGACAGGGAGACACAGAATCCGAAACAGGCTCCAGGCTCCGAGCTGTCAGCACAGAGCCCGATGCGGGGCTTGAACCCACGGACAGTGAGATCGTGACCTGAGCCGAAGTCGGATGCTTAGCCGACTGAGCCACCCAGGCGCCCCTATGTTTTTATTTTTAATAGAGCCCACCCCTCCGCCCACTGTGTAAACTTCAGCCCCACAAAAACCTGATCCCACTCTTGGGCAAGCCCTAGACCCTCGTCCCTTTCCCTCTCCTCTTCAGCCCCCCCCCCCATGGAGCCCCAAACCTCTGGAGAACAAAATAAAAAACAACTTGGGGGTGCCTGGGTGGCTCAGTCGGTTGAGCACTAACTTCAGCTCAGGTTATGATCTCATGGTTCGTGGGTTCGAGCCCCATGTCGGGCTCTGCGCTGACAGCTCAGAGCCTGGAGCCTGCTTTGGATTCCGTGTCTCCCTCACTCTCTGCCTCTCCCCCACTCGCGCTCTGTCTCTCTTTCTCTCAAAATTGAAATAAACATAAAAATATTTTTAAAAAATAAAATAAAAAAAAACTTGTAAGGTGGTACAATTCTGGACTACACATCAGGAGAGAGGGTCAGGGGTCTGTGCCTGCCACAGGCCGTTTGTATGCCTCATTCAGGTCACCTGACCTTTCCCAGACTGGTGTGAGAAAAGGTTAAATGGGTATGTGTGACCAGATGATCATCAAGGTCCCTTTCAAAACTAAGGGTTTTTTTCATACTTTTTTAAAGTTTATTTATTTTGACAGAGAGAGCGTGCGCGCAAGCAGGGGAGGGACAGATAGAAGGAGAGAGACGATCCCAAGCAGGCTCTGCTTTGTCAGCAGCACAGAGCCCAACCTGGGGCTTGAACCCACACAGTGTGAGATCATGACCTGAGCTGAAATCAAGAGTTGGCCACTCAACTGACTGAGCCACCCAGGCGCCCCCAAACTAAAAGTTTTTTGATCCCAAATCCCCATATATTGTCTCCCACAGGCTTTCATTTCCAGGCTTGTCCTTCCTTGAGGAGCTGGGAAACCTCATCCCAAGCCTCTAACATCCTGGACTCTGCCCAGGCTCTGCCCAGGCCCTGCCCAGGCCCTGCTCAGGCCCACTTTCTGCAAGCAAGGTCGTCAGTGATCCTGATGGGATGGCTCTTCTCCCTACGATTCACTATAGCTTCTCCTGCTAGATGTCAGTTGAAAGAGATAAAGGACAGCTTATAGCCATGTGTGCTAACCCTTGCAAGGGTTTCTTCATTTTAAATAGAAATTAATGTTTTCTCTCAATGACATAACTCTTTAGTGGTGAAATTTTAGGTGCAGCCACATCCAAGTCTGAGGAGAAGAGATTCTTCGTGAGCTCTTGGAGCAGGCATTCCTTCAGAACCTGTCAAGTCACAGGGGCCACTGCCCATTGTTCTGGAAGCAAGAGACCAACACAGGTTGAAGACACAAGAGTCCTGTCGACATGAATACAAGGATCGATTTCTCTCTCTTAGAATGTCATTCACGCTAACAGAATTGTTGGGTTGAACGGTAATGAGGGAGAGACTTCACTTGCTGAGCCCAGCATCCACTCTCCACCTTCTCCTTAGTCACAAAACCTGACATTATTTGGTGCAGCAATGTGTTTGGCAAAAGGACCACATATCCCAGGCTCCTTTCAGCTAGATGTGGCCGTGTGACTAAGCTCCTGCCAATGAGGGGCAGGCAGGATGTTGGATGGGATTTCTGGGAAGGCTCTAAAAGTAAACCCTTCATTTTTCTTAGTTTTCTTATCTGCAGGCTGGTCATGATCATCGCTGAGCCAGTTGCCATCTTGTATCCAAGAGGAATTTGAAGATGAAAGCCATTTGCTGAGGAGAGTGGTCCAGAAAGATACAAGGAGCCTGGGTCTCTGATGACATCTCGGTACCACTCCACCAGCCCAGAGTGCCTTCCTCTGGAGTATTTTTTATGTGAGAAAACAAAACTTTGTGTGTTTAAGCCATTGTTTTTCAGTTCTCTGTCACTCATAGCTGAATACAATTCCTCTCTGTGGTAAGGCAAGACTAAATGGGAAGTCAAAAATTTCCAAGTGTTTAAGAAAGAAGTCAGCAAAAGCTAAAATAGAACGTGTTCTATGGGAAATAGAAACAACCTTAAAACTTTCAACCAACCAGCCATTTTATGTAGTGGGAAACTGAGGCCCCAAGGAGAGGGCAGGGCAGAGCCAAGCAAAATTAACTTTCAATGGCCCCAGCACAGCTTGACTGACCTTTTATTTTTTTTTTTATTTATTTATTTTTTTAATGTTTTTTATTTATTTTTGGGACAGACAGAGACAGAGCATGAACGGGGGAGGGGCAGAGAGAGAGGGAGACACAGAATCGGAAACAGGCTCCAGGCTCCGAGCCATCAGCCCAGAGCCTGACGCGGGGCTCGAACTCACGGACCGCGAGATGGTGACCTGGCTGAAGTCGGACGCTCAACCGACTGCGCCACCCAGGCGCCCCTTGACTGACCTTTTAAAGCAGAGGTAGGTGCAACTCGTTCCAATTAAATGTAACTGCTTTTTAGCTACTCTAAAGCCAACTGATACTTTGTTGAAGATGGTGGGCATTTTGGGGTGACATGGTGGCTCAGTCGGTTAAGCTGCCGACTCTTGATTTCAGCTCAGGTCATGATCTCAGGGTTCATGGGTTCAAGCCCTGCATCGGGCTCTGTGCTGGTACAGTATTCTCTCTCTCTCTCCCTTTCTCTCTGTCCCTCCCCCGCTCGCACTCTCTCAAAATAAATAAATAAACTTAAAAAAAATTAAAAAAAAAAAAGATGGTGGGCATCTTGAACATTTATAGCTTTAAAGAAACAAAAATAGGTTAGTATATATCCATTTTCCTGGGTAATGTCTCATGGGGACTCACTCAAGGAGACATGAATTTAAACCTTGAATCCCAGAACTGCAGACTGTGTATTGAAAGTAAAAGAAAAAGAAAAAAAAAAAAAAGTGGTACTTTGTATCAGTACCGGTGGGTTATTGGTCCTCCCCCCCAGGGTGGAAGATGAGAAGTTGGTCAGTCCAGTCAAGTGTCACCTGTGTTACGTACAACCTGGGATTGTTTTGGAAGGAAGAGAGATTCCCAAAGCTTGAGCAATGCGAAAGGGATCGCTGCCCTGGGGAAGCATGAGATCATCTGCACGCGCTGATTCATATTCTCTCTGATTCGTATTCTCTTGCTCCCGAGGATTCTGGCTCCCCAGCACCTTCCCGCAGACAAATCTGTTTCAGCTGCCGTGGCTGCAAAATCTTCCTGCACTAAGACTTCGTTGAACCATCTTAGAAAGCTGGGTTTTCATCTTCTTTGTGAATGGGCTCAGGGCTGCGTCGGTTGCATTTATGCCCTGAGGACTCACTGAGCACATCCTACGCACAAGCCCCCCCCGTAGCCGAGCTGGGGGTACATCTAGCGGATAAGCCCCTTGCCTGCTTATCTAGCGGATAAGCCGTCAGGTGACTGCTCAATGGGAACATAGGTAAAGAAGCAAGCACTCATAAGCCTGAAGGTAAATGCCCTCAAGGGAAGAGAGGGAGGGAGGCAGGAGTGGCCCTGATTCATTCTTGGAAGTCGCAGAAGGCTTCTTGGAGAAGGTGACACCTAAATAGAGACGTAGAGGATGAGTAGGAGTTTCTGTCCTCCCCTTAATCACTGTTCAGTGACACCTGCTGTCATGTGACAGTCCTTCACTCCAGATCTATAGAGCAGAGTAGGTAGCAGGGAGGTGGCTAGAAAAATAAAATGCCCTCTCTCTTTCTTTCCTTGAGGTCTGCAAACAATACCGTTTCATTTGCTCTGGAAGGAGCCAGAAGCCAGGGCGAGAGTGGAGCTAAAGACCAGGGATGCTTTCCTCCCCTGAGAACACTGGGTCAGGAAGCACCACCCTTAGCACCTTGGAGATCATGCCCATTGGACTATTCTGGCAATGGGCAGCAGTGTTTATGACTTGGACCTTCTTCTGCCCCCTCTCACTCCCATGTATGTGTGTGTGTGTGTGTGTGTGTATAACTATATATATGTGTGTGTGTATATAGTTTACATATGTGTGAATATATAAATGTATATTTACATGAATATAGATTATATGTAAATATAAATATATTTGTGTGAATATATATTCACATGTATAAATATCCACATAAATATATGTGTGTGTATGTAACATATATTTTCATATATAAATATGATATAAATAAAATAAATATAAAATGTAATATAATATATATTCACATATATATGTGTCTGTGTATGTATATGTAACAGCTTTATTGAGATATAATTTACAAACCACTTAAAAGCGTATGGTTTCATGGGTTCTGGTGCACTCAGAGTGTTCGACCACCTCCGTAATTGTAGAACATTTTAACACCTCAGCAAGAAACCCTGAACCTTTAGCTGTAACCCCTCGGTCCCCCCCCCGCCCAGCCCCCCATCTCTCTCAGCCCCGGGCAGCCACTGACAACTTCGTCTCTATAGTTTTTGCTATCCTGTCTTTTTCTTTTCTTTTTCTTTCTTTTTCTTTTTTTTTTTTTTTTTAGAGGAGCTGTTGTGGCTGGCGATAAAGACAAAGAGCTCCAGCCAGGTGGGTCCCCAAAGCCTTTTCCTTTTTTTAAGGTTTCTACTTATGTATTCACTTGAGTAATCTCTACACCCAACGTGGGGCTCAAACTCATGACCCTTGGGTCAGGAGTCGCGAGGTCTGTGGCTGAGCCGGCCAGGTGCCCCAGCTTTTGCCGTGCTTGATGTCTGAAACGTTCCATGTCAATGGAAACACGCAGTGTGTGGTCTCTTGTGACCGGCTTGTGCACTTTGCCCTCAGCAGAGTTTTCAAGGTTCGCCTGTGCTGTGGCACCTCACTCCTTTCACAGCCAAATCGTACACACGCATCGGGTTTCAGGTGCTGCAGACCAGCGTCGGGGCCAGTCATCGATCGTATGCAAAAAATGCCACTGACTCAGTTCCCAGGCCACTCATCCCTTCCAAGAGAAGTCACATGCACACCCTCATAATTCATTCTGCTAGCGTTCTGTATCTTTCCTTTGTCACAGAGCTTAACCCATTGTTCAACTGGACATTTGCGACTGGTTATGACCTGCCTCCCCTCTCGCCTCTAAGTTCTTTGAGGGTGGGTCATTGTCTCGTTTTGCTCACCCTGAATCCCTGTTACCTAACAGTGCCTGGATTATCAACAGGAAAGGATGTAGGTACCAATATTTACAGAGCGCCCCCTATAAACAGACACTTTTACCAACTCCATTTTATGTATCCTTACACTAATCCTAAGGATTAGGATCAGGATTAGGATTATGTGGAAGGTATCGTTAGCTTTGTTTTACCAATGAGATCAGTGAAGCTAAGACAGTATAAATAAATAACCTGTATCCAACGGCTCCTCTAAAAGCTGATAAGTGGCAGGGACGATCCTCTCCTGGGCCTGAGGAATTTTCAGTTCTAAGATCTTTGCACTAATACCAGGCTGTTTCTGGAATCAAGACTACAAATCCCTTCCGTTCAAGAATCATTAGATAAGCCCCGGTTCACAAATGCCAGTGAAACGCCAAAAGAGAGCAACAGGGCAAAATGTATCCTGCAAGGAAAGCATCAACCAAAGGCTGCTGAGATCACAGCCGAGATTATCTCCGGGCCTTCAGGGGGAAAGCTTCCTGATTCTTGAGACTCATAAAAACAACCTCCCTACCGCTGCCACTTTTGTTCTCATTGGCTTGCTGGAAGTCTGTTCTCACATTTCTAAATGGAGACAGAGTATTTCCTTTGGAATTTTCTTACATTGTTTTATTTTTGGGTGTCAACCGTTCTCATTTTAGTCCTGCAAAGAACTGAACGGTTCATTTCCTTCGGGGGATTTTTTTCTTTCTTTCTTTTTCTAGGGAAGCATATTACCTCCACCAGAAGAACTGGTTACCGCAGCCAGCCCCGGAGGAGGTCGGCTGCCTTTGCACGGCCGTCAGGGAGGCATCACCGGGTAAAGGTTCTCCGTCATTTTGAGGGTGCTTCGGAGCACGTGAGCCAAGGCTCATCAGTGACCTCACCCCTCTGGACCTGGCCCAGCAGCTACAAACTTTGTCATCACAAGGCGAGTGGCTGACTTCTTGCTAACATAGTTATGTCCTTAATAACTCTTTCAGGCCAGGAATTTCCCAATTAATGTTAAACGGGAAGAGGATGGTAAGTCAGGGCCCCTGGCAGTGGGCCATCTTCAGATTCCAAGGGACAGCCCGATTAAGGGAGTGACTTTTGCCCGGTGTAATAGATTCCTTTTGCTCTGAGGCATGTTCTGGGTATGTGCTTCTGCAATCGAAACTGCTGTCTGTTTCCAACAGAGACAAATTTACGAAAAACTATCATTCAGCCTTAAAAAGGAAGGAAATTCTGACGCATGCTACAACATGCGTGTACCTCGAGGACATGATCAGTGAAATACACTGGTCACACAAGTACAACTACTGGGGGCGCCTGGCCGGCTCAGTGCAGCGTGAGACTCTTGACCTCAGGGTTGTGAGTTCGAGCCCCAGGTTGGGGGTAGAGTTTACTCCAAATAATAAAAAAAAAAAGGAGCAAATATTCTATAGTTCCACTTATAGAGGTTCCCAGAGTTGTCCAATTCACAGAAACAGAAAGTAGAATGGTAGTTGCCTGAGACTAAGGGGAGGAGGGGAAATGGGAAGTCGGTGTTCAACGGGTACAGATTTTCAGTTTACGAAGATGAAGTTCTAGCGATGGATGGTGTGACGGTCGCACAACAATGTGAATGTACTTAATGTCATTCAACTGTGCACTTAAAAATGATAAAAATGAGGGGCACCTGGGTGGCTCAGTTGGTTGAGCGTCTGATTCTTGATTTCGGCTCAACTCACGATCTCTCGGTTCATGAGTTTGAGCCCCACGTTGGGCTCTACGCTGACAGCACAAAGCCTGCTTGCGATTCTCTCTCCTGTCTCTGTCTGTCTGTCTCTCTCTCCCCCTCTCTCTTTCTCTCTCTCCCCCTCTCTTTCTCTGCCCCTCCCCTGCTTTATGTGCACACATGTGCGTGCTCTCTTTCTCTCAAAATAAATAAATAAACTCTTAAAAATGATAAATTTCATGTTCTGTGTATTTTACTGCAAAAACAAGGTGGCTGAAAAAAATTCTTTAAAGTCTTGCCTGCTGTCCTTCATTGTTCATTAATTGCATGCCACCCACCGCCTTGAGCCTTGTCTCTCGAAGTGCAGTCCTGGGACCAGCCCCATCACCTTCGCTGGGAGCTAGGCTCCCCCCCAGACCTACTGCACTGGAATTTGCATTTCACGAGATCTGTGGGTTTTTGAGAAGCGCTGTTGTAACACTCAGGCTAGACAGCACGCTGGAGTCACCTGGGGAGCATAAAACTCCTGATTTCATTGTGGACTGTGGCCAGATATCAGGATTCGCCACTGCTCGCCTGGGAATTCTATTTTGCATCCAGGCTATCTGCCAAGACTTGGCAGGTCAGCATGGTGGTGATTTTCTCACCTCAGCTCTGGGACATCATTTCTGATCAGAAGACTGTGAAGTTCTGTTTGAAGAGTCTCAGCATCTGGGTTTTTTCACGATCTAAATTCATATGGCAGAGACACCTTGTGACCTCTCGTCTCATTGGACTTACCAGTAAGGCAGGACAGGTTTTATATTGTTCGGTGCTCTGGACAACCGAAACTTACCCCTTTGTGACAATTTTTTTTTTAAAGAGTTTAAATCTTTGTATGTAAGTATTTCTAAATGAACGCATGTTTCCCTGATTCAATTATTTTCGCTTATTTACTAATTTGTGGCTCTGTGCAGGTCTCTTTCAACATTTCCGGGTTGTGGTTTTTCACTATTAGCATTCCTAAGGCTCTGAAAATCAGGGCAAATGTTAACACAGAGCTGTATAAACGATACTAATTAATAGAAAATTGTTGTTCCTTCTTTCTGTCTCAAAAATAAATAAAAACATTGAAAAAAATTTTTAATAAAATAAAAAGTGCAATATAGATCAATTCCTAGAAAAATTAAAAGTGGGAAAACCAAAGACATTTAAAGCACAAGCTCAAATATCTTATTAGGGTCAAACAGAAAATATTTTCATAAATAAAATCAGAATGTAGCATAAGGAAAAGAATTACAATTGCTCCTTGAAAGGGTGTGAATAGGCACAGTTGGAGAATGTAGAGGATCTTCTTTTTTTTTTTAAGTTTATTTATTTCTTTTAAGGGAGACAGAGAGAGAGAGCACACGAGTGTGTGCGTGCACACAAGTGGGGGAGGGGCATAGAGAGAGGGATGGAGAGAATCGTAAGCAGGCACTGTACTCTAGGCACAGAGCCCGACTCAGAGCATGAACTTACGAACCGTGAGATCATGGCCTATAATTTTAGCGTTTTGCCACCAATGATCCCTACACAATATACCAACATATCTGAGCAAAATTAGTATTATTATATCAGGCTTCCTTTCTTTGAAATAACTTGTTTTCATCATTTGGTTTCTTACCACTGCCACTATGGGGAAAAGCGTGTCCTTCCTTTTGACAAAAATAGTCCAGTGAGCTTATCTTACCATCGATAAATTTGAGTTAAGGAATCGTTCTCCCACACCAAGATCCTTAACTTAATCATGTCTGCAGAGTCCCTTCTTCTATTTCACAGTTGTGGGGATCGGACCATGAATATCCTTGAGGGCCAGTATTCCACCCACCACAGATAGACACGACGTTCAGGGAATACACCTTGCTCCTTGATTCTTTCTCCAGAACCGAATACAGATGAGTCAGCAGGGTCAGGAGCAGCGAGGTTGGATCATGAGAAGATTAACCACCACATGTCAAAGATTCCAGAGTAATCTAGGCAAGAAAGTGATCGCTTGTATGGCGGGGGTTGCCTTACTAGCTTGGACTTTTATGAGTCAGAGAAATAAACCTCTTTCTTACTGAAGCCAGTATTACGGGGGCCCTTTCTATTATAGCAGTGGACCTGGTCTCCTAACTAATTTCACCATCAGAAGAAAATAATAGGATGAGGAGTGGGAGGGAATGAAGGACGGAGGAACCAAAGTCAGTTTACTCACTTCATAGGTTGGCTCAAAAATAATTTTGAATATATGGGAGAACGTAATAGCTAACTATAATTCATACAGAGAAATAAAATTCCTCAAGTGGCAAATACCTTTGCTTTCATTTCTTCCCTTGCGGATCGGTAAAGATTCAGATCCCCATACTGATATCCAACTCAAGTCGGTGACCTCAGCTCTCGGGTTAACCTTCGGCCATCTTGTCCCGTGGTCTCTACCGAAGGATAGACACATGGCCAGTGGTTTCACAGGCTCAACGGCTACAGTTACTGAATTCTCATCTCTGAATGAATTCCCTAAGTCTGCAGTTTGACCATCTTATGAAGCAGGTAAGCCTTGTGGGTAGAGCAAGCTTTTCCACCCGTGACCCTTCAGTTTCACGTCGTGGCTGAGTTGAAGGCGAATGACCAAGACCTTATCTGATTTCAGGTTGCATTCCACGTGGCACGACAGGCCACAGTGCAGGCTGAGCAATCAGACGTGATTTTTGACAAGGTGGTTTAAAGACCCGCCTTTCATCTTAGAGCACAGCCTGTATCCTCCCATCTCCCCTTGGTCTGCTGTCCGGAAGTGGGGAAATGGCAGCTACTGCCTTCCTCCCCGCTCTATTCCAAGCTCTCAGAAGGGAAGGATTCTACAAAGTGTCAGTCCTTTCTTAACGGGTGGGTAGAAGGAGCTGCAGGTTCCAGTCTGGATCTTAAACACTTTGAGGATACACACTTCGACTTTTTTTTATGTATAAGCCTCCTATCTCCACCCTTCTTTTATTCCTTGCAGCTTTCCTCCTATAGTCCTTAGCTCAATTGGCTTTATAAGCAATTGTCAAAATAACAATCGTAACAGTAGCATCAACATAGGGTGTTTTTTCACATTCCTAAGAAATTTGCCGTGGAACATTTAAGACATTGGTAAAGACGTGAAGGGAGCTACAGCAAATAAGCACACTGCCTCCACTCAGCTGACGTAATAAAATATTGCTACCATTTCTATTTCTTTAGTTTACTCTTAATTTGGAATGTATCATGCCCAGGCACTTCTTTATATTATGTTTTAAATAGATCTGTATATATTTCTAAACAATATGTTATTTAATTTTGTATATTTTGAATATAAATAGAATAGAATATACATTCTACTGCAACTGTTCTGTCTGTTCAACATGGAGAGGTCTATCAATTGATACATGTACCTCTAGTTCATTAAGTTTCACTGCTATTTAAAAATGTATACCCAGGGGTGCCTGGGTGGCTCAGTCGGTTAAGCGTCCGACTCCGGCTCAGGTCATGATCTCGCAGTCTATGAGTTCGAGCCCCGCGTCAGGCTCTGTGCTGATGGCTCGGAGCCTGGAGCCTGTTTCAGATTCTGTGTCTCCCTCTCTCTCTGACCCTCCCCCATTCATGCTCTGTCTCTCTCTGTCTCAAAAATAAATAAACGTTAAAAAAAAAATAAAAAAAAAACACTTAAAAAAATGTATACCCATTCTCCTGTGGGTATGCATATAAACATGTCTTTTAAAAATATGTTTCTGGGGGCGCCTCGGTGGCTCAGTCAGTCAAGCGTCTGACTCTTGGTTTCGGCTCAGGGCATGATGATCTCACGGTTTTGTAAGTTTGAGCCCCACATCAGGCTCCATGCTGAGAGTGCAGAGCCTGGGTGGGATTCTGTGTCTCCCTCTCGCTCTGCCCCTGCCCCACTCGTGCTGTCTCCGTCTCTCCCAAAATAAATAAATCAACTTTAAATAAATAGATAAGTAAATAAAATAAAAGTAAGCTTCTTCGTACACAGTGTAAGTTGTGGAACTGCCACTGTTGTAGACAGTAGCAGCCACACAAGCCACGTGTGGTTACTGAGCACTTGAAATCTACCGAGTCTAAACCGAGATAGGATGTGGCTGTGAAATAGACACCAGACAGTGAAGAAAAGATATATAAGAAAAGGCAAGTAAAATATCTTATCAATAGTTTTTATATTGATAAACTCTTGGATATAGTGGACCAAATAAAATATAATATTATAATCAATTTCTCCTATTTTTATTTTGTTAAGTTTATTTATTTTGAGAGAGAGAGAACAAGTGGGGGAGGGGCAGAGAGAGGGAAAGAGAGAATCCATGCGGTCAGCGTAGAGCCTGATGCAGGCCTTGAAGCCACAAACTGTGAGATCATGACCTGAGCCAAAATCCAGAGTTTGGACACTTAAGCGACTGAGCCATTCAGGCGCCCCTCTTTTTACTTTAAAATGTGGCTCCTAGAGGGGCACCTGCGTGGCTCGGTCGGTTGAGCGTCCAGCTCGGGCTCAGGTCACGATCTTGCCATTCATGAATTCGAGCCCCACATTGGGCTTACCGCTGTCAGCACGGAGCCCGCTTCAGATCCTCTGTTCCCCTCTCTCTGCCCCTCCCCTGCCTGTGTGCTCTCTCTCTCTTTCAAAAGTAAATAAATAAATATTTTTAATGTGGCTACTAGAAAATTTCAAATTACAGGGGCACCTGGGTGGCTCAGTTGGTTGAGGGCCCGACTCTTGATTTCAGCTCAGGTCATGATCCCGGGGTCGTGGGACTGAGCCCTGCGTCGGGCTCTGCACTGAGCACCCAGGCTGCTGAAGATTCTTTCTCTCCCTCTGCTCCCCCCCACACGCGCACGCACTCTCTCTCTCTCTCTAAAAAAAGTAAAACTAACCATAAAAATAAAATAAAATAAAATAAAAACACGTGTGTCACATTTCTGGCTCACATTATGTTTCTCCTGGTCAGCCCTCCTCTAGACAAAGCTTTTTGCGGACTGGGGCCTCGTCTGCCTTATTCATCACTGGAAACCCAATGTCTAGAACGGCAAAGGTACCAGGAGGTGCACAGGGGGTGCACCTGCTGAATAAATGAATGAACCCGCGAGTGACCACATGAATGAATGAGCGCTTTTATAATTCGGCCTGTTTAACCCTTCACTCTCACAAAGGCTACACAAGTTGTCCCAATGAAATTCTTTTAGAAACCTCCACGTGTGTGTTTTCGTCAGCTGACTCCTAGGCGGACCAGGGACCACAAGACCCTCCCCCTACCCAGGTGGATGGAGGTTGGCCCTTGCTCTGGGCAAGGTCCCCCGCCACAGAGGCCGGGTGCAGCCGTGTTTGTGCTTGTGCTCCGGCCTGTTGCCCTGTGGTGACACTGAGGTGTGTGCTGAGGTAGATGAGGAACCGGTGAGGTCTTCTTCCAGCCACTAACGTGTCAGAGGACCATCTGCTGGAGCCTGGCATCACGTTTGTTCTCAAGAATATTTCGGTCAAGGGGCGCCTGGGTGGCTCAGTCGTTTGGGCGTCCAACTTCGGCTCAGGTCATTATCTCACGGTCTGTGGGTTCGAGCCCCGCGTCGGGCTCTGTGCTGACGGCTGGGAGCCTGGAACCTGCTTCAGATCCTGTGTCTGCCTCTCTCTGACCCTCCCCCGTTCATGCTCTGTCTCTGTCTCAAAATAAATAAATAAATAAACGTTAAAAAAAAAAAAAGAGTATTTCAGTTGAAAAAAGGGAAGGAGGCAAACCATAAGAGACTCTTAAAAATGGAGAATAAACTGAGGGTTGATGGGGGGGGTGGGAGGGAGGGAAAAGTGGGTATTGGGTATCGAGGAGGGCACCTGTTGGGATGAGCACTGGGTGTTGTATGGAAACCAATCTGACAATAAATTTCATATTAAAAACATAAAAATAAATAAAAAATAAAAAATAATTTAAAAAAAGAATATTTGTCAAAAATAATAATTTTCAGGGCACCTGGGTAGCTCAGTCAGTTGAGTGTCCGACTCTTGATTTCAGCTCAGGTCATGATCCTGGGGTTTGGGATTGAACCCCACATCGGGCTCCTCAAGAGTGTGGATCCTGCTTGGGAGTTCTCTCTCTCTCCTCTCTCTCTCTGCCCCTCCTCTCTCTCTCACTCTCTCCCTTTCTCTCTCTCAAATAAAATAACAATTTTCCCTTTGCCTGTCTTCAAGTCATACTAAATTTTTATGCTAGTTTTTGATGCAACTGTTGGCAAGAATATAAATTCTGCTGCTCTCTCAGAATTCCAGTGTTTTCAAAATAGATGGGGTTCCTGGGGAACCTTGATGGCTCAGTTGGTTAAGCGACTGACTCTTGATTTCGGCTCAGGTCATGATCTCGTTCATGGGATCAAGCTCCGCGTGGGAATCTGCACTGGCAGCACAGAGACTGCTTGGGATGCTCTCTCTCTCGCTCTCTCTCTCTCTTTCTCTCCCCCTCTGCTTCTTCCCCTCACGTGCATGCACACACGCACCCTCTCTCTCTCAAAATAAATAAATAAACTTTAAAAAAATGGCAATAAAAATAGATGGTTTCCTGAGTCACACTGGCAAGGGCACTCATACTTTCCTTTCGGAGTTGAAATTTGGTTTATTTTGGTTGATTAGGGAGGAGGTGTATATACCCCATCCTCTAACATTCTCTTGTTTTGCAAGATCTCCAACTCCAAGATGTTCTTGCTTCCTATTGCAAGAGGAGCAAGTTCAAAAGCAAAAATTCTACCAGTGAACCCTGGGCAGACCCTCATGTTTAGAACTTTGAAACAGTGACTATTTATTTCAAGCTACTTTTGGAGCCTTAAGCACATAGTCAGTTATCCACCCCAGGAGCCAGCAGCCCTCAGCACATCCACCTCTTCCTCTGTTTCACAAATGGCAGCGTTTCAATACCAGGGATGAGGGGTGTGTGGCTGGAGAGGTGGCCGGCTGGACAGTGGTGGGCTTTGTATATATATATATATGGTGCTAAGGAGTCTGAGCTTAAATGTACAGTGTGAATCTAAAAAGTATTAGGGAAAAAACCCATAGGAGGTCTGTTGAATCTAAGACTAGGTGAAGAGTTTTCAGAGTTGACATTGAGAGCCAGTCCATAAAAGGAAATACAGATGACTTGGACCTTACCAAATTAAGAATTTTTGCTTTGTGAAAGAGGTAAGAAAGCAAAGTATGGATTGGGAGAAAATGTTTGCAAACCACATATGTCTCTGACAAAGGACTTGTATCCAGGATATCTAAGAAGTTCTCAAAAAAAATCCAAACAATCCAGTTAAAAAATAAACAGATGTTTCACTGGAAAGCATATACAAACGACAAATTGTTTAAAAGCCCAAATAACCCAGTTAGAAAATAAACAGAGATTTCGCTGGAAAGCATATACAAAATGACAAATTGTTTAAACATCCAAACAATCCGATTAGAAAATGAGCAGACATTTCGCTGGAAAGCATACACACATGACAAAGCTGTTCGACATTATTAGCTGCGATGGAAATGCAAGTTAAAACCACAATGAGAGACCATGTCAAACTTCTCAGAATCGCTAAAATAAAAAATAGTGATAACACGAAATGCTGGCAAGGATATAGAATCATCGAATAGGAATGTAAAATGGATCAGCCATGCTGGAAAATACTTGGTCAGTTTCTGAAAAAAACAAAAACAACGAAATATGCAGTTGCTGCATGGGCCAGCAATTGCACTCTTTGACATTCATCCCAAGAGATAAAAACTTAAGTTCATGCAAAACCAGTACCCGAGGGCGTGTAGCGGCTTTATTCATGAGAACCCCAAACTGGAAATAGCCCAGATGCCCTTCAGTGGCTTGCACAAACTGTGGGGCATCCATATCATGGAACACTACCCAGCAATAACGAGGAATGAACTGTTTTGTTTTGTTTTGTTTTGTTTTAACATTTTTAATTTATTTTTGGGACAGAGAGAGACAGAGCATGACCGGGGGAGGGGCAGAGAGAGAGGGAGACACAGAATCGGAAACAGGCTCCAGGCTCCGAGCCATCAGCCCAGAGCCTGACGCGGGGCTCGAACTCACGGACCGCGAGATCGTGACCTGGCTGAAGTCGGACGCTTAACCGACTGCGCCACCCAGGCGCCCCGAGGAATGAACTGTTGATAACACCCTGCAACTCAGAGCATGGGAATTAGTCCGAACGATAAAAGCCAATCTCAAAGGTTATGTACTGTATGATTTCATGTATAGGGCATTCTTGAAAGAACAAAATTACAGATAAGAACATACTAGTGATTGCCAGGGGTTCAGGGATGGGAGTTGGGAGGATATAAAAGGGAAACATGAGGCAGCCGTGTGGTGGTGGAACAGGTCTGTATCTTAATTGTACATGGAGCTAGACTTGTGATAAAATGGCATCGACAGACACACACACAGGAGCCCTTATAAAACTGGTAACATCTGAATAAGTACTGTGGATCCCGTGGATCGTATCAGTGTCCGTTTCCTGGTTTTGATATGGTACTTTAGATGTTACCAACTGGAAGAGGCTGGACAAAGTTCACTGGACTTTCCAGTGTTGTGGGTTGGTTTTGTTTTTTTTTTTTTTCTGCAACCTCTTGTGAATCTATCATTATTTCAAAATAAAAAAAAAATATTTCTTAAAAAACTACCCTTGGGCATAAAACAATTTTTTAGTTTGGAATTACCTCGGGATATATACGTTTTAAGAACTCTTATTTTGCACCTAATGCTAATTTGCTTTGGTAAGTGCATCTACTTGTAAATCTGTCCTGCTATTCGGCACCCTGTTCTGTTCTGCTAAACATAGTGTTAAAGAGCATTTTTGGTAGGACAGTATGGACTGTTCTAGGACTTTCTAGATTTTTGCGAGCGGTATCTAGAAATGATATGTGGGCAGTAAGTGGATCAACTTGTTTGAATGAACGTGGTTACTTTTGTAAACATCTCATGGCAGATCCTGTTAGAGCACATACAGATTCTGTGTTTCCCCATGATGGCAGTAAACTTGCTCAGTCTTGGGGGGTTGGAGGGTTATGGGTATTTTTCATAACTATCACTTCCTGAACTTGACCTTTATTATACTTTCCATATTTGCTAATACGCAATATACTTGAAGTATGTCTTTAATATTACCTGACTTTTTATTTAATTTATTTTTTTAATGCTTATTTTTAAGAGAGAGAGAGCACATCGTGTGCACGCACACATGAGCCAGTGGGGGAGGAGCAGAGAGAGAGGAAGACACAGAATCCAAAGCAGGCTCTAGGCTCTGAGCCATCAGCACAGAGCCCGATGCAGGGCTCAAACCCACAAACCATGAGATCATGACCTGAATCAAACTCGGATGCTTAACCGACTGAGCCACTCAGGCACCCCAAAATTACCTGACTTTTTAAAACATTTTTTTTAACGTTTATTTATTATTGAGAGACGGAGAGAGACAGAGCATGCGCATGGGAGGGGCAGAGAGAGGCGGTGACACAGAACCTGAAGTAGGCTCCAGGCTCCGAGCTGTCAGCACAGAGCCCGACAGGGGGCTCCAACTCAAACTGCGAGATCATGACCTGAGCTGAAGTCAGACGCTTAACTGACTGAGCCACCCAGGCGCCCCAAAATTACCTGACTTTTTAAAAGCACACAATACCATTCTCATCTATTAGGTGCCACTTTTTTGCATATATTATCTCATTTAGGACTCCTATTAATCCAATTAAAAATACGCTTTCTTCCTTTCTTAAAACAGAAACATGAGAAGTTACTTGCCTGAATAAATAGTCCATGAACATTGTTATTGCAGCAATACTATTCTTGCTTACAGCACTGTTGAAACTCTCCTCTGGGTTTTTTTTTTTGGGGGGGGGGGGGCGGGTGGGGACACTTTGCAGCATATTCTTTTGACTGCACTCAGTTGTGGAAAATTTTCACCTTCTAAAGTTTAGAACCTGGGGCGCCTGGGTGGCGCAGTCGGTTAAGCGTCCGACTTCAGCCAGGTCACGATCTCGCGGTCCGTGAGTTCGAGCCCCGCGTCGGGCTCTGGGCCGACGGCTCGGAGCCTGGAGCCTGTTTCCGATTCTGTGTCTCCCTCTCTCTCTGCCCCTCCCCCGTTCATGCTCTGTCTCTCTCTGTCCCAAAAAAATAAATAAAAAATGTTGAAAAAAAAAAAATTAAAAAAAAAAAAAAAAAGTTTAGAACCTTATTTATCTACCTACCTACCTAGATCTCTCATCAAAAGGAATTCAGCACAAATTAAAACAAGGTCGTTATTTTTACTTGCCGGCTTATAGACATTCAATCCCAGTACCAGCAAGAATACTGAGGAACAGCAACCCTCTGCATTGCCAGGGACAGTATGACTCACTACAAACCTTTGGAAAGCAATTCGGCAATATATGTGTCCAAGCCATTTAGAAATGTTCAAACATTTTAAGGAGGCATTCCTTTCCTGGGCATGTATCCTGTAAGAAATAAGCCCACTGACCCAGTCAAAGGAAGGAAGCACGCGGAGCCACAGTGAAGCGAGGCTTGAATCAACGTTCTTGCAAGAGCAGGTGTCTGACAGGCATACTCGGAGCAGTTACAGCTGACAATTTATTTCCTAGCGTGCAAGCCCCTCCCCTGGTTCCCCATTGGCTGAGTGCCACCGAGGGTACAGCCTTACCAGGCATCACTTGTGCCCACGTAAAGCATTAAGTAATCTGATTAGAACAAATGTACATTCCCTGAGGTGATGCAGAGACTTTCAGTCCCTCCTCCCTTTGTTCTTTGGCACATGCTCATCGCAAAGCTGGTGAAAATAAGCCTGCAAGACAAAAGGGAAGAAGAACCAGGTAGTGAAGTGTCTAAGGGTTTGTGACTCCATTGTTGGTGGGTGGGGGGAAGGGGGGGGGTCGTATATATTTCCGATAGGTTATAAACCTCTTGTTAACTAGAGACACTACAACTTTCATTCTGGTATTTCTGAAGATGAATCTTCTTCCTCACTTCTCACAATCTTATATTTTAAAGTTTATTCAAAGTGAGGTCCGATGCCATAGATATCTAATGGAAACCTAGTCCATTGCCTATGAAATATATTCCACCCTCCAATTGACTATCAGGTGACTTCTGTTCTCACCTGGGGAGTCGTGGCAGAGCCATCCGAGGAAACCATTAAACCCTGCTGCAGATCGTGGGCTAGAGGAGGTTGGAAACTGGCACCACAGCCACCCCACTGTGAAGGGCTAGGGTTCCAGTTAGTTTCATTTGCATCTCTAAGTACAAGGTGGGTTAGCCGACTTCTCCTCTGCATGTGTAAAGAGCCCAGCATGAGTACTGCAGTTAAGAGTTCCACAGTTCTGATTTCCACTGTGTTGATCGCAAACGCACAGCTCCTAGGACTACTATTTTGAAGTAAGAACCATTTAAGTGCGTATACTCCCCTGTGCTCCTTTGCAAATCAGTCTTATTCAAAGGCTTTTCTTCCAGGGTTAGCTTTTGCCTTTCCTTTTCAACTGTTTTTTGTTTTTGTTTTTTTTGCTAACGAATCCACTATTCTCTTCCACCCTGCCCCCAAATTTGGCCTTCTATTTCAAGGGCTTAAAAGTATTTATAAAGACTCTCAATACCAAGTGCAAACGAATCCTTGTACACACTTTAAAAGGATCCTGCAATACCTTTCAGCATCTATCACTCACCCCCTATTGTTTATTGCCCCCCCATGCAATGCCCATCCTTGTTCCTGTCTTATTTTGTTACATGTGTGAATGATTGCTCCCCACCCACAGTCCCTTCTTAGAAATGCTTCTGTTTCCACAGGCCAGACAAGCTACCCCTACCTGCCCATCACTGTGAACTGGACCCATGTGACCAGGGTCCAGTTCACATTCCACTTGCTAAATTGGAAGACATTCCACTTGCTCCAAGAATTTGGAGTTGGGCAGGAAGCTTGTCTCTTCTGAATTTGGATATAGGGATTGAGAGAATGGTCTGCAAAGGACCAACTAGAATGCCAACAAATCGTGGGGTGAAATCACCACTTGGGGACAGTAGCAAAGATGAGAGGCCAGGGAGGTGGTGGTGACCAGGAGAGAGAGAGAGAGAGAGAGAGAGAGAGAGAGAGAGAGAGAGAAACTGCCTGGAGTTGGTATTCTCAATCTCGAAGCTCAGTTGGGTTCCTGGGGGTCCTGTTTCTATATAATAAATCTCCCTTTATGTGAACTAGCATAAATGGGTTTTAGTTAATGACACTAAATAATCCTTGAATCATATTCTCCGAGTGGGTCTTCAAAATAAAGATTATATAAACTAATGAATAAATATTAACCATATTAGGCACCAATCCCATTCTTTCTTTTCTTCTCTTTTTCTGCTCCTTTAAAAAACTGTGAAATAGGCCATCTGTACAGAAGAGTGCATACAATTTCTATATAAGGTTAAAACCACCTCTGGTTGAAACTATGCTCGTGTTTTATGAATTCCTCTGGGCCAGGTAGTAAATATTTTTCACTTTGCAGGGCATCCAGTCTTTGCCAGAACTTCTCTGGTCTGTTTGCAGCACTAAAGCGCATAATGAATGTGGTCGTGTTCCAGTAAATTTTATTATAAAAACAGGCAGCAGGCTGCATTTGGCCCGTAGGTCATCGTTGAAAGACTATGGCTTAAAGAAGACTTATTATCCCTGGTCCAAAGAATTTTAAAGCAAAGTTCTGCATAACCACCACCCAGGTCAATAATACAGCTAACACTGGAGAAGTTTCTGTCTGCCCATCCTAGATAATAATTCCTCACTTCCTTAAAGACCACCGTTCTGACACTTGCGGTGGACATCTTGCTTCTCTTTACAGCTTTCTCAGCAACGTATGCATTACTGGGCAGGATAGGTTACTTTTGCCTGTTTTAAAAACGCTAATAAATGGAACCCTACTTCATGTGTTCTTCTTTTTCTCCTTTTCCTCCTCCTCTGGGCTTACACAATCTCTTCCAGACTTTAATAAGAGGAAACACTTCCCAAAGGCATTATGGTGGGGAGGTGACGAGGCTGTGGGGGTGGCCCAACCCAGTCTGGCTGATGAGGTTGGAATAGGCCACGAAGTTCCTCAACTTTTTCTACTTCGAGTCCCTCAGCAGATGTGTGGCAGTGACGCATGGGTGGTGACCCTGTAGCTGCTGGAGCCCGGTCTGGGGCCCTGCAGAGTCGGCAGTGCCAACCAGAGCAGGCAGAAGGGCTTTGTGACACCTTGAAGATCTCCTTCCAGGTCAGGGACACCCTGATGCTGGCAGACAAACCCTCTTCTTGGTGCTGGAGGAAGACAGCAGAGTAAAGACAGAAGAGTATTTCCAAACCCTGACAGACAAGACAGCGTCCGTGGTCCTCCAGAAGGGGCAGAAATAGCAGTCCCCATCAGAGCAGCTGAGGTCCCACGTGCAGGGGGGAGAAAACTGAAAGCCTGGGAGAAACCCTTGAGAGGTGCCAACCCCATGCTTGTCTTGATGCAAGGGACCGGGTACTAATTTCCCCCTCCCATAAGACTGCCAAGAAGATCAAAGTGGCCTGCAAAACCTTTGACCGGTACAAAATTAACCCACAGGACTTCGTTGGTTGTTTGAGAGTGACGGCAACTCATGATGGGACGTACTCCATTTCCTATGATATGCACTTCTACGGGGTCAAGTGCATCATGAAGGAAGCTCTTTACTGGCCCCTCGGTGGCATGCAGGCCATAGGCCACATGCTGCTTGCACCTTCTGCTACACGCAGCAACTCTTGGACGCCGCAGAGGGAGGGCAGCCCCAGGGCAGGGCCATGTCTGTCTTGCCAACCAGTCTGAAGATACTACAATGAAGGTCCAAGTCCTTGGACGCCTTCCCAGCCAAAGACCAGACTGGGAACCCAATGTTCAGCTGGTAGCATCAGGCTGGCAGCTAAAGAGCTTCTTGCCTCCTCGTACCTCCCTCTCCCCAACAAGATCATGAATGAGGAAGCATGAGGAAGGACAAGAAACCAGGTGTGGGCCGGCCAAAGGAGAACTAAGCGTTCTTGGCCTGGCCTAGTTTGTTCCTGCCCAACGTAGCTTAGCTGACCAAGGCTATGGCATGAAGTCTGCTCCTCAGCAACCCGTATTTTCACACGCTATATTTTCAGTACACTCCTGGCCCCCCCATGCAGAGTACTCCTGAGTGAACGCTCGAGTCCCCTAGTGCGACATTAGAATGTTCACAATAAACTATTTATGCTGGGGGAGAGGACACTCCCCACCTCATTTTATGAGCCTGGTATAAATTCGATATTAACATTGGACAAGACATTATGAGAAAGGATAATTCCAGGCTAATTTCACTCAGGAACATTAGATGTAAAAATCCTATACAAAATATTTACAGATTGCAGCCATACGCAAAAGGCCAATATACATAATGACCAACTTACTCTTCCCCCCAGGAAAGCAAGATGTGCTTCACAGTCAAAAATCAACCACTGTAATTCTCTGTATTCACTGAACAGAGGAGAAAAACTATTTGCGTAATCACCTCAACAGGCGTAGAAAGGGTTTTGCTTAAGTTCACCCATTTATGGT
This sequence comes from Neofelis nebulosa, assembly GCF_028018385.1. NCBI lineage: Eukaryota > Metazoa > Chordata > Mammalia > Carnivora > Felidae > Neofelis > Neofelis nebulosa. The sequence goes on along the minus strand of NC_080792.1, from coordinate 18,091,561 downwards.
TAAAAAGAAAGCTTCTAGCAATCCAGGAAGTGAACTTCCTTAATCTGATCATAAGCATTCACAAAAAGCTTATACTAAACACCATAATTAATCATTAAATGTTAAAACTTTTTTTCTTTTGGTTTTGAGAATAAGGCAAAGTGTGCTGACTAATCTCTGAGAAGCAGACGCCAAGATGGATCTCGAAGTGCAATGTACTTGTTGGAGGTGACGCTTGTGAAAGATCGAGAGGGAGCAGGATTGGGCAGAGAAAGCCGCAGGCTTCAGTGTGGCTCTGACGCATGTGGTAGGAGAGGGGAGGGACGAACAAGAGACGGGAGCAGCCTCCGATCGATCGCAGTGCAGCTCTGGGGATATCTCCACCAACCCAATGGGGAGCTGTGTCTCAAAGATTTCCCATAGGGGAACCCCAGGCTGCCCAAATAAGTGACTCCTTCCACCACTGCCATGCTCACTTGTTGGCTGGAAGCCACTCTGGAACTGCTTGGCCCCAGCTCAGAAGCTGGAGGAGATCCTGAAGCCGCCTGCAGTCGGAGGCTGTGAGCTAACCACACTCCCAACATCAGGCTCATTTCTGAAGGGGGATCTCAGAGGCGTAGCTCCATGGTGCCACAAGGATTTCCAGTGTGACCAAGTCTGTTCAACACTGTGCTAGAGGCCCCAGGCAGGCCATAAAGAATAGGGAAATAGGAAACAAAATTTAGGTAAGAAGAAATAACACTGACATTATTCGAAGATTCTATCAATTGCAAAGGCCAAAGGAATATACAAGTAAATATTTAGACTAATTGAGTTCAGCAAGTGTGCTACATACAATGTCTATTTTATTTTATTTTTCAGTGCTTATTTATTTATTTTGAGGGAGAGACAGAACGCAAGCAGGGGAGGGGCAGAGAGAAAAGGAGACAGAGAATCCCAAGCAGGCTCCATGCTGTGAGCCCTGAGCCCGATGCAGGGCTTGATCCCAGGAACTGTGACATCACGACTTGAGCTGAAATCAAGAGCCAGACATTTAACCAACTGAGCCACCCAGGTGACCCATGTACAATGTCTATTTTAAAACTGAACTGCAGGGGCACCTGGGTGGCTCAGTCAGTTGAGCATCTGACTCTTGGCATCAGTTAAGGTCATAATCTCACAGTTTGTGGGTTTGAGCCCTGTACTGGGCTCCATGCTGACAGTGCAGAGCCTGCTTGGGTTTCTCTCTCTCTGTCTTTCTCTGCCCCTCCTGTGTGCACACACGCTCTCTCTCTCTCAAAATAAATAAACTTTAAAAAAATTAAAAGAAAAGAAAAGTTAATTGCATTCCCACATCCTAATAAGCTAAGAATCAAATATGTAGGAATACAATTAACAAAGGATGTGCAAATGAACAAATGATGTTTTTACACAGTGAACTGTAATACATTATTGAGAGAAACACACACACACACACACACACCCCACTAAGTATATGGAGAGATAAACCATACTCATATATTGGTAAATCAATATCGTAAAAATGTCAATTCTCTCCAGTGATGCAATTCTGATCAAAACTCCCAGTGTTTTTCTTTCTTTCATCACAGAATTTAACAAACCAATTCTAAATATTTTATCAAAATGCAAAGGACTAAGAATAGACAAGGTATTATTGAAAAATTAGATGGAGGCCATACTTCACTAAATATCAAGACTTACGAAACTAAAACAATGAGGTAGGATGGCGTTGGGGTAACAATGGATAGAGACTAATGGAAGAGACCGAGACTCCAGGAAAGACCATGCAACATGGACAATGGATTTAGGCCAAGGACAGCACTTCAGAGCAATAGAGGATGGCCTTTTCAATAAACAGTGCTGGGCAGTTGGACCTTCATATAAAGAAAATGAAACTTGACCTTACCTTACCCCATATGCAAAAGTTAATAACAGGTTGATCATAGATCGTGCAAGGCTAAACAACAGTGTTTGTAGAAGATAATATAAACAATAGGGAAGGATTTTTACAGCAGAACACAATGTTTTAAACATAAAAGGTTTAATAAATTTCCTTGAGCGTGAAAAGCAAGCCACAAAGTGGGAGAAAATATTTGTGACACACAGACCAAGAAGAACGTGTATTGGGAATATATGCCGAACACCCATATAATTCAACAAGAAAGAGATAATAAGGGGGGAAATTGGGCGAAAGAAGGGATATCCAAATAGCTAAGAAGCATGAAAATATGTACAACCTCACTAGTCATGAGGGACATGCCAACTAAAACCACAATGTAGGGGCACCTGGGTGGCTCAGTTGGTTAAGCATCTGACTCTTGATTTCGTCTCGGGTCATGATTTCACAGTTTGTAGGATCGAGCCACACATCGGGCTCTGTGCTGACAGTACAGAGCCTGCTGGGATTCTGTCTCTCTCCCTCTACCCCTGCCCTACTTGTTCACGTGCCTCTGTCTGTCTCTCTCAAAACAAATAAATAAACATAATAAAATAAAATAAAATAAAATAAAATAAAATAAAATAAAATAAAACTACAACGTAGAGGTGCCTGGCTGGCTCAGTTGGAAGAGCATAAGACTTTTGATCTCAGGGTTGTGGGTTCGAGCCACATGTCGGGTGTAGAGATTATTTGAAAATAGAGTCTCCAAGGAAAACAACAACAACAACAACAACAACAACTGCGATGTAAAATGACACTACACGCACCAGAAAGACTGAAATTAAAAGGACTAAGAGGATAATAGCATCAGTTGTATCGTATTCTTCTCGGTTTTTATAACCTGAACCTAATCGTAAAGAAACACTAGACAAACACCAACTGGGGGACGTTCTACAGAATAAGTATATTTTTCAACAATGCCAATATCATGAAAGACAATAGCTGAGGAATGGTTCCATCTTAATGAAAAGAAAGGGGAGGGGGGCCTCACTGGGTCAGTGGGTAGAGAGAGCAACTCTTGATCTCAGGGTTGTAAGTTTGAGCCCCACGTTGGGTAAAGAAATTACTTAAAATAAAATAAAATTAGTTAAGAAACAAAAGAAAAGAAAACTAAGGGGACATGAAAGCCACATGCATTGAGTGACCCTGGATTAGATTCCATCCTAGAAAAATAAAAATTACTCTACAGGAGGACATTTTTGAGACCATTGGTGAAATCTGAATAAGATCCACAAACAAGATAATGGAATTATTTCAAGATTATAGTTTTGATTTCAGTAATTATATTATGATTACTTAAATGAATGTCCTTGTTCTTAGGAAATAATCATACTTAATCTTTAAGGATTAGAGCCTGATTCTGCAACTTAGTTTTAAATGTTTAGAAATATGTATCTATAACGTTATCATATGCTTATACATTAATAAATGTAAATACATTTATAATATTTATATATCATGGAATGTATATTATATATGATAAAGTTAGACAAATACATAAGAAAGCAAATGAGGCAAATGCTTTCGATAGACTACATTGATCAAAGATACTGGACAAGGCTTTTAAAATATAACCTATAAATTAATATTGATTTATGCAAAACAAGGCTGTGAAATTCTATTGAATTAAATGAGCGTCCTCAGATATATTGAGAGAAAGAGGGCACGCCACCATTGCCTCTGTAGCAAATTCCCATTTATCTCTTCTATGGCTGGTTACCAATGGCCTTTTCAGACATCCTAGATGTCCAGAGATCTCTCCCAAGTCAGTCATCTCACTTTGGATGTAGAAAGCACATTACGGAGGTTCAATAAACTTTGGCTAATGGTAGTGACATTTGCAAGCAATAAAAGAAGGTTGGTTAATGAGTTCATTTTACAGATTATACCTGATAGCTGTGTCCTGCTTTGCAAACTTAGTTTAATAGTCTTGAGCCACAATTTAAGGCTGTTCATTTATTATTAAAGAAGATTAGAAGACACCATAGTCCACGTAAAGGTAATCACCGATTCCTTCTCTTTGGGAGCTTGTACTTCTCAGGGCACGGGCACATCTACCCCCATTTCATAGTAATAGATGCACATTCTTTTTCTCAGCTGAAGCCCAAAGAACTATAGTTCAGAGTCATATTTTATTTGTTTTTTACTTTTTTAAGTTTATTAAAAACTTTTTGAAATGTTTATTTATTTTTGAGAGAGAAGGAGACAGAGTGCAAGCAGGGGAGAGACAGAGAGAGGGAGACACAGAATCCGAAACAGGCTCCAGGCTCTGAGCTGTCAGCCCAGAGCCCAACTCAGGGCTTTACCTCACAAACCACGAGATCATGACCTGAGCTAAAGTCGGATGCTTAACCGACTGAGCCACCAAGGCACCCCCCACCCCTTTTTAATGTTTTATTTAGTTTTAAGACAGAGCACGAGCATGGAGGGCCAGAGAGAGAGGGAGACACAGAATCTGAAGCAGGCTCCAGGCTCTGAGCTGTTAGCACAGAGCCCGAAGCGGGGCTCGAACTCACGAACCATTGAGATCATGACCTGAGCTGAAGTCGGATGCTTAACTAACTGAGTCACCCAGGCGCCCCTTTAAGTTTATTTATTTTTGAGAGAGAGAGAAAGAAAGAGAGAAGGGAAGGGGTCGAGGGGAGCCTGATTCAGAGTCAATGTGGAGCCTGGTCTTGTGAACCACGCGATCATAACCTCAGCTGAAACCAAGAGTCGGACGCTTAACCGACTGAGCCACCCAGGTGCCCCAGAGTCATATTTTAAACTAAAGGCAGATCTATTGATGCCTAGCTAAGCACTAATTAGTAGGCACGGCTGTCTGTACTATTGCTAGAAAATTAAAACCATATAAGGTTCACTATAATAACTTTTCCTACACGCAAAAGGAAAAACTCCTGGAAGAAGATCATTTCTACTAGTGTTCCTTAGATTATCCACAGCTTAAAATATACACGAGATCTTATATGCTCATACATGCCTAAAGAAATTCTGGAAGAATGTCCCTGAAACTGAAAAAAGCAATTAGCGACCTGTGAGGGCTCCGAGATGAAAAGCGTACAGATGAAGGACCCAAAAAGTTTTCACTGCAAAGTGTTTCACATTTTTAAGTTCATGAACTGTGTGAATTATTTATGATTGAGAAAAGAAATCCACAGCTAGCTGAGTGCACTCAACAAAGACGCAACTTTGACTTTGGAGTTTTATAAGGATAGTTTTCTGCCCCTGAAAGCCTCTTTTGTTTGCCCCAGCCCGTCATGCAGGTGTTGGTGATAACAGGGCACAGAATAAGTTGAAGTTTATGAGATTATGCGTAAATAAAGGACACCTGCCCTCCCCATTGTTCCGCAATTCTCCATCCAAAGATAAACTTGGTACATTACAAATGAAGTTTGTGGCATTGCTCCAGAGAGGTAGGAATAAATGAAATCTTCTCAGTGCCAGATGGATTTATTTACGTTTCAATCACATGAAAGAAAACTCCAGAGTCCCTCTTTTTAAAAAGTATTTGTTATATTGCTTTTCTGATCGCAAGAATGAGATAGAGATTGTTGTAGGAACTTTGGAATACACAAAAACTAAAGAGGAAAGCTCACTAATCAGAGTTTAACAGAGTTTAACAGGGGTGAAGTTAGCCTTCCGCATGTAGAACACATTTACGAGGCAGAGAATGAATTTCAACTCAGCTGTGACCGGATAGTTTATTTTTTCCTAATTACGGGACATGATACACCAGCCTCTGAGTGTTGGCAGGAACCACGGCCTCTTATTAAAACTGGAAATCAGCTGTCCCAATTTATAGACATGCTATGATCCCAAACGCATTTGGAATGCAAGCATACTTTTCTCATAGAACAACATAGAAATGATGGCAAGATTCTGAGGCAAGCAGAAGGTCCACATAATTCACAGTGACTCACAAGGCCAGCAGTGCTTTGTTACAATGAAAAAGGGAAGAGAGTAGACCTTTTGTTTGCCTAAAAAAAAAAAAAATTTATACAGAAAGTATTTTGTTACACTGATATGAGAAATATACAGGATGTTTCTATCAGTGAATAAACTTCTATCAATTATTTACCTAAGGTGATTTTATTCCTTGTTTGCTCCAAAACTTTCACCTTTAAGTCTTTTCCTCTCACCCTTGCTCACCATTACCATCGGGCTTTCATTTCTAAACGCTTTCCCCATTTTTACTATCTTCATTCTCATCAGCCCTAACTTTGAATTCAAACAAATCATTTTCAATTTCCCATGGAATTTCAAGATCGAAAAATTCTTGTGTGGGACCACATCAAACTGAGAAGCTCTGCGCAGCAAAGGAAGTCACCGACAAAATGCAAAGAGAACCTACTGCATGGGAGAAACCATTTGCAAATCCTACATCTGATAAGGGGCTATTATCCAAAAGACATGAAGAATTCATACAACTCATTAGCAAAACAACAAACAATCGGTTAAAAACTGGGCAGAGGATCTGAATAGACATTTTCCCAAAGAAGACATCCAGATGGCCAACAGGAACCTGAAAAGGTGCTCGATATCACCGATCACCTGGAAAATACAGATCAAAACCACATCGAACAGACTTTTAGATATGGAGAACAAATTGATGGTTGCGGGTGGGGGAGGGAGGAAGGGAGGTGATGGGGAAAGGTGAAACAGGTGAGGGATTAAGTACAGACTTCCAGTTATAAAATAAATAGGTCACGGAGATGACAAGTACAGCATAGGGAATACAGTCAATAATATTGTGCTACTGCTATATAGTGACAGACGGTGAGAACACTGTGGCAAGCACTAAGTAATGTATACAGTTGTTGAATCGCCATGTTGCACACCTGAAACTAACATAACATTTTATGTGAATTACACTTCAATTAAAAAAACCCACAAGGAGATAACTCCTCGCACCTGTTAGAATGAATGGCTATTCTCCAAAAGACGAAAAATAAGTGTTGACGGGGATACGAAGAAAAAGAGAAGCTTTGACACTGTGGGTGGGAATGTAAATTGGTGCAATTATGGAAAGCCGCATGGAGGCGCTTCCAGAAATTGAAAAGAACTACCATGTGATTTAGCAATTCCACTGCTGGTATTTATCTGAATAAAATTAAATACTAATTCAAAAAAGCATATGCACCTCCACGTCCATGGAAGCATTGTTTATAAGAACCAAAAGATGGAAACAATGGAAGAGTCCACTGAGATATATATCTAGATATAATATATCTATTATAGATATAGATATATAGATATAGATACAGATATAGAATAGAATATTATTTAGCCATAAAAAATATGGAAATCCTGCAACTTGTAACAACATGGATGAACCTTGAGGGCATTATACTAAGAGAAATAAACTGGAGAAAGACAAATACCATATGATTTCACCCCTATGTAGAATATAAAAATGAGGGGGTGCCTGGGTGGCTCAGTCGGTTGAGTGCCTGACTTCGGCTCAGGTCATGATCTTGCAGTTCGTGAGTTTGAGCCCTGAGTTGGGCTCTGTGCTGGCAGCTCAGAGCCTGGAGCCTGCTTCAGATTCTGTGTCTCCCTCTCTCTCTGCCCCTCCCCTGCCCGTTCTCTGTCTCTGTCTCTCAAAAATAGAATATAAAAATGGAAAGAGGGGCGCCTGGGTGGCTCAGTCGGTTGGGCGTCCGACTTCGGCTCAGGTCACGATCTCGCGGTCCGTGAGTTCGAGCCCCGCGTCGGGCTCTGGGCTGATGGCTCAGAGCCTGGAGCCTGCTTCCGATTCTGTGTCTCCCTCTCTCTCTGCCCCTGCCCCGTTCATGCTCTGTCTCTCTCTGTCTCAAAAACAAATAAAATGTTAAAAAAATTTTTTTTTAAATGGAAAGAAAAACAATAACAAAAAAAGAGCCCATAGAAACAGAGAATAGATTGATGGTGGCCAGAGGTGGTGGGGGGCAGGAGAATGGGTGGAGAGGGTCAAAGGCATAAACTTCCAGTTATAAAAGAAATCCTGGGGATGTAGCATATAGCATGGTGAGTATAGTTAACAATATTATATATTTGAAGTTGCAAAGAGAGTAGATCTTAAAAGTTCTCAAAAGAAAATTTCTGCAACCGTGCATAATGACGGGTGTTACAAGACTTATTATGGTGACCATTTTGCAGTAGCCACAAATATCAAATCATTAGGTTGCGCATCTGAAACTAATACAATGTCATATACCAATTATACCTCAAACACAAATCTTGTGTGTGGAGGACACATAGTTCTGGCTTTCTTTTGAGGGTGTCTGACCTTCTAGGCTATAGAGCCGTCTGAGCAACCCCTTCATCTCCGCGAGGAGCCTAACTGTGACGACGTGACCACCGCCAGCAACAGACACAACAGCAGCGGCAAAATGACAGCTGTCATTTGCAGTTCACTTACCTCGTCCCAGGCGCTATTTTTAGAAGGAAACTTCTTTCTGTCGGTCTAAGATCGTGAGAACCACACTCCGAAACCCACAAAACAGATGAGAGCCAACAACTGTCCTGGGGTCGTGTAGGACTTTGCTAGAACCGCCCGACGGAATACTGCCCGCAGGGGGGGCTTACATACCAGAAGTTGATTTCTCCCCATTTGAGGCCGGAAGTCTGCTATCGAGGTGTCTTCAGGTTTGTTTTCTCCTGACACCTCTCTTCGGCTCTCAGATGGTCTCCTTCTGCCCGTGTCCCCACACGGTCTTTCTTGTGGGTGCTCGACCATGGTGTCTTTTCCTCTTCGTGTAAGGACCCCAGTCCTGTTGGGTGAGAGCCCCACCCAGACAACCTCATTTAACCTTAGTTACCTCCGCAAAGGCCCTATCTCCAAATTCAATCACCTTGGGGGCTGGGGCTTGAACCTGTGAATTGGGGGTAGGTGAGGACACAATTTAGCTCATAACAGGTAATATAGTCCTGCACTTTATCTCTACCCCCTGCCCCAGACCCCTACCGTAGCCAATTAAACGCCTGCCCTGCGCTGGATCTCCTGGGAGTTTGGACGCAGGCAGAGATGCTGGCTCTCTTTGCTGACTGCTTCCGGGGGAGAAAGCTTCCCGTGAGACTGAGCTGGGGCAAGGAAGGCTGGTCCACACAGCAACAGCACCAGCAGCACCAGCATCAGAACTTAATATGTGGTTCTCTGTGTTGTATATGTATGAGGTTCTTTAATTCTCACAATAACCCTCTAAGGTAGTAGTATTCCCTCCAATGTATAGTGACGGAAGGAAAGGAGAGTTGAATAATTTACCCAAAGCCAAATAATAATTTATGTTAGCTTTACATAAAGAAGCAGAGAACATATGAGAGAGAGAGAGAGAGAGAGAGAGGTAAAGATTCACACACTAGAAAAGGCAAGAGCTCCTGCAAACAGAAGAAGACAGTTGGACAGACATTGGTACTTGGAGGAAGTGATTATCAAAATCACGATACTTTGGGGGCGCCTGGGTAGCTCAGTCAGTTAAGCGTCCGACTTCGACTCAGGTCACGATCTCTCGGTCCGTGAGTTCGAGCCCCGCGTCGGGCTCTGGGCTGATGGCTCGGAGCCTGGAGCCTGCTTCCGATTCTGTGTCTCCCTCTCTCTCTGCCCCTCCCCCGTTCATGCTCTGTCTCTCTGTCTCAAAAATGAATAAACGTTAAAAAAAAAAAATCACGATGATTTGGGAAATAAGGAGACAAGCATCCTCAGCCGTGTTCACAAGCTGGCGGGACCTGGACCTACCTGATGACGTGTGTGGAGTGCTTCTCACAGAGCCCAACCTGAAATGAACAGTAAGTGGAGGACAGTGATGGGGACACTATGTTTCCCACTCTTCTTGAAAGCAGACACATTGGCTCCAACTTGGGAATCAGAAGAGTTAGGCGTATAACCACCCATTTGACAAACGTTGGGTATGAATGCGTTGCCAGGCCCTCAGGTAGGTGGTGCCATAGCCCAGTGGGCCAGACTGACATGTTCTCTGTGCCCCCAGAGCTCAGCACCTGGCCCGGTGGGGGGCGGGAGGGGGAGACAGAGAAGCTGGGCGATGACACCTTAGTGTGAGAGGTGCCGTGGTGGCGTAAGGTATGTGGGGGCACATGGGTTGGCACCTTCTATACTTTGGGAATCACGAGAAAGCTCCCTGGTGGAAGAAACTTCCGTTGTGAGCTTTGCAAGACAGGTAGAGCGCCACTTGCTTGTTCATTTAATTTTTGTACGTTTACAGAGGACCTTCGAAGTCCAAGGCATTATGCTAAAGCTGGGAGTACAACAATGGCAGAGAAAGATGTGACTTTGCCCCCGTGTGCTTACGAGGTATCGGGGGAGACAAATGTGAAACAAGTATGCCGAGAGTAGGTGGGAGAGAGAATGCTCCAGTCTGCAGGACCAGCCAAGGCCGAGGTCTAGGGGCCAGAGAGTGTCTGTTGGGAAGTTCCATTGAGGGGTGACAAGAGATAAGGCCGAAGTAAGATCACCAACCACCTCGGGAGTCATGCGGTAAAGTGTGGGCTTCTTCCTGCTCTGGTGGAGATTTCCCACAGGGAGTCATCAGACCCCCATTTTGCAAAGTTCAGCGGGGCTGCGGTGTGGTTGCTGGATTGGGGGAGGCAAGCCAAGAGGGAAGTCAATTTGAAAGTCTGTTGCCCCAGGCCAGATGCCAAGTGATGGTGGTCTGGACTAGGGCTAGCGGTGCTGCAGAGAAGGGGACAGATCGGGGTTTGGGGGACAGATAAATTCAGGTTCTAGTAGAGAATGAGTGCCCCTATCCATTCTCCTGTAAGAAGGGATTTTTCCTCTTCCTCCTCTCCCTCTTCTTCCCCACCCCATCCTTCCTCATAGCATTCAAGCGAAAAGGGACTCCCACTCTGCCCAATTCTTAGGAAGCAATGGATTTTGTCCCTTCCTTCCAAGCCAGGAATGGACAGGTTGCTATCTTCCCCTCTGTGGCAATGAGAGGAGATGCCCGTTTTCCTTTAATGTCCCCTCTCCCTGTCAAACCAGGAGAGGGACAGGAGCCAGTCTTGTGGATTTGGCTTTTACTGTAAACTCCCCCCATCCCCCCATGAAATGAATGGGTGCACTTAGGGAGGGAGGGGAGCGGAGCACAAGGCCAACAGTTGAGGGACCTGGGTTTTATTTCCAATGGTACCTCCATCCCAACTGAACCCATCCCAACTGCCCTAGCCTCTGTTTCCTCCGTGGGAAAGCCAGAGGCTAAGTTAAAACCCCGTATAGCCTGTGAGCTAGATTTCAGAATGACATTTGCAGAAAAGAAAGTATTTTCTGAAGCTGTATTTACTTTGGGGTTTGATAAAAGAACATAAAAGGTTCTGATTGGTGCTATTTAAATATTTGTTCCAGGACTGATATTTGCGTTTAGGGCGAAATGAATGGATGCACATTATTTATGATTAACTCTAAAGCTCACAGGAAGGGAAATAACATACGGACTCAGAAGGCAGTTAAATCAGCCTGATCAGGAGTAAAATAAAGCCCTTGCTATCAACTCTTCCTCCTATTAGCTAACCCTATCTCCATCTTGCTTGTATATTTTCATGCGTCTTCTAAAACTTACCCTCATTGCTTTCAAAGGTTTTATAACCTCTAGGGGAAAGATGCAGGCAATTGAACTACACAATAAATAGTCAACACCAACTGCCCCTCCCCCACCCAATGCAAAGCTAATGGTCTTTGAGAATGGTCTACAACTGATTCCACTTAGCCCCTAATATTTTCCTGCTAATGGTCAATCCACTTTCAGCAGTAAAGACAGGGGCCAATGACCTAATTTTTTTTTTTTTTTTTTAATAACAAAGGGTACATAAATGGGCTGCGAATGGCTCCTCTCTGTAGAAGCAACACTCTCAGGGGTAAATTTTCAAATTGCTAATGGCCACCGTACGGGACAAGTGGGGATTTTCCTACAAAGGGATCAGAGAAGGCGACTGAAGATAATGGCTTTCATGAAGAGGGAGCTGGTAGCTAGGAGAATTAAATCCTTGGGTCTGTGGCAAGATCTGAACTGTGGAAATAGTTGAGATCAGAAAATTGTCTGGCCCTCTCGGCATTAGCTTGGGAAGGCTCTGATTGCTTGTTGCTCGTTTTAATGGTAGAGAGAGACCAGAATCAGATACATCACTGCAACCCAAAATCCTGGATAAATTAAACAAAATCCACCAATCTTCCGGGGGGAAATACATAAAAATCATGCTTTTTGCACTTTGATTTGTGAGGGGGTATACACATTTACTCCCTTCCCATGCCTGACTCCATCACTCCCCCCAGAGCGCTCCATCAACCATCAGGAAACCTTCAGCCCTCATCTAAGTGACGGGAGTATTCACTGTCTGCTTCCTGAGCTGCTGGCTTCTGTTAGCTCTTGTGATGCCCGTTTCACAGTCGGATGGATGTCCACCCATGACTCATGCTTCCTTTCCCATAAAGAAGCATGTTTCTGGGAGGCAGTTGCTCAGCGAGGCACTACATTTTCCAGACCCTTTTGTCACCGAGGTCAGGGCACAAACTAGGTCCTGCAATTGAATATGAACAGAAGTGACAAGAGTCTGTCCCAGGCTAAGAGTGTTATGGAGGGCCTTCTTTACCTTGCCCTTCTCCATCTGGCTCTGGATGGATGGATGCCCAGGGGGACTTTGAAAGTCACCGTGGCAGGTGACAAAGCCTCTGTCAGCTGGGTTCCTGAATCACTGTGTGCAGCGGGGCCCCTCTGATGCCAGTCAGGAAGACTGCTGTGGACGTGGCGTGAATGAGATGTACAAGCCGAGACGGAAACAGTTATGGACAGCGTTGGGTCATTCTTCCCCAACATCCTTTACTGGTCTTTCCCTTCTTCTAGACCTCCAAATGCTGGAGTGCTCCAAGGCTCCAATGTAACGTGTACAAAACTGAGGTCTTGATTCTACTTCCCCAAATCTATTCCTCCTCCAGCATTAGAGGTGAGCATAGGCTGTTGTGGAGCCACAGAGCGGCCCCTAACTCAGGCCACAGGGGTAAGGGGAGGTTTTCCGGAAACAATGGCACCAGAACTTAGTCTTGAAAGAATAGCGGGAAATACAGAAAGGAAATGGGGGTGGTTGAGGGCACTCCCCTCAGAAACCCAGAGGAAAGCAGGAAAGGTAGTGTGTCAGCTAGTTTGAAGAGTAAGATGTGAGTTTCAGGAGGAAGCTAGTTGTTGACAGAGCTTGGATCCTTCCCAACAAGGTATGTCTAGAAGGCCACACTGAGCCAATGGAAAGTTTAACAAACCGTTTATTATATAATTCCTGTTATCCCAGCCACGTTTATTACATAAACTTGAACAAAACTGAAGATAAGAATTAATTCCCTACCTCCCTGCCATTCAAGTCAAGCTCCCGGGTGCATAAGAAGTGAGTCCCACCCCGGGAAGGAGGCGAGCCACATCGGTGTTTCCCAAATCAGCATGCCCGTCAGAACCATTTAAAGGGCTTTTCAAAGTTAGACTCCAGATTCTGGGACTCTACCCATGACCTGCCTTCTTATTCTGCACACTGTTTCTTGGCAGCCATGCAGCTCTATGCCCCTCCAGCCATGATTCCAGCATGCCCCCAACTATAATTCCATGACGTTAGGGGTCTGTCACATATATCTGAGAGTCTGAGAGAATGAAGTTCTCGACTTTTCTTTTCAGCTAACAATGGCTACACGCCCTGAAGGGAACCCAGGAAAAGCTGCACAGGGGTATGCTGCCTCTGCATAGAGCCTGCCCCTGTGTATATACGTGCCTCACTTTGTCTAACCCCTTGTTTTCTTGTCTAAGTAAACTGGGATCCTGTGGCAAGAGTGGGTGCATACAGGCATGCGTTCGTGTGTGTGTGTGTGTGTGTGTGGCCTCTTTTCCCCAACGCCCACCCCAATCTATACCACCATGCTGCAGAGGCCCAGCATGGATGATCTCAGATGGCTTGCTCATTACCGCTCCCCTCCTCCCTCTCCTGGCTTCAGTTCCCCGCTGGGGAAGCCAGAGGGACACGGTTCTCAAGGAGAGCTCTGAAAGCAGCATGCAGGGAGGGAGCCATGGGCAAAGGAGTGAGCCGGTTCTGGACTTCAGCTTTACCAGGTGTACAATAGGACGTTTGGCTCAAATGCCTTCCAAGGAAACTTTGAGAGCTAAACTCCACGGGTCAGTGTTTTTTTGTTTTCATTTTTGTTTTTAAATGATGGCATCTGGTAATATTGTGCAGCTATCCAAAACAAAGCCCTTGTTCAGCCACACCTTTGAAAGGGACTTGGGAAAAATATGTGAAATTTGAAGTATCACCAAACTGTACATAGACTGAGGACAGTCATAGAAACTTATGCATTCCCATTCGAAATGCTAAAGGTACACGCAGCTATGGAAAGTTTTTGCATCGGGCAATAAAGGGCGGGTGAAGACAATCTGAATTATGTAACTTGTTCTGAAAGTTGTTTTAATAATAAATGTTTAAACCAATTAAAATGATAGCGGTTTAGATGGACAACGCTACCCCAGTTTTTTCTGGATACGTAAGGGGAGGGGAGGGACTGAGTGATGTACATTTCTGTTACTCATTAACTATGACTGGAGCCCACTCTCATCAATACTGTTTGAGAAAAGGGGTTTTGAAACATGGATATCTATTCTAATTCTTTTCTTTTTCAATCTTGTTTTTTTTTTAAATCTGAGAGAGGGTGCACGCATGTGCGCGCGAGCATGGGATGGGGCAGGGAGGGTCAGAATGAGATAGAGAGAGAATACCAAGCAGGCTCTACACTCAGTGCAGAGCCTCACTCGACGCCCAATCCCATGACCCCGCGATCATGACCTGAGTCGAGATCAAGAGTTAGACACTTCACTGACTGAGCCACCCAGGCATCCCTCTCTGTTTTTAAAAGAAAAAAAAATTTAATGTTTATTTCTTAGAGAGAGAGAGAGAGAGAGAGAGAGCAGGGGAGGGGTAGAGAGAGGGGGAGACACAGAACCCGAAGCAGGCTCCAGGCTCTGAGCTGTCGGTGCAGAGCCCGACACGGGGCTCGAACTCACAGACTGCCACATCATGACCAGAGCCAAAGTCGGACGCTTAACCGACTGAGCCACCCAGGCACCCCTCTCTGTCTTTTTTTAAAGCTGAATTTTGCTTGTAACAATGTTCCTTTCTCAAGATTTCTTTTAATATTAATATTCCTATTAATATTCTTTAAAAATTGTCAAGGAAAAATTGTATTGATTGTAGAATGAAGACAGATGCTCGGAAGTGCAGAATTACTTTTTTATTAGTTACGAGTCAGGATTTGCCCAAGTTCATTTGCAAAGAGTTTGCATCCTTCCATTCTCCCCAAGGTCCCTAATTTTGAAAAAAACTGGGTGGCTCAGTCAGTTAAGTGTCCGACTTTGACTCACCTCATGATCTCACAGGTCGTGGGTTCGAGCCCCATCTCAGGCTCTGCGCTGACCGCTCAGAGCCTGGAACCTGCTTCGGATTCTGTGTCTCCCTCTCTCTCTCTCCCTCTGCCCCTCCGCCACTCATGCTCTGTGTCTCTTTCAAAAATAAGTAAAAAATTTTTAAAAAGAAAAAACGGGGGATATTTTAAAATGGGCTTCGAATCAAGCAGGAAGAAACCTTGTGCGTGAGGATACTTGACACTTATTTATGTTCTCAGTAGTCGGAAAAACAAATGGCTCAGTCAATATCTGTTGAATGAGTGGATGGATGTACGTAGTCTGCACCTGAAGACGCGTGAATGAATAAGTGGAAAAATTTGGGAAGTGTCTATGGAAATGTATTTATCTAGTGTCTGACAGACCTTCAGAGCTTTGTGATCATTGGCAAAATATTCATTTATTCCCCCTAATCTCACTTTTCACCTGTAAAGTGGGGATGACAGAACATCCGTCATCGGCGGAGTTCCCCTTAAGAGGACCCGGTGCCTGGTGTTTATCTGATACGTGAGCCATGACGCGAGAGAGAAAAAAGAACTCCTTTTCCTGGCCATCCACAACTTAAAACCATATCTTTTTATAAGAGAAGGGGATCTAACCTTCTGTTTGCCCCTAACCAACGGTCACATCAACTTCTATAAAACTGTGGACATTTGGTAGGATTTTTTTTTTAATTGTGTCATTAATGCAAATCTCACAGTAGTGCGGAACTCTGTCTTTCCTCTGAGGCTGGTATATGCTAAAACCCGATAATCTTGAATCATTCAAGACCGATTTGTCCCTAGCTTTCTGTACTGAATCGGAATTTGGGGGGTTGGGAGGAGAAGACTCTATTGTTTCCAAAGCTCTCTAGGGGATACGGAGGCATCACTTTTCATTTCACAGGTGGGGGCCTGGAAGGAGTTGTCCACAAATACTCAAGGCTGAGAACCGTTTCTTGCTGACCTTTGGTCCTCTGCTGGATTCGACTGATCGTTTTAATGCAGATTTTAATCCCGTCTCTGGTACTTTCTTGTGATTCTGTCCCTGGGGCTGTTGTAAGAAAGTCTGTACCAGGGTGGAGGGACAATCCTCCTAGCTCTGAGGGCCACAAGTGGCATTTGCTTGGGGCTGGCTCTCTGGACTATGCAAATTCAGCTGCTGACTCCAGGCCAGTAGTTAAATTCTATGAAAACAAGCCAACATCTACTGTCTGAGAAAATTGAGCAAGACCCTTCCTCTGCCCAGTGAAACAGGTGACCTTAGAACTCCTGAGCCATAGAACAGTCAGAAGGCACTGTGAGGGCTGCTGGAGACCCTGAGGCAGCCCCGGGTGGTGGTTAAGAGCCTGGGCTTTGGAACTGGACCCCGGAGCCCATATTCCAGCCCCTGTTTACTCAGTACTCCCTTGGGCAAGTTTTCTTCTCTGTAAAACGGGGTAATAACATTACCCACCTCCTACCGTTATTAGGAGGATTAATGGGCTAATATTTATAAAGAGCCTAGAGCAGTGAGCGACTGACATTTAGTAAGTACTCAGTAGATGCTGGGTAAGTGATTTACTAGATTCTTTTCAAAGCACTTTCCACCTGTCTCGATAAGGGGTTCCTGGTATCTCTTAGAGGAATGGTGGATTAGACCCTGTCAAAACACACGCTGTTTTGAAACATGACTTTCTTTATTGGGTCCCTGGATGGTCCACTGCTTTTCTACCCATTAAGACCTCCTGACCCCGGGCTGGTCTTCTTCTCATGAGACAGGATGGGATCCAGCTTTCTTGGAGGACACTTAAGCTGTTATATGAGATCACACACCCCCTTTTCTGCACTCAGCTCGTACTAACTGGTGCTCGATTCAGGAGAAATTTGAGTCCTTAATGCCCTCCTTTACTGGAGAGCCTCCGTATCTAATGCCCCGGGTGCCAACATGACAAGAATATGCGGCAATGAAGCTCACATATTCTGCGAGTCAGTGTTGCTGAGTAAAGTCCTCACATCCACGGGGAAAAGAACCTAATTCGGGCTCCACCTCTGGAACTAGAAAATTAATGTTTAATCAGACCGATACGTCAGCGGTTATTACATCTGACCTTCCTGAAAGTCCTTTAAGGCAATGAGAACAATTGTCGTGGGGAAATGGAAATCCTAAATTGTACTGGCCTTTTACCAACTCATTACTTCAAAAAATGGTAGCCGCTATTCTGAAGCTTATGCTAATCATTCTTTTGCTTTTCCTCGTAGCTTTATCTTCAATGATATACCCGAGCATATATGTTTTAGTTTTTTGCATGTTTTTGAACTTTCTACAAGTGGAATCACAGCGTACGTGCTCTTTTGCGTCTGGCTTCCCTAGCTCGACGTGTTGCTTCGATTATTTTAGCGTGGTCGAACACAGTAGTGTGTTGATCGCCACGTAGCATTCCGTTATGGGTATCTCTCTGTCCATCGGCTCTACCGACAACAGAAACGAGGATTGTTCCCATTGCTTGCTTGTTTGCTATTACGGGTCGTGGTGCATGCCTATAGATCTTGCTTGCTGCCCTCGTGTAAGTCTAATAACTGTGATTTTTATGAAGATGACAGACGCTATCCAGTGGCCACACTTACATGCCTTCGTTTGGACCTCAACACACCTCTGTGTGACGGCTCTTCTCTCACTGAGGATGCTGAGCGCTGGTAAGGACATCGTTCTCGTCCTGATGCTAGGAGAAAGCCGAGTAATCGACACGAGAACGTTCTTTGAGTGCTTCACACAGCAAATGTTGCAAGGCAACTAAGTCGCGGGAACCCCAAGGAGGGAGAGGACCCCCGAGGAAGGATGGATGCATGGGCTGTCCCACACGTGGCAGAGCACGGGAGGAAGGGGCACTAGTCACCCTAGAAGCAGGTCGGAAGAAATCGCTAAGGGGGCACCCGGCTGGCTCAGTCGGTGGAACGGGCCACTCTTGATCTCAGGGCTGTGACTTTGAGCTCTGCACTGGACATAGAGGTTGCTTAAAATCTTTGAAAAAAAAAAGAAGAAATCAGCTAAAATTGTAGCAGATCGCTAAGGGTAGAGGGTGTCCTAGCATGACAGTATAGGACCTCTGAGAAACCCAAACACGAGGGAAGTAGGCACTCATTTGCAGCTCTTTTCCAGAGGTTTCCACTGGGTGCTCGCAAGAACTTTGGAGGCAGGGTGGGAGACTAGAGAGAGGTAACCTCACTGGTGTGGGCCTGTGGGAGGGGTTTGGCCACTACGATCCTATGGCATGAAACTTCCCTGCCTGGACTCTTTGTGTACCGAGCAAAAGTTTTAAGCTGCTGGGGAAAGGGCAACAAACCTCTACCTCCAGGACCTAGATAAGGGCCTATGGCTTCTGGGGAAAGGGAAGAAGAAGAAGAAATCTACCCCTGGGGGAGGACAAGGAAAGAGCCCTGGGTCCAAATCCTATGCTGTATCATTCAACGTCTCTCTCTCCCCAACTCCCTCATCAACCCCCCACCCCCCACCCTCTGGGCAGACGTAGGACAAAAGGCCATGTGAGGACACAGGGAGAAAGCAGCCATCTGTAAGCCAGGAAGAGGGCCCTCATCAGAAATGGATCCCTGCCAGATCTTGATCTTGGACTTCCAGCTTCCAGAACTGTGAGAAATCAATGTCTGCTGTTGAAGCCGCTCAGTCTGTGGTATTTTGTCATGGCTCCTTGAGCAGACTAATACAAGCTGTGAATGAACTTGATGCCGCTGAACTGTCCACTTAAAAATGGTTACAATGGTGAATTTCATGTTGTGTATATTTTATCAATGTGGTAATGGCGGCCAGTTAGGCCACAGGGCTGAGCTCGACACTCAACAGTGTGAAAAGCAGGTGCCCCTGCTGCCGGTGAGAAGTGAGATATACAGCGTATCATCAGACCAAAGCCAAAGGAGGACCTTTTGCTTCCTGCAGATATGTAAGCATTATGCCTAACGTGTACGTACATAAGAAAACACACTAAGGTAAGTAAAGTTCTGCTCAACAACCACACAGTATGTAGAGCTGGCCTAATAGCATGATAACCATATATTTTTACAGGCAATGTGAGTCACTATTACATATTATTTGCAATGATTGTTGGCTTGTTTGGGTCTTTTAATTCCTTCATGTGTATACCTCCAGGTTTGAGGAGTCCGGGAGACATCCAAGTGGTGATATCAGGTAGACAGTTGGGTGTGAGTCTGGTGCTTGTGGGACAGGGGCTATGAGGTTGACAGCAATCAAATTAATTTATTTATATATACAGCCCTGGGACCAGAAGAGAACCCTTAGGGATTGTAGGTATAGAGAAAGGGAGATGAAGACAGATGTTCTTAAGATCATCAATACTTAGAAGTTGGGCAGCTGAGGAGACACCAGTTAAGGACGAAAGGCCAGTGCAGTGGAGGAGAGTCATGGCGTGTTTGAAAATGAAGGAGAAGTTACTTGTGTCAGTCGTTGCTAAAAGATCTAGGTAGGTGAAGATTGAGAACGGACTATTGCCTTTGACACAGGTCACCGCGAGACAGGAGAATGATCTTGGGGAGTGCCATTTTATTAGAATGGCAGACATTGAAAAAGCCCAAATGGAGCAGGTTTGAGACCTAATGAGAGGCGGGAAAGGGAGCAGGCAAGAGAGGGAGTAGCTGGAGTGGGACTCAGAGTAGTCAGGAGAGAACATTGTTTGAAAGACGTGTGATCCCACCATGTTTGTTTGCCAATGGGAATGATCGGGTTGAGGGGCAAATCAACACGGTAGGAGAGAAGCGGATGACTGCAGGACCAGAGTCCTTGGAAACAGGAAGGCATTGAAATCCAAAGCACGAGTGGAGCGGTTGGCCTCCGGTGAAAGCAGGGACCTTCCTCATCTCTAACAGGAGGGCAGGTGGAATATGCAGGAACAAACGCAGGTCCGTTGATAGACTGGGTGGTAGAGACAGAGTAGCTCTTTTCTAACTGCCTCCACCCTTACTGGGCAAACACCGTTGACTGAGGAGTTGGGCGAGGGAGGGTGATTTGAAAAGACAGAAGAAAGTATGAAACAACCGCTACAGAAAGTAAAGAAGGGAATGTTCCAGGGAGATTGGTGGGCGTTCCTAGGTGCCACACGACAGTTGTTTTCAAATAAATCAATTCAACTTGGTTTGAGACAAAAAATTTTTTTAAGTATTCAGCTGTGTAGGTGTGGGTATACACTCAAAACTCAGTTGGGTGAGCTCAGGGTTTGGTTTTTCCTGGGTGTACCAGCTAGGATGTTTTTGTTTGCCAGGAACAGAAAACCTTTCTCAAGCCAGCTTAAACAATAAGAAAATAAATTATTTAACTAAAAGGAAGGTTCAAAGGTAGGTCAAGCTCCAGGGATGGTTGATTCCGTGCCCCATTGATTTCTTCAGGGATCCAGGTTCTTTTTTCTCTTCTCTGCTGTTCACATATCGGTCCCTTCTTATGGCTCGTGCCTTGCAGTTGTGACATGACAGCTGCTGGCAGTTAGGGTCCACTTGCTTCCTTGTTCATGTAGAGCAGGAGAGAAGGAATAGCTTTCACCAGCCAAAGAGCACAGGGCGTTTTCTTCAAATCCTGACAATTACAGTGAGAGGGGGGCCATGGGATTACTAGGACGGATTTAAATCTGTGGTTCTCAAAGTGGGATTTTTGGACCAGCAGCATTAGCATCTCCTGAGAACTTATTTATAAAGTAAATTCTTGAGCCTCTTTGAAGGCCTGTTAAAGCAGAATAGGTATGGAAGCCCAGCAATCTTCCCTTTTTTAAAAAATTATTTTTTATTAGAGCACACAAGCAGGGGAAAGAGACAGAGGGAGAGAGGGAATCCCAAGCAGGCTCTGCGCTGAGTGCAGGGCCCTATCTGGGGCTTGATCCCTTGACCCTGAGATCGGGACCTGAGCCAAAATCAAGTGTCGGATGCCTAACCAACTGAGCCATCCAGGCACCCCAGCAATCTGTGCTTTAACAAGCCTTTCAGGTGACTCTGAGGCACAGCAAAGTTTGAGAACCACTGGCTTAGGATAGTGTGGTGAACTCCATGAATAAGATGGGGGTTCTGCTAGGAAGAAGGGTGTGGGGAATAGACATCTGCTAGTGTCTATTGGACCAGATGAGCTTCTCAGAGTGAGACCAGGTTAGGAGGCTTAGGAGTATTTATAAGAGAGTGATTCCAAGGATGGGCCCTGAAATCTAAACTGCTTGAGAAGGGAAATGAGGACACGGAGGAATGATGGATAGTGGGAAAGTGAAGTTAGCAAACTTAAGAGCCAGGGAGGCTGGAGAATTGAAATGAGCTGGTGGGATAGAAGGTGTGGTGGCCATGAGACCATACTCATAGACCTTCAACTACAGGGAGTGTAAGTGACCAATGGCCTTGTGTTTGCCCCCAGACCACACTTACCATGGGATGTTCTCACCACCAGATGAGTGTGGCAAGGATACTAAGGCTGGACCATTCAGGGGGCACACACTCCTTAGAAGGGGGCACACACACTGACTTCAGCTAGAGGATCTCCCCACCTCAGCTTTGATGAACCTTCCTTAGATGGCATGACGATCCAAGAACTTTCCACCCAACCTTCTCTCCTGTTCTTCTTCACTCATCTTAGATTTGTATCACGTCCTACAGCCTTGTCCAACTCCCGATTTTTTCCTCACACAGGCACTTCCCCTGTTAAAATCCTTTCACGTTTAATCCCATTTTGGCATCTGCTTCTTGGAGGACCTAGACCAACACAGAAGGTGATGGTTCCTGAGTTGAGTTTGAACTTACTATGTGAGATCAGTGAGAGATGAAGATTCATAGCTGATCATTGCAGGACAGCACCAGGGCAGTCCCGGCCACCCTGGAGTTGACTTGGGCATCCTTGGAGGTGGAGGGGAAGATGGCACTTTTGGTAGGGTGGATACCCCACCAGCTGGAAATGCCGCCATTGGCTTAGTGACGCGCCTGGTGTTCAGTTGCCAGCCTCTTAGGGTTGCCCACAAATGCCTGGGTAAGCGTAGCTCAGCTCCTCCACCGAATGAGCACAGCCTCCATGGATGTCGCCTTCCCGTGGCATTATAAGACAATCCCCACCCTTGTGTCCCTTCACTGTGGCCACGAGCAAATAGCTTCGTGGGTAAGGAGAAGAGGGGCAAATATTTTATAAAGATTTGACTATGATAATCTATCTGCATTGTACCCATATTTCCCTTAGTGGCTGTCACCCTACATTGAGGGGTGCTACCGATCTTACGAGAGGGTTGGCAGGGGTCAGGAGGAAACGCTCTGGAGCTACTGTGAAAACAGTAAGCTGCTCTAATACGCACAGTGCTCAACCTCACTTTGGCGACACACACCTGAGGAGAGCAGCAAGCTGTGACCTACGTGGGCGCCGCCCCACCTACAGGGGCGCCATGTTGGGCCCCTTTTGGATTCTTAACCTGGAATTCAGGGTCCGTGAATGGCCTTTAGGGAGACTGAATCTCCTGGAGTTGTGTGTGCACTTTGTGTGAGTGAGCATTTGAAGGGCAGAGAAGGGAGTTGGGCCCATAGTTTGCACTATTTCTCAAGAGTTAGTGACTTCAAAAAAAAATTAATTAATCAATTAAAAAAATATATATATATATATCAAGAGTAAGTCACTTCTTTTCAAAAGTATTCTAACCAGATTTTAGAGAGTAAATATCTGGCCTGTGAAAACTTTGCCATCCGAGCAGATGTGTTGCTATACTTCTCCACCTTTAGGTAAGGAAGACCTCTCTGTCTAGCTCTGTGGTGATATGGGGAATATTATGGATTCTACGGAATGGTAATGAGAGAGGGATGGTTTATGGAACGAAGGGAACCGATTTTTCACCTTCATAAATCCTATGTCATAAGAGGATTTCTAAGAGGCTTTTTAAAAAGTTTATTTATTTATTTTGAGAGAGAGAGCACGCACAAGCAGAGGAGAGGCAGAGAGAGAGAGGGAGACAGAGAATCCCAAGCAGGCTCCTTGCTGTCAGTGCTGAGCCTGACAGGGACCTCGATCTCAGGAACAGAGAGATTCTGACTTGAGCCAAAATCAAGAGTTGGAAGCTTAACTGACTGAGCCACCCAGGCGTCCCATAAGAGCCTTTTTATCTCCACCGAACACTGGCTTGGGAAGCTGAAAACTAAAAACAAACAAACAAAAAAGCATTATAGTTTCTATTTTCTTTCTTTCTTTTCTTTTTCTTTTTTTTTTTTCTTTTTTTTTTTTTTTTGGTAGATGGTTCATCTAAGTAATCCTAGATGTTTTCATATTAACACGTGGACGGTTTCAGTAGAATGTTACAGGTTCAGCTGCTGGAAATTGCATGACAAACGTAATTGTGTTACAGAGATGTAAACTACAGTTTTCACAGCCTGTTTCTCTGACCCGAGAAGGGAACCCCAGCAAACACTAGAGGGAGCTCCACACCACAGAGCCGGCTTCCTTCAACTGTCAGAATCGCCTACTGTAATGGTCCGGCTCTCTTTGGGTGTTTTACATCAACTGCACGGAAATAAGCGAAGAATGCCTCGTTCCATTTGTACACCTGTCATGAGGGACCCGGCACACCCTTCCAGGTGTCTGTTCCAGTCTGGAGGCTGCTGCCAACCCCAGGCGGAGCTCTTGAACACACCCAGCGGGCAGCCCGGTCCTGACGCCTTCCTCCTGCTGTGTTTTTTCAAAATGAAAAGCCAACCTCAGTTCCTTCCTAGATAGGCAACTAAGCTGATAGATTAATAGATATACTAATATCCTAGCAGACTAAGGCACTGATGAGATCTCTTATGATCTGGTCAATCAGAGGAAAATGACGATGCACATGGGAGATTGGCATCAGGTTCATTTACTTATTTTTATTCACAATTTTCCACCACCTTCTCTATGCTGCGGCCTGAATAGTTCATATCGGAAGCGTCCTGACTCAGGCATTTGATGATAACTGGAGGAAGGTCTTTAGAGCCAGACTTTAGTTTTTTGTGTTTTTTTTTTTTAATTGTGGTAAAACATAACATAAAATTCGCTAACTTCTGGGTTATGCAAAAGAGACAAATGTAACCAGAAAAGGTTTCATCTGTATAAAGTATTTGCACTTGAGTATTAAAAAAAATCAAGTATGCGGTAAAGAACTGGGGAATCCTTGACTTAGTTGAAAAAGATGTGGTAATTCTTAACAGTAGCCTACATGACTCAACATTGTGATGAATGAGCCTAGCAAAAACAGATTGTAATATTGTAATGTACAATAGATTGTAATCTTGTAATATACAAGATTACAAATATTGTAATGTTTGTAATCTACAAAATAGATTGTAATAATTGTTCCTGTATATTGTAACATTAACAGGAACAAGCATCTAGAACGTTGCTTCTAAGTCTTGGCTACGTATTAGAATCACCTAGAAGCTTTAAAACATATTGATGTCCAATTCTCGAGGAAGCTAACGTAAATGGTCTGGGATATGATTTCTTAAAAGCTCTCAGCCAATTCCAGCGTGCAGGCCAGGCTGAGCCCCTGAGACATTCCTGTGCTGCTGGGCTCAGGCCCAAACACACCTACTGTTACATCCGTGTGTCCCACTTAAGGGAAACAAAGACAAGCCAGTTCCTATTCAAGGGGGGGTCAGAATTGTGAAGGAACAATTCATTTTTATAAGAGGAACAACTGAGAAAGTGCAAACAGGAGGACACTGGAGAGAGGGGAGGGGCAGAGTTTAGAGCTGGCTTTCAGCATCTGAGAGCTTTCTCATGGAAGAGACTTCTTTGGTTTTTTCTTTTTTTATTTTTCTTTTTTTTTTTTGAAGCTAAAAGTCAATTTTATTCTTTTTTTTTATTTAAAAAAATGTTTCAATGTTTATTTACATTTGAGAGAGAGAGAGAGAGAGAGAGAGAGAGAGAGAGACAAAGGGCAAGCGGGGAGGGGCAGAGAGAGAGGGAGATGCAGAACTCCAGGCTCCAGGCTTCTAGCTGTTAGCACAAAGCCGGACCCAGGGCTCAAACCCCCAGACCTCGAGATAATGACCTGAGCCGAAGTCGGATGTTTAACCGACTGAGCCACCCAGGCACCCAGAGACTTCTTTGTATCGCAGGCCCTGGGAAGGAGAACTGGGAACAAGGACTAGAAGTAGCAGCTACTGGGACGCCTGGGTGGCTCAGGTGGTTAAGCGCCTGACTCTGGCTCAGGGCATGATCTTGCGGTTCTCGAGTTCAAGCCCCTCGGAGCCTGAAGGCTGCTTTGGATTCTGTTATCTCCCTCTCTCTCTGCCTGTCTCACACTCTGTCTCTCTCTCTCAAAAATAAATAAACATTACAAAAAGTAGCACTATTATTACTACTTTTTATGAAATAAATGTTTAAAACCAGCCCAATCCAAAGAGGGGTGCTGCCCAGGGAAGCAGTGAGTGCTCTTTTGAGGGATATGCTGACGGGTCCCTCCAGCAGATTACTGGCAGGGATGTCACAGAGAGGTTCTGCGAGTGGAAAGGCTGACAGTTACCGTCAAAATGACCCTGTCCCAGCAGGAGCATTGACCGGCACTTTCTGGTGCCAGAAAGCACATTGTGCTAAGTAAGCTTCTGCATTCCCTTATTTTCAAGCTCACACTATTCCTACAGGGAGGGGGCTATTATCTTTCCAGTGCATATTGGAGGAAACGGGGGTTCCAAGGCCTGTCCAGTGTCGCATGTAACCCACAGGCACCCTGATGGCTGGTCTTCCCGGCTGGGCTTCTCTGATTCTAGAACATACAATGTGTCAATAACCAGAAACACAGGCCAAGTTTTAGCAATAATGAGGCAGTGTTTAAAACAACCTCTCTGACACTGACCTATGCAGATGAAAGGCACTATTTGAAAGCTTTATATATTTATGTATCGGTTAAGCTGCTCAAATGTCGGCCCCTCAAAGAAGGTGAGGGGTGATCTAATTCACTCCCCCCATTTCTCAGTTCATAGATGAGGAAACTCAGAGTCCCGAGTCTCATCCCGAGTTACGCATTTACTATTCAGATCCTCTGACATGAAGAAGAAAGGCTGTCTTGCTCTTGGTGCCCTGATCGAACGGCCCTACCTTCGCTGGAGATGCTCTGGGAGCTCAGCTCCTCTCAGGGAATTGCTTTCAGGGCCAACTCAGCCAGCCCTCAGGAGAATCAATCTCTTCACTTTATCGATACATTTTGACTTTGATTCAAAACAGCATTACGGAGCCTCTGCTTTATGCTCCAGACTTGACTCTGAATGACTCATGGCTAATTTGCAAGAATTAAATCAGCTCACAAAGAACGCACGTTGCCACCACCACCAAAGGATTTACAAAGAGAGATCTTTTGTTCCCAAATTGCTTTCAAAGTAATTTCCAAAGAAGGGTTGCCAAAGACCGGTAGAGCAATGTCGGCATCACTGACACAGGGCATACCTGCCTGGGGAAATTCCACGGCTGAGCCACGCCATCCCTGCTGGCCGCATCCTGTGGTTCTTGCCCCCGACTGGCCATGCTGGCTGCCACCCATCAGAACAGCCGCCCTCTGGGAAGAGGCTGCCAGACGATGGCGACATTTCTCAATCCCCACCCCTGTCTACCCACCCCAACCTCATGGCTACCTCTTCACCAGTGTAGATAGAGGAGATAAGTCACCTTCTGGGCAAAGGTGACTAGGAGAAAGGAGTGCCTTCCCTACTCTGGCTCATTTCCTATCAGGCAGCTGAGTGTCAATGACTCTCGTGCCCCAGGGGAAGGTGGATCCACAAGAGGGAAAGAACCTGGGTCAGAACTGGTTCTACATTTTATCTGAACCAGAAATCAACTTGTATCGGTTAAGCTGCTAAAACAGAGAGAGGTGTCATCTGTTTCAGCAGCTAGCACAACCCTAAGATAGCTGACAAAATCCGGTTTCACCAAAATCTAAATATGTAAACACAGAGCCCATCACACTGATGGGCACACTGTAGGCACTACGTACGTGTGTATTGGGTAGATGAATAAATGAATCTAAGGTGTCCGATTAACGGCATACTTTGTTGAATGGAAGTTAGCAAATGCTAATAAACAGCTTTTAGGATGTGGAGAGTGTTTTGTTTTTTGTTTTTTTAAATATGATTTACTGTCAGGTTAGCCAACATATGGCGTATACAGTGTGCTCTTGGCTTCGGGAGTAGATTCCCATGATTCATCACTTACATACAACACCCAGTGCTTATCCCAACAAGTGCCCTCCTCAGTGCCCATCACCCATTTTCCCTGCACCCGCCAACCCCCTACCTCCATCAACCCTCAGTTTGTTCTCTGTATTTAAGAGCCTCTTACATTTTGCCTCCCTCTCTGTAACTCTTTTTTTCCTTCCCTTCCTCCATGTCTTGTTAAGTTTCTCAAATTCCACATGAGTGAAAACATATGATATCTGTCTTTCTCTGCCTTGTTTCTCTGAGCATAATACCCTCCAGTTCCATCCACATTGTTGCAAATGGCAAGATTTCATTCTTCTTCACCGCTTAGTATTCATTGTCTCTGTGTGTGTGTGTGTGTGTGTGTGTGTGTGTGTGTGTGTGTATCACATCTTCTTTATCCCTCTATCAATTGATGGACATTTGAGCTGTTTCCATAATTTGACTATTGTTGATAGTGCTGCTATAAACATTGGGGTACATGTGCCCCTATGCATCAGCACTCCTGTACCCTTTGGATAAATTCCTTGTAGTGCTATTGCTGGGTTGTAGGGTAATTCTATTTAGAATTTTTTGACGACCCTGCACACTGTTTTCCAGAAGGATATAGGGGGTGTTTTGATACATGCCGAATGAGGGAATATAAGAATGAGAGAAATGAATTATAGCTGGTACACAGAAAAAGACCGCCACACCATGGAATAGATTTCCGAGTCAAATAAGGTCATTTTTATGCCTGGAGCACTCTGAAAACGGACTACGGAGTCTCCCCTATAAGGCGAATTGAGGGTTCTTGGCTGGCTCAAGGGTAGATATAGAGCCTCATGAGGACAGTGTTGCAACCTAGAAATGCAGCTTCCTAGGACCTCAGAGCTGGAGACTGCCAAGCACCTGAACACTGCTGTGTCCCACAGACAAGGAAGCCACAGCTCAGGGAGTGGACAACTCACCCAGGGTCCTTCAGGTGTCCACGGGTCCACACCTGGAGGCAGGATAGTGTGGATTAAGGGTGGGGGTAATAGAACCCAACTGCCTGATTTGAATCCTAGCCCCACTCCTTGCAAATCACTTAACTTCCCCATGCCTCTACTCCCTCATCTTTAAGATGGGGGGGTAGTTAGAATAGTACCTACCTCACAGGGCAGTTAGGAATCTGAAATCAGTTAGTATATTGCAAATGCCCCAGCCGGGGGCCTGGCACACAGTAATACTAGGGAAGCGTTAGAAGTTGTCGTATCGTTACCGTTGGATTCAGATTGCATTTTCCCCTGTGTCAGCGTTCGTAGGCCTTCAGAACGAGGATATTAAAATGATGAAAAATGGGGAATCATAATGAAGCACAGGATGCCAGAAGTTCCTCTACCAGATTTCTGAACACACAGCCTGAGAAACCAAAAGCTTATTGTAGAATACAGTTGTATGAATTGATATTTGGCACACATGAAATAATTCATCCCGGGATGGAGAATTCGGGATGTATTCATGTCTCAGGAATGCTCTAATGGGAGTTTAAGCATTCTATTTTTCTTCAGTGTATGGTAAAGGAAAAGAAAATACAACGAGTATAAAATTAATCCTAATTGAGAGAGAGAAGATGAGAAGCAGCTCAGGAAATGAACCCGGGCAAATACTGGTCTTCTCTGGTTTGGATGGCAAGATGCGGAAGAGGTGGACTGCTGTGGATTTGCTATTGCAAAAAAGTTTGTCGGGTTTGGGGAAGCACAGAATGTCAGGCTTTTTTAAAGCTGTCTTGAATCAGTTAGTGCACATATATCCTCTTATCAAATTCCCCCAGCCCAACCTTCACTCCAGAGCGGAATTCCTTATTATATCCACGGCAGATGGTCGCCCAGCTCCTGCCTGGATGCTCCTTGGTGGGAGCCGCCGGGAGCCGCAGGGCCTCCCACTCATTCCCCGGGCAGCCTGAACTGTTACACAGAATCCTTCCCTAGACTGAGCCAAAAATCTGCCTCCCTGGAATGTTGGCCCTTCGTCCCTGCATTTATCTTCTGGTGTGAAACATAATAGATCTCTTTGCTTTCTTCTCTCTCTTGATGGTGCTGCAGTGGAGTTAGACCTCCCCGGGTGGAATGCTGGCCTTGACATTAACTTAGTTATTGGACCTCACGTAAGTTACTTAAACTCTCATTGCCTTGATTTGCTTCATCTTTAAAGAGGGGCACTGAGTTTTCAGAAGGTTCCTGTGAAGGTTAAAGTAAGTAAGCACCATGTCGATAAAGCATGGAGAATAGAGTCTGGAACCGAGTAGTTTATCCAGTAGATGGTATGGTTATCATTGTCTGGGTTCTGCTCTCGGGACCCCCAAAGTCTTCTCTAAGTTAAATATCTCCATCTCCACCAGCTGTTTCCACCTGGCCTAGGGGTCAGCTCCTGCCCCCATTCTGGTTTCCTCTCTTCAAACGCTGACCTACAGGCTTTATTTCTTCCTCCATTTGCCCATTCTCCATTGGTCCTCATCCTGGAGGATAAAGACAGATGCAAGCAAGAAGGAGAGAGCTGCTCTGGAGTAGGAGTACAAGAATTATAACTTCGGGGGCTAGGCCATACTGGTGGCAGGAGGCCTTCCGGGTGCCCAGGAGGAAGTCAAGGTTAGGGGTCAAGGCAGAGGTGGCCACTCCAGGGTCGTGGTGTACGGAGGGAGAGAGAGCTAAAGGGAGAGAGATTCGAGCTTCGCTCCCAGAATGTTTAAGCCTCCTCCAGGATTCAGTGAAGACATTCTGTCCACAAATACGTGACTGTAACATTGGAAGCTACTTCCTTCATCTTGTGTCCCTCAAGACCCTGAACTCAGTTAATGGGGTATAAGAGAGAGATTCTTGCTAAATTGCTATTTAGCACCCTCAATATGGTCACTACAATGTCATGAAAACAACCTTAATTTAGTGTCTCCCTTTTGCAGCCACACAGAGTGACTCATTGACTAAGCTTGTGGGCGACTGAAACCTTTACATTTTTTCATGAGAACCACTTTTATTTTTTTAAGATTTTATTTTTAAGTAATCTCTACACCCAACGTGGGGCTCGAACTCACAACCCTAAAATCAAGAGTCACATGTTCTATGGGAACTGTCTTGCGCTGTTGGTGGGAATGCAAATGGGTGCGGCCACTCTGGAAACCAGTATGGAGGGTCCTCACAAAATTCAGAATAGAATTACCCTACAACCCAGCAATAGCACTACTAGGAATTTATCCAAAGGATACAGGAGTGCTGATGCATAGGGGCACATGTACCCCAATGTTTATAGCAGCACTATCAACAATAGTCAAATTAGGGGAAAAGCCCAAATGTCCATCAACTGATGAATGGATAAAAAAGATGTGGTGTGTGTATATATATATACATGATACTTAGCAATGAAAAAGAATGAAATCTTTCCATTTACAACAATGTAGTGTAACTGGAGGGTATTACGCTAAGTGAAATAAGTCAATCAGAGAAAGACAGATATCGTATGTTTTCACTCATGTGTGGAATTTGAGAAACTTAACAGAAGACCATGGGGGAAGGGAAAGAAAAAGAATAGTTACAAACAGAGAGGGAGGCAAACCATAAGAGGCTCTTAAATACAGAGAACAAACTGAGAATTGATGGGGGTGGGGAGTTGGGGGGTGGGGAAAATGGGGGATGGGCACTTGTTAGGATGAGCACTGGGTGTTGTATGTAAGTGAGGAGTCACGGGAATCTACTCCTGAAGCCAAGACTACACTGGATTTTAGCTAACTTGACAATAAATTATATATATACATATATATATATATATATATATATATATATATATATATATATAGGGAGTCATGTGTTCTACCAACTGAGTCAGGCTGGTGCCCCGTGAAAACCACTTTTATACAAGTTGTCCCCATCCTGAACACGTATACCTGATTTTGGATATCAAATGGGGAAAATGAATAAGAAACTATTACTGTGCGCAGTTGTAAACACTAACTAAGTGATGGTATTTTATTAGCAATATTGGTATTATCCCTGTTAGGTTTAGTTTTCCTGATTTCAGCATTTTGGCTTGTTGAGGTTGGGTAGTAATTCTGTCCTATCCACATACACACACACACACACACACACACACACACAACCTCCCAACTTCAACCCAAGCCCACATTTGACCTGTGTGCTGAGTCTATCTCAGAAATTAACGTCATGATGGAATCTGATAGAATCTGCAGAGTGCAACCGTTGCAACCATTGGAAGGAACTTG
Source organism: Neofelis nebulosa (assembly GCF_028018385.1). Classification (NCBI taxonomy): domain Eukaryota; kingdom Metazoa; phylum Chordata; class Mammalia; order Carnivora; family Felidae; genus Neofelis; species Neofelis nebulosa. The sequence continues at coordinate 18,059,866 of NC_080792.1, read as the reverse complement.
ACCACCCCGTTTCCCTCTTCCCATCCAGAAATATACCCCTCACCAACATCCAACATTCTACAAGGGGAAAAATTTCACACTGGTGCCGGCATTGTCCCCTCTATTATTCAAATTTAAACTGCAAATCTCTGTGGAGGAAGCGCATACTAATCCCCTAAAACCTTACACTGAATTAGTCAGTGAGCATGAGTGTCCTTGGGTGTGGAGAGTAGGCAGAAGCAGGAGGAGACAAACTGGGAAGAAAGGGGCAAACGGGCAGAAAACAAACTTCATTTACGTTCCACGCTCGTCTTGGGAAGAAGTTTTCACGACACTCCATGGAATGAGTGGAGGGAACTGAACGCTGGCCCCCTCTGAATCCCTGCAAGTTGTGGGTATGACCTTATTCGGAAAAAGGGTCTTTGCAGATGTAAAAACGCTAAGGATCCTGGGATGAGATCATCCTGCATTGTCTAGATGGACCCCAAATCCAATGACAAGCATCCTTCTAAGATAGAGACAGAGGGGGATTTGAGACTCCAGAGAAGGCCATGTGAAGACAAGGCAGAGCCAAGGTAGCCAAGGAATGCCGAGAGCCACCAGGACGGGAAGAGGCAAGGAAGGATTCGCCCCCAGAACTCCCAGAGAACTCCCAGAGGCCTTGCTGACGCTTTGATTTACTGACCTGTGGCCTCCAGAACTATGAGGAAATACATTTCTTTCGTGTTAAGTCACCAAGTGTGTGACAGTTTGTGACAGCAGCCAAGGACACTACTACAGAGGGCATGTTCCCTCCCCAAGGAACTCCTCTCAGAGTCTGAAGGATCTGCCCTGGAGAGGAAATAAACCACCTCTCAGCTCTTTGACAGTCTCACCGCCATGAGGAACTAGGATGAGAGGTTTACTATTAAGTGAAAAAACTCACACAGATGATTGGGGAATTAATCTGTCACCAGTCAGGTGATAACATCTAGGTGAGCGAGAGGCATCCCAAGTTCATAATCATCAAGGCCTGACAGGCTCTGGGGAGTCACTGACAGGTCTGGCCTGAGGGGAAGAAAAGTTGCCAGGGTGACTGGTGCTGCTATCTTGGATCCCAGGGAGGCAGGAAGGTGGCGAGGCTGGCTGGAATGTGCACGTGACTGGGAGTCATCCTGGATCTGGGACTTTTCCTGTTGGCCGGAAAAAGGCATTTATCTTCTCTGGTCTTCAGCTTTCTGAAGTGGGAAAAAAATAATGATGTTCCAGCTCTCAGAAAACTGCTGTGGGCTATTCTGTCCATGGCTGCCATACATGTAAGCTTTTTTTTAAACATATATTTTTAAGTTTATTTATTTATTTCTTTCCAGAGGGACAGAGACAGAGGCAGCACATGTGGGGAAGGGGCAGAGAGAGAGAAGGAGAGAGAGAATCCCACGCAGGCTCTGCACTGTCAGTGCAGAACCTGATGTGGGGCTCAAACCCATGCAACCGAGATCATGACCTGAGCCAAAACCAAGAGTCAGACACTTAACCATCTGAGCCACCCAGATGCCCCTATTTTTTAATTTTTTTTAATGTTTGTTTATTTCAGAGAGAGAGTGAGCATGGGGGAAGGGGCAGAGAGAGAGGGAGACACAGAATCTGAAGCAGGCTCCAGGCTCCAAGCTGTCAGCACAGAGCCGGACACGGGGCTCGAACCCACGGACAGCGAAACCATGACCTGAGCCAAAGTCGGTCGCTCGACCGACTGAGCCACCCAGGTGCCCTGTGGTGTGGTTTTTAAGAGGGCCATAAGTATGCATAGACAATTCTCATTTTTAGTCAACATGTGATTGTTTCTTTGTATCAGTCAAGATAGTCTGAGTTATGCTGTGGTAACAGACAGCCTGCAGATCTCCATACCTTGAAAGAATAAAGGCTTCAGGGGCACCTGGGTGGCTTATTATTTGCTCACGCTGATAAGTATCCACTGGGGATATGGTCGCTCAGGAACCAGGGCTGATGGGGTATCCACCATCTTGAATGTCACAAGAGATATTGTTGTGACATTGTTGTGATAGGAAGAGAGCTCAGGAGGGTTTTGGCAACTAAATGTTCTGGCTCAGAACGGCACCCACCACTTAGGCTCACCACTCTCTGGTCAGAAGGAGTCACGTGGCCCCCTTCAACCACAGTGTTGAGGAGGGAGTAGGAAATGTTGTCCTACATGTGTTGGGAGGTGGTATTGCAAGAGTGCACAGGTCCTTGTCCAAATGTGGATATGTGGCCACTCTGTGTGGAGAGCTACTCACCCTCCAAGCTGGTGAGTGCATTCAGTTTACAAATTCCTCCAAAGAGAAAGAAATGCTTCCCTTTGCTTGGCCTTTCAGAGCCACTGCAATACTCAAAACCTACATTTCCTATAAATAACATTAAAGATGTCTCTCAAACTGGCATCCAAGTCCTCTGCATTTTCCATGAGAAATTATACACTCTCATTTTGAGGACAGCCGATAAAAATAACCCGAATATAATTTATTTCATCTAAATTAAAAGCCATCGAGCTTTTTATGTAAAGGGCCAGATAGTAAATATTTCAGGCTTTGGAGGCCATGTGGTTTCTCCTGCAAGTCCATAACCCAGCCTGTAGTGCAAAGGCAGCCAGAGACAGTATACTAATGACCTAAATGAATGGATAGAGCTGTATTCCAATCAAGCTTTTGATACAAAAGCAGGCAACAGGCCAGATTTGGCCAACGGGTCATCCTTTGCTGGTCCCTGATCTATGTGATTTCAGTGCAAAATGTGCAATTGCATTATTTATCTACTCTAGCCCAGTGAAAGCCAAACGGCCAAAAGTTTTGATGGGTAAATGGACACTTCTCAGTTGCTCCGAGAGAGAAAATCGGTGAGGGAATGGAGTCATGACGGGGCGCCGAGTATAATCATCAGACCAGATTATGAAGAACCTACCTTGTGGCAGTTGGCACCACGGTTAACGGCAGTGTCATGGAGGGATTTAGACTGTAGCCTCTGGAGCCAGACTTGTCCGGGTTCAAACCCCCATCTCTGTGTCACGTACTCTAATGTCCGATCCTGGGCAAGTTACCTGAACTTCCTGTGTCTCATTTTCCCTCCATCTGTAAAATGAGACTGTACCTGTTTTGAAGGGTTATTGGAGGCTTGGCTGAGTCGATGAGCTCATTCAGAACAGCTCCTGGTACTTACTACGTATTAACAACTGTCAATCACAGCCTAAGACGCTTATTGTACTTACTTATGCATATTTATTGTCAAAAGAGTTCATTAGGAATAACTGTGATGGTAACTATTCTTAGTACCAGCAATATACGGACCAGCTACCCATTCAATGCTGAGTTTAATAACTCAAGCTGGCTAGTTTTATCTTCGGATGGATAAGCTAGTTTTACAGAGTGGGGCGCCTGGGTGGCTCAGTCCGTTGAGCATCTGGCTCCCGATTTTGGCTCAGGTCATGATCTCAGGGTTCTGGGATCGAGCCCTGCATCTGGCTCCACGCTGAGTGTGGAGCCTGCTTGAGTTTCTCTCTCTTTCTCGCTCTGCCCCTCCCACACGTGCATATGCGTACTCTCTCTCTCTCTCTCTCACAGGCGAGCCCTGACTAAAACTGGCGTTTGAAGTTGGCTTGCAAGATACTTGTGGAAGTGTGAAGTCTTAAATCTTAAACCAGCAAACTTTTGAATATAGATACGCAATTCTTCATAATACACTTAATCATCAGCATTACTGAGGTTAAAACACAGGAAAAGATTAAATAAAGAACCAGATTCCAGACTATATCTTTCCATATTTAAACCCAGTGAAGTCCATTTAATTTTAGCACAATAATGTAACTTGCCACATGAAGTTGTGTTGTTCATTTGAATTTGATCAGTTTTATAGCTTTTTAAAAATTTGTAAATGCAGGGGCGCCTGGGTGGCTCAGTCAGTTGGGCGTCCGACTTCGGCTCAGGTCATGATCTCACAGTTCATGAGTTCGAGCCCCACTTCGGACTCTGTGCTGACTGCTCAGAGCCTGGAGCCTGCTTCAAAATCTGTGTGTGTGTGTGTCTCTCTCTCTCTCTGCCCTCTCCCACTCGCACTCTGTCTCTCTCTCAAAAATAAATAAACATTAAAAATATTTATAAAAAAATTTGTAAATGCATTTTGGCTTTATAGGTTACATACAGTTTATATAAGAGCTAAAAGGAATATAATTTATTTCATCTAAATTAAATTAGATTAGATATGTGCTTATACATGTTCAAGTTCATTTATCCCCAACCAGAATGAGGGATAGAGATTTTTGTCTTTTTTTCTTTTTTTTGCCATTGCCTTCTCTCGGGATCCTAGAACAGGACTATGTTCTAGATGCTTAACAGATGCTTAAGAAATATTTGCGAGGGGTGCCTGGGTGGCGCAGTTGGTGAAGCATCCAACTTCAGCTCAGGTCACGATCTCGTGGTCCGTGAGTTCGAGCCCCGCGTCGGACTCTGTGCTGTCAGCTCAGAACCTAGAGCCTGCTTCGGATTCTGTGTCTCCCTCTTTCCTCTACCCCTCCCCTGCTCACACTCTGTCTCTCAAAAACAAATAAAAATTTACAAAAGAAATATTTGCTAAATTGTGTTGCATTAGCATTATAATAAAAATGTGAAGGTCAACTTGGGATATTTGTGAGCTGCTAGTTTGTCCAAAATAATATCTTCTCATTGTTTTTCTGAACTACTAATTACTGACATGGGGAGACTGCTGAATTGTGTCCCCGAGTCTTTTGGTGTAACTGCCTGGAGCTATGTGGGGGTCCTGGCCTTACCTCTAGCCCTGCAGTAGATAACCCATGCCCGGCTGGGCTGCTTCGGATGTTAAGTGACAAAAACCTAACTCAATTCAATTTACTGAAAAAGAAACTTTTTTTTTAAGGAATTGAAGAAGTCATATTAAGAGTAGGGGCTCCCATGGGCCTCAGAAACACCTAGAACTAGGGATTTAAATAACACTGGGAATAATTGCACTCTCTCTCCCCCCCCCCCCCCCCCCGCCCACTTTATCTGTGATTCTTCACAAGTTCTTCTCTCTTACTTTCTCCTCCTGCAGATCAGTTTCCTCCGTAGGGCTGGGGCCTGACTGCTGGATCGTCTCCTTAGCTCCAATTTGGAAAACCGCAGAGAAACATTTTGATTGGTCCACCTCAGGATGGGTACCCCTTCTGGCCCAACCCAGTGGCCGGAACACTGATTTCCCCTAGCCCACCTTGGTCTTTCAGGTGTTTACTTTGTCTCTCAGCTGCAGTTCTATTAGCTGTGGTCAAGGGTCGAGCTGCAGAGCACAGGCAGGGCCACTGGCCACCATCTTTGCAGTATTCATTGAAAGAAACTAAGAACCCAGCAAAATTTACGTTCACACTAGGCCCCTCTCGATAGCTGGCTTCCTGTTCCTGCTTCAAAGTGCAGTCCTTAATTACCCACCACAGCCTGCTCGCAGTAACTGACCTCATTATGCCCGCTAAACCCTGTCAAGAAATCTCCTGAACTCCCAGAAGGGCCAGATCCCAACGCAAAGGCCATGCCCGGCACAGGCTAGACACATCTAGGATTGGCGAGGCTCAGGGTCAGGAGAAGAGCCGCATCACGTGCTGGCACCCAGTAGGTCTCATACCTAATGTTTCATAAAAGGGTCAGAGCATGGATAGAGCTAGAATGTATTATACTAAGTGAAATACGTCAATCAGAGAAAGACAAATACCATGTGATTTCATTCATATGTGGAATTTAAGAAACAAAAGAGATGAATATATGGGAAGGGGAAAAAAAGAGGTGAGAGGGAAATAAACCACAAAAGACTCCTAAAGATAGACAACAAAATGAGGACTGATGGGGGGGGGGGGATGGGCTAGATGGGTGATAGGCATTGAGGAGGGCACTTGCTGGGATGAGCACTGGGTGTTGCATTGTAAGCGATGAATCACTGATGTCTACTCCCGAAACCAATATTGCACTGTATGCTAACTAACTAACATTTAAATTAAAAAATTAAAAGGGTTAGAGCAAAAGCCGTGGCACCTGGGCGAGTATGGTTACAGGGATCCCACTCCTTCAGGTGGGACCCAAGGTCTGGGGTCAGACTGTTATGGCCGCAGGGAATTTTTCATTATGCCCCACTCCTTTCCTCCAGTACACTTGTCATGGTTGAACTCTACGGAGGGTGGCATTGTTGTATGTCCGTTCCTTGATCCACTCCCGACTCCACGAGGGCCTGCGTCCTTCTTTCAGCACCACACTCCCAGCAGCGGCACACTGCCTTCCACATTAGGTACTCAGATAAATGAATAAATGAGCAGGCTGGTGGATATAAATGATAAGGGCCTGGGGGATGTAGCAGGGACATCTACACACTCCACTCAGGGGCAGGAAAGACGTGACATTCCTGACATTACAGTAGGTCGCTGTTTTTCCAGGTCTGACATGATCAAAATCATTACCCAGACACATGTCCCCAATCCGACTCTTAATATTTAATATTCCGTTGACTCTCAAGAAGAAACTATAATTGCCTATTAGCCATTTTGCAGCCGGCACCAATTTATGAGGACAGCACCCTCTGTGCTTGTGTGTATATATGGATATGGAGAGGGGACGTGGGGGTGAAGAATGGATAACAGGAAAAGCCGAAATGGCTTAGAAGGGTTGAGAAAATAAGTAAAAAAGATGAACAAGGAAGGAAAGGACAGAGTCATTTGTTTGAATCGACTGCCTCAGAATGGACTAGACACCCCAAATAGATGCAGATGATGCTCTTAAACCCAAAGAAAACCCTTTATCCACCATCGGCGTTGGTTCAAAAGAGGTCAGTGCTAATCTAACTACAATGGGAAGCTGCCCGAATTAGAGCCACAGAGTTCTTAGCATAGCCAATGCCAGGACAGAGTAAAATCTGGAATCAACCAACTACCCAAAGTTAAAAATGCCTTATGTGGCTGAAGCCCTTCTTTCCCGAATGGAAACACCAACGCATTAACAAATATTTAATGGGGGCTTACCACGCGCAGGGTACTCACAGAGAAGTTTCCAAAAATAGCAGCCCATTTTTGTGGCTGTCCTGTGTAGACACTGAATAAATAACTACACCATTGCATCAAATAACTGCACCTCGGATCTGCTGGTCAGAAGCACCACCAAGCTTCTGCAATCTCCGCCAAGATTTTGCAACCTATCTCATTTTTTGGCTTTCTTCTCCAACAGCATTCAAAAAACAAGCAGGAGCTCATGTTCCCCTCTGCTTCTCTCTGTCCCCTTCTTCCCTCTTTTTTCGCCAGACTGTCTTGCCCAACTGGGCCCCTTTAAGAGCTGTCCCATGGCCCAGAAAATTGTTGCACCTCTACATAGACACCCTCTGGGCTTCCAAGAACCCCTCGTTGCTATTAGAAAATGCCACACCTGGCATAGAGAGTATTTGATGGATGAGTCCTCCCCTTTCTCCCCTTATGGACCCACAGCATTCCTTCGCAGACCAAGTTCTGGAACCCATCATCCTATTTCCATCCACACCTCCAATAACAAGTAGCTGGAACATTTTCCTCCAGATTCCTATCTTGGGCAGACACCTGGAGTTTGAGGAGCCATCAAGTGGAGTGCTGTTGGTAGTTGGAGGTAGCACAACACATTTAGGAACCCAGAGACCGAGCACAAGGGAATGCCTTGACCAGGGGCCACACAGTGGATAAGTCGCAGTCACTAACGACAGCTTATTGCAGCCAGGTTAACGTCACTTCACTGCATAATGGCTTCCAAAGACAGGAGGTCCTAATCTCCAAAACCTGTAAATGTGACACTCTTTGGAAAAGATGTCCTTGCAGATGTGATTGTGTCAAGGATCTTGAGATGGGAAGATTATCCTGGATTATCTGTGCCCTATAGGCATTCGCAGTGATTCTGATAAAGGGAGGCAGAGGGAGACTAGACTGGACACACGCAAAGGAGAAGACGATATGAAGAAGGAGGCAGGGATTGGAATGAAACAGGAAAAGGAAACCTGTACTTGAAATGTCTCTCTCAGCGAGACAGGTGAAGGCGTGTGTTTGTTTGTTTTCCAACGGACTCATTCGCGCGGGGTTTAGCAAAAACTGTGTTCTTATCTTTCACTGTATGGATTTTCCAGTGCTGGCAAATGCTGGCTTACACAAATAAGTAGGTAGGAGCACAGGATTTCTCGTAGAATGGTAGCACTCAATTCCTTGAGCACCTTCTAAGGCATAGATGCCAAAAATCATACTCTTCATCTATCAGTTGACAGTTAAGTGCTCCAATTTCGCTCAAGGCAGAGAATTGAAAGCCTTCTGACTTGCAGAAAGATTTGTTACCCGGTCCTCAGAGTCATTCATTTTTCTCGCTCTCTGGGAAGTACACCAAAAAAAGGTTAACCAAGATTTACCAAGTTGCTCTGACGCCAATTACTCTCACTTTGGAAGCATATTTTCATTCCTAATATGCTCAGAAAATGTTGGAAAACCAGGAATACCGTTACTTTCAATTCTCGCTTATCAGTGTAAGTAAAATACATAATTTTTTTTATTAGGTGCTTATATTGTGCTGTGTGCTAGTGTGTATGTTTTATTTTTTATTTTATTTTTTTTTGAAGTTTATTTATTTTTGAAGGGGAGAAAGACAGAGCATGAGCGGAGAGAGGGAGACACAGAATCCGAAGCAGGCTCCAGGCTCCAAGCTGTCAACCCAGAGCCCGATGCAGGGCTCGAACTCATGAACCGCGAGCTCATGACCTGAGCCAAAGTCAGACGCTTAACCAACTGAGCCACCCAGGTGCCCCCTGACTTTATTTTTTAATTCACATCATCCTGTTAACTTGTGTCCTCCATGAGGGCAACCTTGCGTTTCTGATTCCTAGATGTGAGAGAGATGGGGAGTTCAGGCACGGAGCCCAAGAACAGGGTGCCTGGGTGAAACCAAGGGTTCCATCCTGGGCTTCCATCTATGGAGGAGTACATCTTTGGCAAACAGGGTCAGGGTGGGTTATGGTGGAAGAAGCGAGGTGCGTCATATGGTTTCTCCAAGACGCAGGTGGCAAGATGGGCTCAAAGATGCGAAAACTTTATTAGAGGAAACCAGGATGACTGCAGGTGGAGGCCGGGGGTGCTCTGGAGAAAGCAGAGAGACCTTTCAGACCGCAATGTAAGTGTGAGGCCACATGAAGGAAAGAGGGTGGAAATGTCCTAGGTGGCCAGGCACTCTAATAAGAGATCAGCAAGGACATCAGAGAGTTCTGGAGCCAAAGCTGGGTCTTCCGGGACCAGGTTTGCCTCAGTACCCTGGCCATACCCAGTGGGTGGTGGAGGGCAGCCCATGGGCAGTGTGATAATGGCTTTGGAGCGGTAACCTCCCAGAACCCTCAATCAACTGAGCAATCTGGAGTTGCAGGTCTGTGAGGTGCCTACTCATGGCCACTCCAGGAAAGACTTAAATAAAAATTGTTATTACTTCTGCTGCCCCAGTCTTTAATAGATATGAAACAAGAACATGATGGCATGGGCCAGAACATTCCATTTCTTATTCTATGGTTTGGCCCCTAACAGCAATATACCTAAGACTGGACCGATCGCGCGTTCATAGTGATGGGGTTCAGGACAAGGCACCTTGACATAGTGGATATTTTAAGCTGGAGGAGTTTGACAAGTGGCAGGAGCAGGAAAGATTCTCTGACTTTCCCCCCCGAAGCAGGCCATGGACCCTCATGTGAGAGGTGCCCTCTCTGTACATACCCAGAGGAAAGGAGCGTCCTTATCTTCAAGAGGGAGCGAGCAGAAGAATCAGAACAAACAGGTCTCACTAACCTTCCCCAGCTTCTTACACTGTGTCATGCTCTGTCCTGTCCTATCTTTCTACGACTGTGCGCTTTTCTTCAAATCCAGCATAAAAACTCTCAGGTTTAACCATTTCTTCAGGTCTCTGTATCCTTATGAAAGCTCCCAAGTCACCTCAAACTTGCATTAAATACACATGTATGCTCTTCTCCTGTTCATTTGGCTTTATCAGTTTAATTTTTAGATCAGCCAGGGACCCTGAAGGAGTCAAGGAAAACCTTGGCCTCCCCTCCAGGTGTATCTTGAGTGAAGGAAGCCAACGCTGATATTTCAGATTCGTCCCTCATTTGATGGCTGGGGCCTTTTTAATACCCTGGGGCAGTGTTTGTAGTAAGATTCCACGTGGGTGAGAGGTATCTCTTTATTTTGTGCAACTGGAAAGGGGTGATGATGAGTGGGCAGACGGGAAAGGACCCCTCGTCCTACGCACAAGGGGATAGCCTTCCATAGACAGTTGCTTGGCCATCCCTGAGGATCTGTGTCACTTTGGGCCCTTCAGGAAGCAGATGCCAAGACGTGCAAGAGATTTACCAGGGACATGTGTGTGAATGCTAACGGGGACAAGGAGCAGGAGGAGGCAGGGAGAGCCTTTAGAGAAGGAGTCTGATCTGGCGCCTGTGAAAGGAGAGGGGGAAGGGAAGAGGATCAGGGAGGACGGGTCGCAGCCAGGCAGATGAGGAGCCTGGTGTCGGGCTTGACTCCCTGGTAGTGTTCATTGGCTGGCAGCCACAGGGGGAGGGTGGTGGGGGTGGGGTGGGAGGGGGCCCAGTGTGAGGGCTGCGGTAAGTCAGAAGATACAGGGAGATGGGAGCAGCGTCCACGGGTGGCCGCCATGGGGTCCCCTCACGGGTCCACTTCTTTCCTCCCATTGCATTCAGCCCCCCACCCCGCCCTGTGTGGGTCCTTCGATATCGCCTCTCTTTCACATCCCAGGAAGCCTCTCCCCAGCCGTGTCGCCCGCCCCACTCCAGTCCCCATTTGTGTCATGGAAACCAGGCTCCACCCTGGGGCAGAAGTCCCGGCTGCTGTGTGGACCGGGGAGAGAAGCCTGGGGCCTGAGGATCGAAGAGTGGAAGAAGGAAAATGGGATGCTCTTGAGGCAACAGGGCTCTTCCTGATGTTTGTTATGTTTTGTCTTGTTTTAGATATCAAAAAATGGACTGGTCCTCTGGCACTGTGCATGTTAATCTGCCACTAGCCCTCCCCAGGCCCGTGAGAGCTATGTCCTCCTATAGGTGGAACTTCGGGACAGCATGTTTCTGATAGACTGTATCATCCCCAACCTGAGTCGCATTACAAAGCTGTGTTCTGGCAATGCAGTCTGGGGGAGTGCTGTGCTCACTGCTGGGTGTGTCTCCCTTAGATGTAGCAGGTGCCATGGGGTGGACTGTCTAGACCCTCAGCGGCTCCTGGAAACCTTTATCTTCCATTCAGAAGCCTGGGCTTTGCTTCCCTTAAAAAAAATTTTTTTTTTGGTGTCTTTTCCCACTTTCCCAATCTTAATCCAAAATAGATTTCATGCAAAAGAAATCTACCCCATATCATACCATTTGTGCCTAATGAGAGACTCCAAGATAAGTCTTAATAATCTCTGTATCTGATTTTAAAGACCGAAACTAAAGTTAAACTCGTGGCAAAGAGAACAGCGGCAAAGGGCTGACACCAACTCCCGGTAGATATGTTCCCTCGTGATAATGCTGTTGAATTTTTTTTCAGAAAAAACATGCATTGACCATCCTTCTTAATTAGTAGCCACAACAACCCTGTGATTATAAAATGAAGTTTATGGCATGTATTGGGAAAGCTTAAAAATGAGGCATCTAGAGCCCAGAATGGCTAAGTGACTTACTCGAGGTCGCACAGTAAGCAATGGCACACTAGAACTACAAGTCTCGTTTTTGGACTTTTAGATCAGACCTCTGTGCTGAAGAGGAAGGAGAAAATGGTGGTCAGAACAAGTGCGCCTTCCGTAGCTCAGGATGAAATTCTGCGCTATGAAGAAACTCAGATTTCTTAAATATTAAGATCTGATTACAAGTCAATGGCCAATTACAGTTTCTTGTCCACAATGATATCGGATTTTTCGGGTCCAAGGGCTTCGTCTTTCTCATCATGTGTTCTATACACTATTCAATCCTGGAGGTGGGCACGGCTGTCAGGTTCCATGGAGAGAGGACGATGATGGGTTCACACAGGGTGTTGACACAGAAGACCACTGAAAAAGTCACTTAGCCTTTGGAGCGGGGGTCCTTTAGCCCAGCTGCACACTAGAATCACTTGGGAAGCTGATGCCCAAACCATACCCGGGACCAGTTACCTCAGAATGTTCTGGCAGTGGACGCCTGGCATTGGGAGCTTTGGAAGTTCTCTAGGTGATTCCGATGTGCAGCCAAGGATAGGAACCATTGTGTTAGTGCCTAACCCCGAACCACTTCATCCATATGCCCTGAATAAATAGATGGGTGAATAACAACAACAGGAGTGAGAAAAAGAGAAACAAATTAAGAGGCTAAACATGTTTTTTACTCAGACGGGAGACCCTGAGCTCCTTACTCAGAATACACACCCTCTTAATTTAGAAATAGCTTTCCTAAGCTTTGCTGTCGGGATTCTCAGCCCACAACAAGGATGAGGAGGGGAAATGCATGCTCTTGGGAGCAGATTGACCAAGAGCGGCGAGAAGAAAAAATACGACTGAAAAGCCAAAGGAAGAAATGTAAACCTACAGAGCAGGAGACAGAACTCCGGGGAAAATTGTCTGGGGCCATGTCATAGCAGGGCAAAGTGACCCGCCCGGCCTCGTTTCCCTGAAGGCGTCGTATTAGAACAGCACAGTAATTCCTGTTCATAACGATGGCTGAGTCATCCCACGGAGGGGGCACAAGAATACAGGGCACACCACTGGGTTTGAGTCACACCCGGACAAAACAGGCTGCGCCGACTAGAACTACGTTCTGGTGTTTGAAGCGTTGATGGGTTTGGTAGCTGGTAAAAGCATCCCCTTCAAGTTAGAAGTGGTTTCTGCTTCCTAAGAGGTGGACGTTAAATTTCCCACTGGGGCAGGCTGTCCCTCTCTCAGAAAAAGCCCCTTGCTGAGCATAAAGCAAACGCCTCCTCCTCCTCTCTTTTTTTCAGCAGAGATTTGTGATTTTCTTAGAGGAGATTTTATTTTTCTCAGCAGGGCGTTCTATTGCTCTGTGTCTGTAAGATATTGCCTATTCTTGAGAGAGTTGTGTGTTCTTGAACAAGCAGGAGATCTAAGTCTGAGTTTCCATGGGAACAGGAGGGTTTTTGCAGACTTGAACTTGACCTCGCATGAAAGGAAAGACTATGCAAAGGAAGCGGGCATATCGTGGATGCAGGGTCATTGAAGTCTGAATACTTCAGAACACAGAGATGTTGGGTGACCACTGTCTGGTATAATTTCATTTGTCCCACTCAGGGCCATAATACAAGCTCTTGTGGAGGAAGAGGGACTTCCCAGAGCTCTGCAGCCGGTCCTGCTGTCAATCCTAGCAATGGGACACTAGATCAGGAAATGAGACCCTGGAGAGGTGAACTTTAGACAGAGGGAGGAGGAAGAAACGCCCCTTTTTTTTTTCTCTGCAATTTCACATCAGTTTCTCTGACCTTCATGCACAACAATGGGGGCGGTGACACTTACACTGGGAAGTAGGTTGAGAACCAAGCATGCTTAGCAACTCCAAGGGTGGGTCTGGCTGGAAGCTCCGCCTAAAGCCACAACTGCGTGAAGTTATCGGCTGCTCTTTGGTTGCATTTTCTTTTTTCTGTCTCCTCAACAACACTTCAGGGAAGTCTGGTTGCAAATGACCATTGGGCTCCTGCAGTGCTTTGGGGGAGAATAGGGAAGGAGGGTCCCGCTGTGAAATGGAGCAGCAAAGGTGGCCAGGGAGGCGCTAGAATCAGGGGCCACCAGCAGAGGGCAGAGGTGTGTTAATCGCAGTGAGCTCTCCATGGTCTTGGCAGCAAAGGACAGGTACACACCTAATTTAAAGCGCTTGGTCCAAAAAAAAAAAAAGGCATGTAAAATACCTCCTTAATGAGTTTCATACTGATACCATGTTGAATATCCTGGGTATTGGGTTACACACAAAAATACATTATTAACCATTTTCACTGGCTTTTAATCAGTTCTCTGATCGCTTTATCTATGTGGGAACCCACGCACCGGAATGATGTGGAATTAGATGTCATTGTGCCCCTTTAAATTCCATGCTGTCCAATGAACACCGTTCTCAGGAGCCCCCCCTCCCCCCCCGGCTCCTCCTCCTCCTTTTTTTTTTTTTTAAGTGTATTTATTTTTGAGAGAGTGTGAGCAGGGGAGGGGCAGAGAGAAAATCCCAAGCAGGCTCCGCCCTGTCAGCCCTATCAGTGCAACCACCGGGCCCCCCAGCCCCCCCTCCTTCTTAGTGTATCTCTTCCTCTTCCACTTTGCCACGTTCCTTAAAATGGAGCTAAAAGGCAGAGACTATTTTCACCTGAATTTAATCTAATTTTGATTCCAGTTAAGATCCATGTAAAATGTCCTTTATCTCAGCATTTCCCCAAGCTCAAAGCGCTACACAAAACACATACTGAACAGCAGCAGATTTCTATCTGTTTTAAATGCCGTGGAGCCAGGGACAGCTTCCTTCACTATTCAGTTTCCTCATACAGTGGGAACTCCTTCTCCGTGAAAACAGCCTATTGCGCATCTTTCAAGCTTCCCGATGATGTGTGCCAGGCAGTTGTTCTTTTACCATGCTTATAACAGTGCCCGACACATAGTAGGTGCTCAGTAAGTCGTTGCATTGATAAATTACGAATGTTACTCTTTCAAAAAGCTAAAGTCCACTCACATGAAAGAAACACTGAGGCTATAATGTTTTCGCTTTCAATGTTTTTTAAGTTTATTGTATCTGAGAGAGACAGAGAGTGCATGAGCAGGGGAGGGAGAGAGAGAGAGAGAAAGTGAGAGAGAATCCCAAGCAGGCTCTGAAGGGTCCACACAGAGCCCAATGTGGGGCTCAAACTCATGAAGCTGAGAGATCATGGCCTGAGCCTAGGAGTCCGACGCTAAACCTACTGAGCCACCCAGGCACCCCAGTGTTTTCACTTTTAAATGGTTAGTAATGAAAAGGTAGCCCTTTGGAGATCTTGATTTCATTCTGCTTTTAAAAGCTGCACCAGGGGCGCCTGAGTGGGTTCAGTCGGTTGAGCATCTGACTTCGGCTCATGTCATGATCTTGCAGTTGACAAGTTCCAGCCCCACATCGGGCTCTGTGCTGACAGCTCAGAGCCTGGGGCCTGCTTCGGATTCTGTGTCTCCCTCTTTCTCTGCCCCTCCTCCGCTCATGCTCTGTCTCTCTCTGTCTCAAAAATAAATAAACATTAGAAAAAAAAATTAAACAAAAAAAAAAAAGCTGCACCAAACTTGAACTTCGCACAGGGCAGAATTTAGCCCTGTGCTGAAGTGCCCACGCACTTGTCACCACTTTCCCTCCTACGCAGACCCGCTTTCCCTGCAGCCCACCTGCCACCTGCCTCTTTTCCCAGGTGGGGCCAAGGCTGCGAGCTCTCTGAATTTGTCCCTTGTGCAGAGTGCTCTGACAGCTTCAGGCATGTTCGCCTCAGCAGTTCTAGAAAATGCCTTGTAATTGGCAAGCAGAAAGCATGTAGACTGAGAGGGCTGGAAGACTAAGTCTTCAACTGCAAAATCTGTTTCCATTTAGCATTTTCTGTCTGGTCCTTCCCGTGTAAAAGAGGGAATGAAAAAAAAGCCTTGAATGACCGACCAGATGAATTTCATGCAAGAATTTCAAAAACTGAATGATTAAAGATTTTGAGCACTTTTCTTGTGGCTTTATTGGCCATTCATGCATCGTTTGTGAAGTATCTGTCCAAGCCTTTGGCCATTTTTAGTTAGGTTGTCTTTGTAAGCATTGTTTATATATTCTGGAAATGAGCCCTTTGTCAGAGAATATTTTTCCCAGTCTAATTTGTCTATTCATTTTTTTTAATGGTATCTTTTCCTGGGCTGAAATTTTTAATTTTGGTGAAGTCTAACTTATTTTTAATGGTTAGTGCTTTTTGTATTCTGTTCAAGGACTCTTTGCCCATCCCAAGGTCATTAAGTTGTTATGCTTCATTCTAGCAGTTTTGTGCCTATGCTTGATTTTGAATTAGCATTTGTATATGGAGTGAGATAGGGATCGACATTCAATTTGTTTTCCACACATACATCCGGCCGCCCTAGCAATATTATTAAAAATATTTTCCTTTCCCCATTAAGTTGGCAATAAAAAAAAGAGGTATGACTACATGCAATGACCTGAATGAATTATTCAAAGATGTTGTGTTGAGTGAAAGAAGCTACATGCAAAGAAGGTTATTACTGTAGGAGTTTACTTATATGACCTTCTAGAACAGACAGAACTAATGCTACAGTGACAAAAGACTAGTCAATGGTTGCCCGGTTGAGGATAGGGATGGAAATTCTCTGGTGTGATGGAAACGTTCTGTATCTTGTTTTGGGTGTTCGTTACACGTGCATAAACAATTGTCAAAATTCATCCATCTGAACGCCTGAGAGCCATGCATTTCATTGTATGTAATTATACCTCAATATAAAATATGTTAAAGAAAAAGAAAGAATTAGAATATTCACGTCCCTGGATTAGGCCCAAGGAAAAGCACAGTTCCTGTCTCTGCAGCTGGCTGGCTGTCGAGGCCTGGGAAAGGGAGAGGAGCCCAGGCCGCATACTTTACCTCTCCCTGTTCCTGAGACTGTGGGATAGGTTTTTCAAAACATTGGCTAGGAGAATTGCATTCAAAAGCAGCTGAGTAATTAATGGGACTTTGGTGAGCTGTTGTTTCCCCTCTGTTTGGAAATTTGAGCTTGGTGTATCTTTCTCAAGCACATTTCATCTCGAAGATAATTTACATTTGCATGAAATCATGGCTACAGCCCATCTGCTCAACAATTATGTAAAATCCAACACTCAATAGCATGTGATGTGTGTTGATCTTAATGAGTGTAGGAACTTGAATGCTTGGGATTCAGGCTCTTCTAAAATAATCCCCAGCTCGGTCCACACACCATAGCCCGTCATTCCTGACGTTTTCTTTGGAACATCATGGTTAACATCCATTTTAGGGCAATTGCATCATGGGGTGGGGGGAGTGTGCTCTAAATTCCCGATCGCTCTACCAGAATTTTTACTGTAGTTGAGCAAGATTGTGTTGGCAGTTGTAGAAGGGTGCGGCTGGAAGGGGAGATGTTTGGTTATTTATACTTAATGGTTTTATCACCAAAGATGATTTGTAACAATGAAACAGCTGGAGCAGAACATGATTCATATTAATGTATGCATGTAAATGGGTTAGGAACGGAATTAACATAATTTCTGTGCTTTGGTTTTCCCTCCGAAGTTGAGACTACTGGTTTATGTACAGTCTGCAGTGTGCACAGCCAGGCAGTTATGTTGGTGCACAGATGGTGGGGAAGGGAAGGCCGTGTGCTACGGATCAGCGGGTGAATGTTAACAGTGCAGTGTATGGGTACAGCTCTTCAAAGAGGCCAGAGCCCAGAGGAGAAGGCAGATGACAGCAGGTGCCTCTTCTAGAGTTCTTACCCCTTCCCTTTGGTCCCTTTGTTCTAGTTTCGTCTGCCAGGACTTTAGAGAGGAGGGGGATGGGGAGAAACCAGGACCAAGGCTGCCAAGGCAGAACCTCGCGGGAAGCAGTAAGCAGGGAGGACCCACAGCCAGCAGGCTCAAAGGCATTAGTGGGAAGCAGGGGCTGGGATCCAGTGGGGAAGGTGGGCTCTGAGATGCTGGGGCCAGAGGACGGGACAGAAGAGGGTCCACAGGCCTGAAAGCTGATGTGGTGGTGGTGAGAAGGCACAGACAGGAGCACCCTGCTCTCAGAGCAGAAATGTGGCCAAGGCGACAGGAAGCATCTCTGCTTCTGAGAGGAAGTCCTCGGTCATTCCAGAAAGAACAGCATTCAGTCCCAACCCAGGGAGGCCTGTGGGTGGAAAGCGGGTGCCTGGTCAGAAAGTAGGCCTAGGGAGGCAGCCATTAGGAAGCCTTCTGTATTTTCCCCTTTCAGTCTTCCATTATAATTCCTCTTCTCCTCAGGGGCGCCTGGCTGGCTCAGTCAGTAGAGCCTGCTAGTCTTGAGCTCAGGATAGTGCGTTCAAGCCCCATGTTGGACATGAAGCCTGCTTAAAAAAAGATTACAGGGGTTCCTGGGTGGCTCAGTTGGTTCAGTGTCCAGTTCTTGACTTCGGCTCAGGTCACGATCTCACAGTTTGTGAGTTCAAGCCCCACATCGGGCTCCACACTGATAGCACGGAGCATGCTTGGGATTCTCTCTCTCTCTCTCTCTCTCTCTCTCTCTCTCTCTCTCTCCCTCTCCCTTTCTCTCATGTGCTCTGTTTCTCTCTCTCAAAATACAGGAACTTAATTTTTTTTTTTTAATAAATTAAAAAATCTACTACTCCTGCTTAGGCCAAGTTCATTCTCACAGCTGGAGAGGTAAGCCCCCTGGTACACAGGGAGAAAAACTTCCATCCCGAGCTCAAGTTTCTGTCTCAGTTACGTATGTATGTGTGCATGTATATGTATGTATGTGTATACGTGTGTGTGTGAGCACATGTATATGTACATATGCATGTATTTCTATGCATGTGTGTGTGCATGCATCTGTATCTCCTAAGGAAACGTGACCAGAAAGATGCAAGGAGTCCGAGTGTTACACCCATGGTTGTCTCTGGGGAGGAGAAGAGTTTTCCCTGACCCTCTCAGAGCCTGGACTGGGTCTGCACATTTAAATGATGAAGATAGGTTGATAGGAGAAACGCGTACAAACTTATTGGGTATGGCTTCCATGTGACATGGGAGCCTTCATAAGGAGACAAAGACTCGAAGAAATGGTTAAACCGACTGTTTTTATGCTAGCTTTGATGAAGATTGGACATGAAAACTGGTGGAACATGAAAAGACAAGGAGTGTGAGGTCAGTGTAGGGAAAGGGGGGAAACCCAGGAAGACCTGTTCAGCTTCTTTTGGGTGTTGCTCTGTCTTGGGAAATAAGGGTACACCTTTCCTCCAGGTATATCCCGGGAGGGAGCCCCTCACATGAGGTCTATGACCTGCCTCAGAGGAAGGTCAGAGAGTCTTTCCTGCCCCTCCCATTTCTCAAATTCCTTCAGCTTGAGATATTCAATATGCCAAGGTGCCATATTGGGATACTGTGTCCTGAGCCCCAGCATCTCCCCGCGTGGAAACATGAAGCAAGGGGGAAGGTAGTTTCAACCCCATTCAATATGAATTGGAATGGATAAACACATGATTTAAGAGCATTTAGTAGTAGGCTTTCATTCTCTGAAAGACCATCTTTATAGCTTTATTTTTACAATATCCCAGGTCCTCTATTTCTTGAGATAGAATCTATTGACTCCTCCCTCCCTCTGGGCCACTATGAAACGCACATGCTTTGACTGCCTTCACAGAATCTCACACTATTTTCTAACAAAGTTAACCGAATTGGAATAACCGAATAGGGTCTTGAAAACTGGACAGTTCAGAGGCACTGGCTTGATTCTGAGCCTAAAAAGACAGATTGGGCAAGAGCCTTCACACTCAGCATAACCATCGTCAGAAACGACCTCAGGAACACACAGGATGTCCTTTCCTCTCTCCTGGTCTCCATGCTCTGGTAGGGATGGCTGGACCTAACCATTCCTAAGGTGCCTGCTTCAGGCAGTGATCAAGCAGATTCAAGCATGCATCTGTTCTCAAGGTACCTTAGTATCACCGAAGGGCTACTATGTCAGCAGCTATTTACTGAGCATCTACTAGGTGCTGGCCAGAGTACTGGGGACTTTACAAACATGACCCCCTTTAGTACTCATGCTGACCCTAGAAGGGAAACAGTATTCCCATTTTCAGATGGAGAAACTAAGACCCAGGAAGCAAAAAACTCACTGGAGATCAGAGTTGAAATTCTTATTCAAGACCTATTCCAAAGCCTGTTCTTTTCCCACTGTGCTGTTGAGATTTTGCCATCATAAAAGCTTTTTAGTTCTCAATCGTTTTCTATTAAAATTAAATACTCTGGAACAGTATGAAACCCTAAGAGCTAATGTCTTGGCTATGCCAGCTGAAATACAGGCTGGCAGCAAATGGAGATTGGGGATAGACAATTATCAGGGGACAGCTGAGGGGCAAGGAAGTCATAATCAGGAAAAAGGAGAGAAACTATGATTAAGGTTGTTTTGTTCTAGTCTGCCGAAGTTCAGGAGAAGCTAAAAAATAAATGTGATGCTGTAAGAGTCATCTGCCATTCTTTTCTGGTGGCTTAGCAGCTGACGCATCTTTTTGTGTTTGGGGTTCTTCACTTACGTGTTTGGTGGTCTAATATCCATCATGGAAGTTACAGATATTCACTTTTCCAGTCTGCTTTGCCACTGGGCATAAGCACGTGACCTAGAATCTTCCAGTTGGATACTCCACCCAAGACTGAATGGGGAACACTCTTGGAGTGGCAGCAAGTTTGACTTCCTGGGCCAACAGTGTGCTCAAGGCACGGCTCATGTGGCCTCTAGGATGCAGTGACCAAGACAGAATGGGCTTGGCAGACCAATTCTGCAGCAGATTCTAGGGCGCGTTCCTAGCTATTTCACCCTGAGCATCGCTGTCCAGCCCTTCCATAATTCCGTGAACCATCCAATTTCTCTGTCCTTACAAATAGCTACATTGAGGGGCGCCTGGGTGGCTCAGTCGGTCAAGCGTCCGACTTAGGCTCAGGTCATGATCTCACGGTTCGTGAGTTCGAGCCCCGCGTCGGGCTCTGCGCTGACAGCCCGGAGCCTGGAGCCCGCTTCGGATTCTGTGTCTCCCTCTCTCTCTGCCCCTCCCCCCGCTCACGTTCTGCCTCTCTCAGTCTATCTCTCTTTCAAATAAATAAGTAAATAAGCATTAAAAAAAAAGTAAAATAGCTGTATTGAGATGAACTTTACATACCATAACATTCATTCTTTCAAGGAATACAATTTGGTGGTCTTGAGAGTACTTTCAGAGTTGTGCACTCATCAAAACTATCCAGTTGGAGACAATTTTAATCATCTCCCCCGCACACTTCATACCCATGAGCGGTTACTCCCCATCTCCCCCTCCCCACAGCCCTTGACAACCCCTAATCTGCTTTCCGTCTCCATGAATTTACCTATTCTGGACATTTCGCATAAATAAAACCGTACATTATGTGGCCTTTTGCGTCTGGCTTCTTTCAGTTAGCGCGGCGTTTTCAAGGTTCATCATGTGATAACACGGATTCATACTTGATGACCAAATGCTTTCTGTTGTGTGGAAATATCACAATCTGTTTATCCATCTATCCATCGATGGACATTCCGGTTATTTTCACTTTTTTGCTATTATAAATTACGGTTCTAGGAGTACAAATGCGCAAATCTTTGTGTGGATATACGTTTTCAATGTATATACCTAGAAGTGCAATTGCAGAATCACATAGTAACTGTGTATTTAGCAGAGAACCTGCCAAACCGTTTCCATAGTGGCCGCACTATTTTACTTTCCCACTAGCAATGGATAAGAGCTCTGACAGCTCCACTTCCTCGCTAACAGGTTTTCTTTTTATTTTATCCATCCTAACGAGGGTGAAATTGTCAGTCTTGTTTGCATCTCCCTAATGACTAATGGGTACCTTTTCACGTGCTTATTGGCCATTTGTATACCTTTTTTTTAGAGACGCATCTGTTCAAATTCGTTGCCCATATTTAAATTGGGTTATCATTTTTTTATTGTTGAGAGGTTTCTATATATATTCTTGATACAAGTCCCTTCTCAGATACGTGACTTGCAAATACTTACTCCCATTTTCCGGGTTATCTTTTCACTTTCTTGATAGTATCCTTCGAAACACATACTTTTAATTTTCATACATTCTAATGTATTAGAATTAGTGTATTAATTTTTTAATTTTTATTAATGTATTAATTTTATTAATTAATAAATTAATTTATTAATGTATTAATTTTTTCTTTGATTGCCTGTGCTTTAGGTGTCCTATCTAAGAAACCACTGCCTCATCTAAGGTCACAAAGATACCATGATTTCTTCTAAGAGTGTAACGGTTTTATCTTTCACACTCAGGCCTATGGTCCATTTTTTAGTTAATTTTTTGTAAGTGGTGTGAGACTGGGGTCAAAATTCATTCTTTGACTTATGACTATCTAGTTCGGCCAGGGCCATTTGTTGAAAAGGCTGAATCGTCTTTGCAACCTGATCAAAAACAAGTGAACTATCAATGTGAGGGTATTACTTCTAGCCTCTCACTTCTGGTCCACTGATCTAAATGTCTATGCCATTACCAACTGTGAAGAGTGCAAACAGAGGCAAGAGGCAAGAGAGCATCAGCAGAAAGGTTGTTAGCAACGGGAATCCACCAAGAACCCCACAGGGAGAGTCTCAGAGAGCATGAAACCAGCTTTCTTTTATAGCATTTCTAGACTCTAGCAACTATTAGAGGAAGATTTCTGGGTGCATTATGGGAAAGGGATTGGAGACTTGGAGGGGAATGGATTGACTTTGTTTTGTGTTCCCCTTACCCCCCCCCCAAAAAAAAAGGAGGCAAGCATTTGTGCCCAGCTTGGGTACATTGGCTGCACCCTAAACAGTATGGAGGGGTATTCCAGTTGCATACAGGATGCGTGTAGGAGTGGACGAAGTGCTGCTTTGACTTTGGCCACCAAAGACCTATCTGGATTCGTGCCACTCCTCACACACTCTCCCTCCTCTTTTTCCAGCAGGTCTTAGGCTCTCAGGTCCAGCCTCTCCCTGACGCCATATTACACTATAGTCCACAGTCCAGCCCGGCCAGAATATGCCTCTTCTCACAGCTTGGGCCATTTTTGAACCGGTATTTTTAGGTATATTTTGCTTCTTGTTGCCGCTGTAATAAATTAGCACCAACTTAGTGGTTGAAAACAATGCAAAGTTATTTCCTTACGGTTCTAGAGGTCAGAAATCCAAAGCTGGTTTCACTGGACTAAAATTAAAGGGTTGGTAGGGCTGGTTCCTCCTGGGGAAAATCTGTCTCCTTGCCTTTTCTGCTTCTAGTGTGGCCTACATCCGCCGCCTCCT
The DNA here is from genome assembly GCF_028018385.1 of Neofelis nebulosa. Lineage (NCBI taxonomy): Eukaryota > Metazoa > Chordata > Mammalia > Carnivora > Felidae > Neofelis > Neofelis nebulosa. The sequence continues at coordinate 18,036,866 of NC_080792.1, read as the reverse complement.
GTGCCCTTTTAGCCCCAGTGATAACACCACCTTCTCGCTTCTAGGGCCAAACCTGCCCGTGCTCCCTCTTAATACCCCTTGTGATTGCATTTAGGGCCCACCCAGACAGTCCAATACAATCTGTCTCAAGATCCTCAGCTTAACCACATCTGTACAATCCCATTTTATTGTAAGGTAACATTCACGGGTTCTGGGTATTAGGACAGGGACTTCTCTGGGTCGCTGCTATTCAGCCTACCATAAGAGGTGTGACACGTATGGCTCCTCTGGCTGATTAGAGCTAGAGTCTCCTCTGACTGGCGGGGTCTCTGCCAGTCATTTACATTCGGACTGTACTTTGATGCTGACCAGTTGTCAAATATTCTGAATATCGTCCCTGTTTTCAACCTTCTTTGTTAAGGTGATCAGCAAAACTGAGTTCGTAGGAGGCTGAAACTGACAGCGAGTGAGCTCAAAAATGTGTGAAACTGATGCTCACCTGTAAGAAAATCAAGTGTGAGTCGAGGAAAACCACATACAAGGAAATTCCAGGGATAGATCAATGATACAAGTCTGAAACATTAGGGACAATTAAGAGGAAAGCCACAGGAAAGTAAACAGCAAGTTTCACTGAGCAGGTATCAATCAACTTGACAAAAGGCTTTTTTGGAGTTTCAGTTTGATCTGAATTCCAAATAGAGACACAGCCTAGGGAAGCCACCAGAAAGAGCTTGTTTCTGTGCAAGAAAGAGAAGGCAGAGCCCAGCCCAGGCCTGGAAGTAGAACTCTAGATGGGACCAAAGAGGAACAACCCAGAACTGAGCGTGCAAATATGGAGCATTTATTTCCCACAAAGCTTCCTGAACCAGTGCTGTGAGCCTATGACTTGCCTCCCACCTTCTGGGGCAATGGCTCCCAGAGAGTGATCATGTGATTTGCTGCATCAGAATCACCTGGTAAAATGCAGGATCTTGACCTCTTCCCATAATAGTAAACATTTCTGAGGAAGGGGTCCTAGAATTTGTATTTTAATAAAAAGAGATAATTTTTAATGTCTTTTGTTTGTCTTTTTTTTGAGAGAGAGAGAGAGAACTAGTGGGTAATGGGCAAAGAAAAGGAGACAGATGATCCGATGTGGGCTCCATGCTGACAGCGGAGAGCCTGACCCAGGGCTTGAACCCACAGACCATGCGATCATGACCTGAGCTGGAGTCTGATGCTTAACATACTGAGCCACCCAGGCACCCCAAAAGAGATCATTCTTAAGTGTTGAAGTTCTCCGGCAGGAGCATCATGGATGGCATATTTGAGGAAGCTCAGGAACACTATATTTTCATAGGATGTTGCACAAAGTGTTCTGAGTCACCCATGAAGGCAAGTGAAATCGTTGTAACCATCACCATGGGAAGAGACCCCAGAATCATGGAAGACCTGAGAGGGCAGATAGGTTTCTACTCACTCATCAACTGTGATTGATTAGTAGTGGCTGCCTAGATCACAGTGCTGAGATAAATTATGAGGACTTGCCTGGGCTTGGATAGGAAAAGAGCAATGCTTGATTAGTAATGTCTGCCATGGCCACAGTGGGGTGTGTGTAAGGATAAGTGCCTCCTGTTTGCCATTTTCTCCTAGAAAGACCTCGCTATCCTTTCTCATTTTATGAGGAGGTGTAGTATGCATACAAAAGCCTAGATGGAAACATATATGTACGCTTCAAAGAATAAAAATAAAACGCATGCTTTTAAACATTTCTCTAGATAGCAGCTTCCAAAATCTCCTCGGGTAACACGTGGCATTGTCTCACAACTTGTTAAATGTCTAATTTAAATAAATCCCTTTTGGCAACATTTAAGTCCAGTCCCTCTCATTCTATCCTCAGAGAAAAACAGAACAGCTGCTCCTGCTCTCTTATTCAATATGCCTCCCTATTTTTAAGAATTCAGTTCTCCAGAAAAAAAAAAAAATTAATGAGACTCTTCTATTTTAATGAGTTACTTGTTTAGTGGATTGGCATTTTTCCTCCCCCAAGCCCAACATTCTTGGTTACAGAGACAACTTAGAATAGGACATTGGGAATAGAAGGAATTTAGATGCCATCCAACTCTTGTCACAGATGGCGCAAAAGGCCTAGGGAAATGGGGGAGTTGGCTTGCCCACGCAGCAGAATCAGAACTAAGATTCGAGGATCCTACCTTTTCGTTCAGAGCTACTCAGACCATGACATTTCAACAATCAGTGTATTCTGAAGTGAAAGGCTACACCCAGGACCAAACAGGCATGGGGCTCACTTCCCACATACATCAATGGCTTCCTATCTCAAGTCCTATTTCTTTGCTGGAGGGCTTTAGACCCGTGCCTGGGGCAGACTAGGAGAGCTGGGGGATTAATTCCTCAGGAACAACACTTAACCACCCAGGGATGGGAATGGGTGGATGAATAGCCCTGGTTCCTCACCACTTCCTTGAAAGAACAATTCTGAGATACCTGTTGCCTGGGGCTCCGAGGTCCCTCAGCAGGACTGCGTCCTAGGTGCACCTGCGCGTCCCCCCCCCCCTCCCCGCCTACAGTGACCCTCTTATTAATATGCCCTTTATTTGCTTTCCTCCTACCCTTTCTCCCTGCCCTACTCCCCCCTTCATTGTGCTTTCTGAGATTATCTCCCAAGTAAACTATTTGTCCTCAAATCCTTATTTCTGGATTTTCTTTTTGAGGGACTCAAATGAAGACCATGCTTAACAAGAAAAGAGCTTTACGAGAAGCTCCGCAAGAGCTGGGGATTCAAGAAATAGCCTGTAAGTGGATTTCCAATGATGAATAATCTTCAGGACCAGCTTTGTAATTTATGGAGCCCAGTGCAACATGAAGATGTGAGGTGCCGTGTTGAAAAAGTACTAAGAACTTCAAAATGGTGACAGCAGAGCATTAAGCCAAGGACAGAGCTCTTCCGAGAGTAGCCTATGTGACAGGCTGCACACCCATGAAGCCGGCCCTGACGATCTTTCTATGTAAGGATGGTAACTGGCGATGATGACACCATTTGCTGAGCCCTTACTGTGTGCCAGGCAACGTGCATCATCCCCTGTATCCCGCATGCCAACCCCACGGAAGAGATATCATCGATTAGAAAATCTCTTGTACTGCAGGAAGAATGTATGATGCTGAGTGGGACTTTTTCTGTGGCTCTAGAGTCATGACTAAGGTTGAAACCTACAGAAAAAAAAAAAAAAGAAGGTACAAGTAAACCCACTACAATAGGCAGAATAATGGTCCTCCAAAGGTGTTCGCATCCTAATCTCCAGAATGTGTGAATGTTTACCTACCATGGAAAAGGGACTTTGCAGGTATGATTAAGGATAAAGACCTTGAGATGGGGAGATTTTAGTTGATTACCCAGTTGGTAATCGAGAGTTAAGAGGTTATCAAGGTTAAGAGAGGCTTTCCTTGTTGAGGTCATGTGACTACGGAAGACCATCAAAGAGCTCCAACATCATTGGCATTGAAGGTAGGGGAAGGGGGTCCACGAGCCAAGGAATGTGGGTGGCCTCATGAAGCTGGAAAATACAAGGAAATAGATTCTTTTGGAGCCTCCAGAAAAGAACCCAGCCCTGCTCTATAAGGGAATACAGTCCTGTTATTTTAAGCCATTGAGTTTGTGGTGATTTAGTACAGCAGCCACAGGAAAATTACACACTCACATTCAAAAGAAGAAAGCCAGCATTCCGCCAGATATGTGCTCACCAAGCTTAGGAGGATGTTGTGCAGTGGGCACCATCACCTCCCTGACCCCAGTACCCAGCCGCCCCCCACCCCCCATCTGTGGGGCTAGGGGAGGAGAGGCCACGACCCCATGACAGGCAGGCTCCTGGGGCATGCGGGGTTCCCACCAGGGCTAGGGGCTTGTCTTTCCTCTCCCACAGGGGTGCTTTCCCTTCTCCCAAGAAGTGGAGGGAGGAGGTTCCATGGGAACCATGCTGTCAGCACCAAGCTCCCAGAATGTTCCAGTGCTGCTTCAGCCTGAGCCCCGTGTCTACACCGTGCCCGTCTGGTCACAGACCCGCTTCCTCAGCTGGCAGCGGGGCCTGCTCTGACGGTCGCACCAGGAGGAGAGGGGTAGAGCCATGCCCGACAAAACAAAGGAAGGCAGCCGGGAGGAAAGAGAAAGTGTCCTGGGGCCATAAACATATCTTTAAGAGTGTTTAACTGATTACTGATTTTCCCTGTAAATGATGTTTGCCCTCATTGTAAAACTAACTCACGTTCATTTGCATTTTGCAAAATATTTGTAGAGCAAAGAAAATAAAATTCGCCGCTATGTAGCAATGCTCTGTAAATATTATGTTGTTTCTTTCTAGTCTTTTATTTGCCTTATACATGTCCCTCTGTCAAAACTGAGATGACATACAGCTTGCTTCATGTAACAATAATATTAAATTACTATTTTCCCACGTTAGTAAAGGTTTCTGGAAGACTTCTGAACAGCAGCTGTCATTATCCAACATGTGGACAGTAATTTAACAGATTTTGTTTTCTGATTTTTTTTCCAATTTATCAATAATATTGTGGTGAGGATTCTTTCACCATCACCTCACTATAAAACAGTTTCTGACCTTATCTTTTTCTTTCTTCTTAGCAGGGGATGGGTATCTTTAGATATATTTATTTATCTTTTTGCTGACCCACATGCAAAAGAGTATATAAACACATATGTGGGCTCAAGGGACCGTCCTAAAACGAACGCCCATACTGTCACCTCTCAGCTTAAATCTTACATCAATGATAGAATAGTATTTATATTATTTAGAAAGCCTCTTTGGGTCTCTCTCTGCTCACATTCCTCCCCCCGCTCCCACCCCTCAGGAAAACCATTACTGTGAATATTCCTCTAGTCTTCTCCATAATTTTACCATGTATGCATATCTGACTAAACTCTGTATCATCTGGATGTACATGATTTTGTCCTCTTTGTGATTGGCGTTATATTTTTTGTGTTCTTTTGTAGCTTGCTTACTATGTCAACATGACATTTTTGTGGTCCACTCTTGCCACAACGTGTTGCTGTGGGCCATTCTTGTTCGTGGCTGTGTGATACCGGCCAGGAGCTTATCTTCACTTTGTCAACACTGGTATTAAACACTTTTTTAAAATTGTGGTCAATGTCATAGGTGATTCTTTCAGCACGTGTGTGGGAGCAGAGTGTTGAATAATGCCCTGAATTGTTGGAATAAGAGCTCCACAAAGATGGCTGTCTGAAACGGAAACCGCAGACATTTGAACGTAGCCAGTCTGATACGTGTATTTTTTTTTTGTTAACGTTTATTTTCGAAGGAGAGAGAGACAGAGCATGAGCGGGGGAGGGGCAGAGAGAGAGAGGGAGACACAGAATCGGAAGCAGGCTCCGGGCTCCGGGCCGTCAGCCCAGAGCCCGACGCGGGGCTCGAACTCACGGACCGCGAGATCGCGACCTGGGCCGGAGTCGGACGCTGAACCGACTGAGCCCCCCAGGCGGCCCCTGACATACGTATTTTTAAAAACCTGTCTTAGCACTCTACCACCACATCTGCAGTTCATAATCTAAGACGCTCGGTACAAGAAGAAAGCAGGAAGTAGGACAAACGCTCAGATTAAACAACAGATGAGTGTTACCGTAGGGGTTTGTTTGTTTTCTTCTTGTCAAACTGCTACTTCTATCATGGAAGACAAAAGCATCTCCATTTCAAAAGTTTGCCAGCTTTATTAATGTTGGGCGAAATCAGTATGTTATGAAAAAGAAACATCTATAGCTTGGGGGCAGAATTATAAAATTAACCATGTAGGTAACCCATTTATATACTGCTATAAAGTATTTATTTGAAGAGAGATACGCAAAGAAGCTATTACCTGCATGAAATGTGTATTTAAAGATTTTTTTCATCCTGGGAGCCAGGAATATAAGAAAGAACAGATATATTTAACCACAACATACGGTGGTTCATCAAACAGCGCAAACTTTCATTTCATGGAGTTTATCTGTTGACGTTGATTTAAACTATCATTTGTTTGGGGCGCCTGGGTGGCGCAGTCGGTTAAGCGTCCGACTTCAGCCAGGTCACGATCTCGCGGTCCGTGAGTTCGAGCCCCGTGTCGGGCTCTGGGCTGATGGCTCGGAGCCTGGAGCCTGTTTCCGATTCTGTGTCTCCCTCTCTCTCTGCCCCTCCCCCGTTCATGCTCTGTCTCTCTCTGTCCCAAAAATAAATAAAAAACGTTGAAAAAAAAAATTAAAAAAAAATAAACTATCATTTGTTTTATCATGTGGGAACGTAAGTTATGTGGTCAAAAATATAAGGATTTTGAACTAATGTTGATGCGAGTTGTGTTGTCTTCTCGTATTGTCTTTTCAAAGTGCTGCCAGTTGAAAAGGGAAGCATTATGTTTACAAATCTGTTTTGAAACGTTTGCCAAAATTTTGGTAGTATCTTTAATAAAGATGTTTGTCTCCAGCATCCAAAAAATAAATTAAAAAAATAAAGAAGAAGAGGAAGGAAGCAGGATGTTTTGCTTACCCTCACTTTTAAGGAAACCTGCAGGAGACGTGACTGGGTTGATTTGCATAATATGATTTGCTCAGCGCAGTTTGAAAATGCCGATGTCAAGTACAATGTCAGTGAGTACCGTTTTGCCTTCTTTAATCGGCTTAGGAAAACTTTAGAAGCATGATCCTATCCAGTAACGGACAGATTTTTTTTTTTTTCAGTTGCAGTGAAATTTCCATTGTTCCTTCGATTGTTTCTTGGCGTGTTGTATCTGAATACCCATCCTGGCCAGCAGCAATGCTACAATATGAGGCCAGAAGCTCCCGCTCCCTGTTTAGGGAGACAGAGAACGACAGAGACGACCTCTAATTGCTCCTGCCAGTGACAAGAGCGTGGGTGTTTAGTCCACGCTTTGCCAATCGTGCTCTGGGAGCTGGGCCTCTGACCCGTAAGGAGCGAAGCAAAACTACAATGAGAGATGACCACCGGCCAGGGCAGTAAGGGATCCAGCAGCCTGTGGTGAATGTCCAGACGCGGGGGCCCATATGGCAATGGCAGTGTCCGAAGCAGACAGTCCCTCTCAGATGTTGGCAGTGTTCCCAGCTGCTGGGGCTTTTAGTTCCAACCCACTTCCCAAGCTTATCCCCCTGGATTCCCATGAATTCCACACACTACCTGCGATCCTTTCAGTGCGCTGCTTTTCCCACTTAAGTTTTCCAGAGTCGACTTCCGTCTGCTGTCATCAAGGAACTCAGATGGTCACACTTGCCAATAACGGTGTTTACAATAATTCCTTTGGAAAATCAAGCATCGGTTAGGAGCACTTGGGCGGCTCAGTCATTAAGCATCCAACTTCGGCTCAGGTCATGACCTCGCAGTTCATGGGTTCGAGCCCCGCATTGGGCTCTGTGCTGACAGCTCAGAGTCTGGAGCCTGTTTCAGATTCTGTGTGTGTGTGTGTGTGTGTGTGTGTGTGTGTGTGTGTCTGCCCTTCCCCCACTCATGCTCTGTCTCTCTGTCCCTCTCTCTCTCAAAAATACGTAAACATTTAAAAAAATTAAAATCAAGCATCGGGCATTGATTAGGACTCCCTCCATTTCCTGTTAAATCTGTTTTATGGGGAAATAAAATGGGCCCCACAGCCCCTTGTGAAGGATCATAATCCAGCATAAACACAGCCTATTTGTGAGCTGGAAGTTTGGGTTTCAATGCCTTTTATAAGTACAAAATGTCGTTTGCTACTCCTGCTTTAATAACTTTTACACAGATCACATTTTGAGATTTAGCCTTTAGAAGAGAAAAATCTAATCTATGTCTTAAGCTTTGTGACACATCTGTGCCCACATCCTTCACCAAGAACCCTGGCCTCTGTACTTCTAAAAACTTAGCTTCCTAATTCTGCTGCTGGCTCCCAGCACTTTGACCATACACATTCTGTTCTTTCTAGCCATCGAGGATTTCTCCGAATTTAATCCCCTTCACTAAGTATCCCCCACCTTCAAGCCAGGCGCCAGGCTTGACCCTCCTGATGGCACCGACCTGCTTTTGCCCAAGCCTGGTATGGTAGCAAAAACCAAAGAATCCTCTGTGGCCAAGCACTTATGAGTTTATTACCAACTGATTATAGATGCTTCATCAGTGTTCTATCAGAAAAGGTTCTCCAAGAATTGGTTCTATGACAGGGTATATCTGGAAGAACAAATGTGCAAGAGTGGGATGTTTGGGAATTTTCTGAAAGAAGGGACTTGCTCTATCGGCAATCATAATAGCTAAGAAAGCAAACTAATGTGAAAAATAGGGGTGTCAGTAATAAACAGGCCAATGGCATACAGCTTGCAAAATGAGAGCCAGCAACAGGAGGGAAAAATGCATGATGCCGTAAGTGGTATATATAGGTGGACGATCAGCCAGCCATTTGGGAAGAAAATTCAGCAGGCTCCAATGTAAGAGCCTGATGTACTTGATGGAAAGATGCCAACAAACGTAACCAAAGGTATGAATGTTCTCTAAAGGTGAGTAATACTGAAATGTGTCTGAAAACAGCAGGGCCACACCATGTGGAATTCAGGGCAGCATGGTCCCAGATGGAGGCCTTCCAGGCCCACATGCTGCCCGTGAGAAGATACAGATGCCTATGATACCACTGTCCTGGTCCCAAAAGCACACACCCTCTTGCTCTTGGGGAGTCTTTATGCCCCCCGCCCCCGAATTTTGCTGACTGTTCTGGAAATTCTGAGTCTGTGCCTAGTGTTCACCAAATCTAAGTAACTTGTTCAAAATGGCTCTTGGATTTTCCTGATTGTTCACGGCAAGACAAGGTAAATTAAAGATCAATTTCCCAGGCTTTAGAGATGTGATTATTCTCTGGCAGGACCAGACCTCAGGCCTGTCTAACGAGTCTTCCTATAGATTCCCACCTCGCTCCTTATTTCAGAACATCTTCCAGCCAGACCAAAGATCTAAATATAAATAATATTAGTAACAGCCCTAATGTAAAAAACAAAACAAGACAAAAAACCTCCAGAAAAGCATGAATGACACATTTGAAATATGGACAAAGGATATGAAAATAATTCAACAAGGGCAAGGTGCCATGGCAAACACAGGTACGGAGAGATGCTGGAATTCTCATCTAATTATATAAATGCATGAATCATCATGTTTAATTAGCAGATTGCCAAAGATGAAAAAGATTGATGACCAACAATGTTGGTGAGAGCGTAGAAAATAGGCCCTCTTATTTACTGTTGGAGAGTGTTAGTAAAGTTACCTTGGAGGAGAACTTGGTAATAACTAACAGAAATTTAACGATACACTGCTGGTAGGAATGAGAAAATGGTACAACCACCTCGGAAAGTGGCTACTTTCTTATGCGATTAAACATACATCAGGTGCCTGGGTGGCTCTGTCGGTTGAGCGTTCAACTCTTGATTCCGGCTCCGGTCATGATCCCAGGGTTGTGAGATCAAGACCGGGGTCGGGCTGCGCACTGAGCAAGAAGCCTGCTTAAGATTCCCTCTCTTCCCTCTGCCTCCCTCCCCACTCTCTTTCTCTCTTTGAAACAAATAAACAAACAAAACAAACAAAACAAAAACACAAAAGGAACACCATCCATCTACCATATGACCCCACGTTACACTCCAAGAAACATGAAAACATGTGTCCACACAATATCATGTACAAAAATATTTGTAGCAGCTTTACTCATTATAGCTTATAACTGGAAACAACCCAAACATCTACCAACAGATAGAAATATAAAAATACTGTGGCATGCCCATACCACTCTTTCCATCCACTGGAATACTACTTATCGATAAAAAGGAGTTACTAATATGTACAACAACACGGATAAATCTCAAAGAAAGTCAAACACTGTATAATTCCACTTTTTAAAAAATGTGGAAAATGTAGGCCAATCTATAGTGACAGAAAGCAGATCAGTGCTTGCCTGGAGCAGACAGCGGATGGAGTCACAGATTGCAAACAGGAAAGAGGAAAATTTGGGGTGAAGGAAATATTCTGTATATTCATTATGCTAGTGGTTTCACAGATACAGATCTTCACAGGTGTGTGTGTGTGTGTGTGTGTGTGTGTGTGTGTGTGTATGTGTATAATTTGTTAAAACTCATTAAATTGAACATTTTAAACGGGCCAGCTTATTGTATGTAAATTATATCTCAGCAAACCTGATTTTAAAACTTTAAGAATGCATTCCTTTTGATCCAGCAAACCTCCTTCAGGGATTTATTGTACAGAAACATTTGCGCAAATGTGCAAAGATGTATGTACAAGCATGTGAATTACAGGGCAGTTTGTAACCATGAAAACAACGAAAATGGCCAACATACTCATCAATGGGGCAGTACAGAATCAAAGACTGAGCAACTGTTTTTTCTTTTCTGACAGAGAGAGAGGGCGCAAGTGAGCGAGGGCAGTCGTGGGGAGCGGGGAGAGAAGCAGGGCTCACCCAAAGCAGGGCACAAGCTCACCCAATGTGGGACAAACTGTGAGATCGTGACTTGAGCTGAGGTCAGATGCTTAACCGACTGAGTCACCCAGGTGCCCTGAGCAACTGTTATAACCTAACCTGTAAACTCCAAGGGCCTGTAAAATTCAGGCTTCGGCACAGGGCAGGCACACAGCACATGTACAGACATGGAAGGAAATCCACGATATAGTAGGCGGAAAAAAAAATCAACTTTCAGGAGTAGATACACCCACCTAGAGTAAACTAGGCAGAGTTAGTTTGGGGTCTTTCAGGTTCTGCATCAAGACTGAGGGTCTGGGGGTGCCTGTGTGGCTCAGTCAGTTAAGCGTCCAACTTTGGCTCAGGTCATCATCTCACGGTTCGTGGGTTCAAGCCCCGTGTCGGGCTCTGTGCTGACAGCTCAGAGCCTGGAGCCTGCTTCGGATTCTGTGTCTCCCTCTCTCTCTGCCCCTCCCCTGCTCGTGCTCTCTCTCTGTCTCTCAAAAATAAACATTAAAAAAAAAAAAAAAAGACTGAGGGGGTCTGGTAGGGAGACTGTTCTCAGGTGAGGCTGGGACATCCCTGGAAAAGGTGAAGCAGGATGAGACCATAATCTGCTGCAGGGAGATCAAAGGAAGAGTCACATGAAGAGGTTGGGAGCTTAGCACACCGGGGGTGGGAGTCCCCTTGTTTCTTCAATGCTGGACTCCCTCCAGCCAGTCCCAGGAGGTAGTGATGTGTCTTCAGGATTCCAGAACTGCAGTGCTCTGGGACATGGGGCCTTTTGGAATCACAGTAACACAGAGCTGATAGCAAAAGAAGAGGGTCCCATGCCCCATCAGCGAGACCAGTGCTGGTGGACGCTTGGGAGGTATAGAAGTCAGTGCAGGCGAAGGCAACAAGAAAAACCAGAGTGCAGGGCCTTGGGGCACTTGGTTATGGTTCCCGTTGTCAGAAGCTCCAACAGGCCCCGTGCAGTGGGTGGAATAAGAAAGCCAGGCAACCGTCCAATGTGTAAATCAGGCAGAACAGGGCTTGGCAAGAGAACTGACTCCAAGCTACAGTGAGGGAGAAAGGAAGCAGAGTCCGGAGGGAGCTTGGGGTGCTCAGTAGAGTTGATGGAGGTGACAGAGAGACAGGAAGGCAGGCTCAGTCCCAAATTTATGGCAGAGTCAGCCCTGAATGAGCCTAGGGAAAGCTGCAAGGGTAACCAGGGTGAACACCGCCAGGCTTGACCTGGTTCCCGGCTGAAGAGCCCTTGGCGGGGTGAGAACAGGATTCCAGTCTTCAGGAACACAACCCAAACTCAGCTCCTTCAGGTGCGACCGAAGCACCTGATAGGATTTCTCTCTGGCCACAGCTGGTTCAGAAGCTGGGGCAGAGCTAAGCCCATAAATCAGGGACATGAACGTTTCAACAGGGAGAAATCGAGGTCAGAAAGAACAGAGGAAACAAGGCAGGGGATGAAGAAGTCCACTCCCACCAATTGCCAGGGTCTTGTCTTGCTGTTCCTTTGAGGGATAGATTCCCTGCAAGAGAAATTTGATTGGGAGACGCCACCTCATGTCTCATCAAGGACCCGTCTCCAATGCAACGCTGAATGGGGGGTGGGGGGGGTGGGGGGGGGGGAAGGATGGAGTGGTTTATTCCAGGCCTGATCCTCCGGATGGTGCCTTTTCTATTCGATGAGGCACCATTGTGCTCTCAGCTGGGAAGAAGTTCTGTATTTCAAATTCCTGTGTGCTTCACGTGCATGGAAGGTGATGGCTTACATTCTTGGGGTCAAATAATCACCCCCAGAAGGCATTCTTAGTATATCGACTTATGGAGAAGCAATAACACATGTTGCTAGATTGAAGGCCTGAGAGCTGGAGGAGAGTCCGGGAACTTTTTGGAAGGAAACATAGAATAGAGATATTAAGCCAATTCTCATCCATGACCCACCACTTTCAGAGATTTCCAGGGGCTACTGTTTGTTCATTTGAGCTCTGAAGGCCACTTTGACCTGTAACTTGGCCTTTGAGATCATGGAATGCTCCAAAACGTAGCGGTCCATGGCTGTAGCACTGACCAGTCAGGCTGCCAGGAGAGCTGGTAAACCTCTTCCATCATGCGCCGGGTTGAACAGTGTGCCTCTCCTACCCCAATTCACATTCATCTGGGACCTCAAGGTGTAACCTTATTTAGACACAGAACCTTTGTAGATGCATTCGAGTTAAGGTGAGGTCACACTGGATTCGGTGGGCCCTAAATCCAGTGGCTGGTGTCCTTGTAAAGAGAGAGAGAGATTTGGAGACACAGAGAGACACACAGATACGCAAGGTAGGAGGTCATGTGACAACGGAGGCAGAATGGAGTGCTACAGTTACTATCCAAGGAAGGCCCAAGATGACTGGCAACCAGCAGAAGCTGGAAGAAGCGAGGAAGGATTCTTCCAGAAACCTCCAGGGGGAGCAGGCTCTGTTGACACTTAGATTGGGGCTTTCAGCCTCCAGGACTGTGAGAGGATACATTTTTGTTGTTTTAAGCCAACCAGTTTGTTATGGCAGCCCTAGGAAAGTATTCCACATTACACAACAACACTAATGCATAATAAAAACCATAGTTCTTGAGGAAGGAGGTGTGAAGGAGCATGCAACATTATTTGTTGATAAGCAGTCATAAAACAACCTGATTTTTAAAGCAATTCTTTTTTTTTTTTTAATGTTTATTTATTTTTGAGATGGGCTGGGGGGGGGTGGGGCGGGAGGTAAGGGCGGAGAGAGAGGGAGACACAGAATCCGAAGCAAGCTCCAGGCTCCAAGCTGTCAGCACAGAGCCTGATGTAGGGCTCAAACTCATGAACCACGAGATCATGATCTGAGCTGACGTTGGATGCCCAACTGACTGAGCTACCCAGGGGCCCTAAAAACAACCTGATTTTGAAGTTTCTAAATTTTAAGAATAAGTTAGAATTCGTATCACTTTGGGGTGTGTTTTAGCATCGCATCAGTAATTAGAGCCGAGGTATGGGTCTGCGGGATCTGGAGTAAAGACCCAGGTCTGTCACTTACCACCTGTGTAATCTTGGGGGCATTCCTTAACTTCTCTCAGATTCAGTTTTCTCATCCTTAAGTCTAGAGTAATAATAGTTCCTACCCAAAGAGTTGATATGAGAATCAAGCAAATCAAGTCTAGGGAGATTGTGTGAGTCTGGTCCCTTGAAAGTGCTCTGAGTAGTACCTCCAAATATGTTTTGGACACAATGATTTTTTTTTTTTTCAATAAGCTTGCTTCCATTGCCACAGGGAAAAAAATTTTTTTTGACCAGACCCCAGTTTGCAATGGCAAACACAATCTTTTCTAGAATCCATGAGATGCCAAGACTCCTCGTCAGGGCATTAGTGTTAGGTCCCAGAGATCCGATCCTCTCTTCGGCCAACCACGCAGACCTCCATTCACTGCCCATAGACCCACCCAACGAAGCACCTTGCAAGGAGACTCTGGTTTTCTGCCAAGAACATCAACATCAGATTGTTCCTAAGTATCGTTCATTTCCGTATGAATCACTAGAAACGTAATGATAAGTGGGTTAGGCCCCGGATGTCTCTTAATACCACTTCGACTCAAACTGGGAGAAGACACGTCTTGGCCAAGTTCACTTCTAAATCTGTCAGTGGGACGCTGACATTATTCCAGGGAATAGTAATGGAAAGACTTCTGCTTGTTGAAGACCAATTCTTCTTACAGTTTCGAGTTGCTTATCTTCTTTCTCCACTGGGATAGATTTTTCTATTGCCCTTTTTTTTTAGTGCTGACTTTCCTAAACTCATTTATGATGCTTTTCTTCATGAATTGCCTCTTTAACAAGTCAAGTATTTTTACCTTCTCTGTCCAGGATGCTGGTTCACATTTGCCAAGATCTATAACATTTAGTAGGGAAACCCCCGCCCCTCCTCTTTCTTGCCTTTTCCTCCTTTCCACTTCTTTTTCTTTACTTTCTTTCTTTTTTTTTTTTTTTTTAGTATATATTTATTTATTTTGAGAGAGAGAGAGACAAGAGGGTTAGGGGCAGAGAGATAGGGAGACAGAGAATCCAAAGCAGGCTCCATGCTATGAACACAGAGCCCAGCGCAGGGCTCAAACTCACAGACCATGGGATCGTGACCTGAGCCAAAATCAAGAGTTGGACTCTTAATTGACTGAGACACCCAGGCACCCCCACCGCCTTTCTACTTCTGGGAGCATGGAAGCAGCTTTTTGAATGGGAAAAAATAAATAAACCCTAAGAGTCAATTATTTGAGATGTGGCTTGTGAAGGTCTTTGTTCCAGTTGCAAAAAGTCTGAATTTGACTTAAAACAACAACAACAACAACAACAACAACAACCCAACAAACTTGGGTTACAGTAAATGGGCCTGGTCCTTTTGACAGCTCCTTGGAAAGCCCCAGAACACTACCAACATCACATAAGGCCACAGAGAAATGTATAATCCTAAATCAGCCTTCGAAGGGAGAGTCCAATCAATTCAAGCCCATAAGATGTCTCCAGTGTAAATTCTTTGCTTAATTCTGGTTCGAGCACCTAGGGGGTTACAAGCAAATAGCAAAACGCTAGCTTTTGAGGAGCTGACATAACCATTAAGATAAAAACGTCTTCTAAAGAGAATGGTAGGGGATAGATTATAATCAAGGTGGAAATAGGGTGGGGAAGAATCTTGAGAGCCAAAGACAGAAGAGTATGCTGGGGTGAAATCAGGATGTGAGTGGATAATAGCAGAGCAAAAGAGCAGCAAAGTGAGAAGGAAGATGGCCAAGAATCGTGACGGTCACATGGTAGTCCTGGTTTTCTCGAAAACCCTTTCTCTGGCTTCTTCTCACCGCCCTCAGCAGAATGCCATTTTTGGTTTTAGACTAATAAATATCGATTGTAATGGCAGAAAATGACATTAAGAATTAAAATGCTATTACTCTTCAGATACTGAACCTTGCTTCCTAATGTCATTTGGTAAGTGTTGTGACTGTCTCAGACGTGGAGTCCCGTGTGACAGACTGGATCCTTCAACATTACCTAAACAGCTGCTGAATGGGAAGGTGGTGCCACTAAAGGGATGAGTTTCCCCTCTGTTGTGCATCTATTTCTTTCACAGTTTAAAAGGCTCCTAGGGCACCTGGGTGGCTCAGTGGGTTAAGCTTCTGACTCTTGATTTCAGCTCAGGTCATGAGCTCACGATCCGTGGGTTCGAGCCCCGCGCTGGGCTTGAACTGAGAGATCGCGAGCTAAGCCCAAGTCGGACACTCAACTGACTGAGCCATCCAGGCGCCCCTCCTGTGTGTTGTTTTTTTATTTTATTTTTTACTTTTTAAAATTTACATCCAAATTAGTTAGCATGTAGTGCAACAATGATTTCAGGAGTAGATTCCTTAGTGCCCCTTCCCCATTTAGCCCATCCCACCTCCCACACCTCCTCCTGTAACCCTCTGTTTGTTCTCCATATTTATGAGTCTCTTATGTCTTGTCCTCCTCCCTGTTTTTATATTATTTTTGCTTCCCTTCCCTTATGTTAATCTGTTTTGTCTCTTAAAGTCCTCATATGAGTGAAGTCATATGATTTTTGTCTTTCTCTGACTAATTGCACTTAGCATAATACCCTCCAGTTCCATCCATGTAGTTGCAAATGGCAAGATTTCATTCTTTTTGATTGCCAAGTAATACTCCATTGTGTGTGTGTGTGTGTGTGTGTGTGTGTGTGTGTGTGTACACACTACATCTTCTTTATCCATTCATCCATCAATGGACATTTGGGCTCTTTCCATACTTTGGCTATTGTTGATGGTGCTGCTGTAAACATGGGGGTGCATGTGTCCCTTTGAAACAGCACACCTGTATCTCGTGGATCAATGCCTACTAGTGCAATTGCTGGGTTGTAGGGTAGCTCTATTTTTATTTTTTTGAGGAACCTCCATACTGTTTTCCAGAGTGGCTGCACCAGCTTGCATTCCCAACCCCTCCTATGGTTTTAAATATTATTTAAAACCATGATTTTCAGTGACAGGATAGTATCTTCTAGAATGGACATATAATCAATTTAAATAGAACTCTATTATTAGGCATTTAGGTTGTTCCTAATTATTTGCTACAACAAATAATATATATCCTTAACATAAATACCTTTGCAGCATCTCTGAATATATTTTTCTTTTTTGAGTTTTATTCATTTTTGACAAATAAAAATGAAATATATTTAAGATCTGCAATGTGAGGTTTAAATGTGTATATATATATATATACATATACATATATATATATATATATATATATACACATTGTGAAGTTATTACCACAATTAAACTAATTAAGGAGCACCTGGGTGGCTCAGTCAGTTAAGCATTGGACTTTGGCTCAGGTCATGATCTCATAGTTGGTGAGTTCGAGCCCTGTGTAGGGCCCTGTGCCAACAGCTCAGAGCCTGGAGCCTCCTTCTAATTCTGTGTCTCCGTCTCTCTCCGCCCCTCCCCTGCTCACGCTCTCTCTCTCAAAAATAAATAAACATTGAAAAATTTTTTTTAAAAACCAATAATTCCATCACTTCCCTTAGTTACTATTCTGAATATTTCTATAACATAATATTCCTGGGGTGCCTGGGTAGCTCAGTGGGTTAAGTGTTCAACTCTTGATTTCAGCTCAGGTCGTGATCTCACACTTGGCTTCCTGAGATGGAGTCCCAGGTCTGGCTTGGCACAGGATTCTCTCTCTCCACCCCTCCCCAACTTGTGCACGTACACGCGAGTGTGCACATGTGCTCTTGCTCGTGCTCCTTCTCTCTCTCTCTCTCTCTCTCTCTTGCTGCCTTTATCAACATAAGTAAATAAACTTAAAAATATATACATATATTCCTAGGAGAGGGGATATAGGATCAAAGGCTATGGACACTTTTAAGACTCAACAGGTATGTTGCCAAGTTGAATTCTAGAAAAGTTGCTCTAATATACATTCCTGATTGCTCGACATTGGCCGTGATGGAAGCGCTTACACTAAAGACATCGGCCAATGCTAGAAATTGGGACTTGATTTATTGTCTTGCCCGTTGTCTAGACCTAAAAAAGTCTAAAATGAGAAAATAGGAATAATTGAGGATTAAATTTAATCCTCATGTCTACAGCGGTTACATCACGAATAGCACAAAAATAGCCAGGAAATATTCTTCCTATGTTGAAATCTCCTACCTGCCTCAGCAGAGAAGTCGCTCACGTCATGATGAATGAATGAAGTCCCAGCTCACAGTGATGTAGAAGTCTAAACTGAAAAATAAGATGAGTGTTTTAGCCTAACACTAAGTTTAGTTCTAAAATTATATGAAGAAACCATTCACAGAAAATTTTACATTAACCCTCAATGGGTATCGTACCTTTTACTGGTGTAACAAAATTATGTTTCAGATGCTGACACCCAAGCTGCCAAAACAACAGTGATGTTGCAGTGAAGCTGAGAGAGATTTTAGTTTAATTAATACAATTTTACAAGGCTGAGAGACAGTTTAACAGTAGATCGCCTATCAGAATTCATGACAACAAATTTAGCGGAGAAACAGGGGTTTAGGCTGCAACTCCACTTACCAAATGATGACTGAGTTACAACCAGAGCTGGACTGTGATAAGAGAATTTGGCAGGAACAAGAATACTTTCTGTGAGAATCAAACGACTATGTGAAATATGTAACGAGGAGGATTGTGTATATTAGTATTACTTATAAATTGTATGCTATACATCCTTTATGTCAGTATAACTTATCAAACACACGTGTATATTTTTCCAAAGAGCTGGTTGTTAAATATTTACCGGTACCTCTGCTCGTCACCTGCCCCCATACGAAACCGCACCCCCTAGTAGATTTGATTTCTAGCTAGGGTCTCCCTCAGTGACAACCATGCCTCATATTACAGGCACCTGCCTTCAGACCAACACTCCATTGCCAATGCTCTCCTAACTGGGAGCGGCCCATGGCACGTCTTCGTTCTGCATAGCACCCTTCTCCGGGGAGGCCTGGGCCCCAGCATCCCTCAGATCTCTAGCGGTTCCTATCACTGTAGAGAGCATTTCCAAGACTCAGTCATTGCGCCCAAAAGTTGGGTTCGGAAATCCCTGCCTACATTTTAAAATAGTTGCACAAATGTCACACCACGTTTTCTTCCCCCAGAAGGAGCCGCCGACTGTATATTTTCCAGCCTTGAGGATTCTTACCTTCGATGTTTTAACTTGTTGTTTTGACAACGTCGAGTTCTACGTAGGTCGTGATCAATCGTCTTCGAGTGTCTGTGGGAACAAGCCGGGTCTACTTAGCCCACATGTACACATACGCGCTGGTATAAAATGGTAATGGGTAGGAGCATCGCTTTCACTGAGCCAGAATTGTTTTATGAACTTACTCCAGGAGTGAAGGCTCACAGAGCTTGGTACGATACAACTTCTCTGCACAATTGAGAGACTCTTAAGAAATGAGGCAGGCAGGAATAATCGTAGAGCCTTTATTTCCACAGCCTCTTCTCTTGCATTAAATTTATCTAAGATCATTGCCTTAGACAAAACTCCAAGCTCTTTTATTCTTTTCACATGGATTTATTTCCAGGATCATGCGTCCCCAGGGGAAGCCCCAGAGAGCAGTGTTGGTGTTTCCAGAATCAATTTATGGGCCTCTGAGGGCATTTGACATGGTCTCCTTTGCCCAGGTAACACAGGAACTGGCTGAGATTTTGTACGAGACAGATGTCGTCTGGAACATGAAGCAAAATGCCAGGGCCACAAAATGAACTCCAGGTTTGAACAAACAGAACAAACCCATCATTTAGCCACGTAAACGGCATGTGGAAGAGAGGCGACAGGTGGAACGGAATTCATCCAGTTCCTGGACCATTCACATTTTATTTTTGTCTGCACTGATCAGATTAACTCCGAATCATTTAATTAAAAAAAATTTTTTTTTTTTTAACATTTATTTATTTTTGAGAGACAGAGAAAGACAGAGCATGAGCAGGGGAGGGAGAGAGACAGACAGGGAGACAGAATCCGAAACATTCTCCAGGCTCTGGGCTGTTTGTTGGCACAGAGCCCAATGCGGGGCCCGAACTCATGAACTGCGAGATCATGACCTGAGCTGAAGTTGGACGCTCGACCGACTGAGCCACCCAGGCGCCCCTCAAATCTTTTAATTTTTAAACCAGTGTGCACAGCCATCTTCGAACTCCAGCTGGGAGCGCACTGAGCACCCTGAATTAATGTGGCCTCTCAGAGACAGGTAGCTGTAGATCCCCCTTGATCTAAAATGTCAAAGAGAGGGGCGCCTGGGTGGCTCAGTAGGTTGGGCATCCGACCGGCTCAGGTCATGGCCTCGCGGGTCATGAGTTCAAGCCCCGTGATGGGCTCTGTGCTGACCGCTCAGAGCCTGGAGCCTGTTTCGGATTCTGTGTCTCTTTCTCTCACTCTGCCCCTCCCCCACCCTCTCTCTCTTTTGCTCTCAAAAATAAAATAAAACATTAAACAAATAAAAATAAATACGGTCAGAGAGAATCTGAAAGACTGGAAGAATAAAACGTTTACTAATTTTTGTCTGGTCTTAGTAGTGGAATTAAGGCAAATGAAAACTGAAAATACATGACAAACTATACAAACAGCCAGGAGAACAGAGTTTCGAAAAGAGAAGTCTCACAACAGTTTCATTAAGAAAATTAGCCTGGTTGTAAATATCACCTATGGACTCCTTCCTCATGGAACTCTTTGTTATTCACACAAAGAACTGCACATTGATACTGCAAAGAGAAAACAACATATGGCTAACAAAAGGCACGTACCCAGAGCAAGATTACCCAGAGCAAGATTTCTCAGAGAGCGTGTTCCCAGCAAACACAATATCCTCATAGCAGTTTCAAACGTCTTAAAGTAACAGGCGCTGTCAGGGTTAGGGCCAGCGAGCTGCAGGGGCTGGTGTTCCCCCACCCATGTTTTTTTTTGGGGGGGGGGGCGTGGGCTTTTTTCTTGCTCTTAAGTATCTCCTTTCATCTTGGGCTCAGTTCTACTCAGGCTCTACTGACACTTGTCACATAAGTCATTGCCTATTTTTTTTTTTTTTTGATGCTTATTCATTTTTGAGAAAGAAAGAGACAGAGTGTGCAGGGAAGGAGCCGAGAAAGAGGGAGACACAGAATCGGAAGCAGGCGCCAGGCTCCGAGCTGTCAGCACAGAGCCTGATGTTGGGCTTGAACTCATGAACCATGAGATCATGACCTGAGCTGAAGTCGAATGCTCAACGGACTGAGCCACCCACGTGCCCCAAGTCACTGCCTATTGATCAGTGCTCATGAGGGAGAAAGTTCCAGCACTTACTGTTGGTGGTGGGTTAATAAGCCAGCAGGTGAATGACCCTACTGATCTATGTTAAAAATCAAGATTTTCTGTCCTCTCCTCTGGTTCCTCACCATATACTGACACTAGGCAAAGGCACATGAAGATATGCATACACACACACACACACACACACAAAGGTGGGCCTAGGCTTTTTGCTACTTTGCCACAGGATTTAGAACACCCCGCACGTCTGAGACCCGTTTCCTCTTTTGTAAAGCGAGGGGCTGGGAGTAGATGATCACTGGGGACCAGTGCAGCTCAAAGAGCTCAGGGACCAGGGCGGCACATCATACCTTTGAAAGGAGATAGATGGTCTCTACAGTGGGGGCAATGAAAGCACTTATTCCATTCCATTGATGAACTGTGGCCCCCCCTGGCATGCAGTCCCCAATTCTCTCTCACATTCTCACAGGGCCCTTCCTCTCCAGAGGATTTTCCCACTTGGGTTCGAATGCCTGTGATTAATGTCAAAGTTCAATCACAGTGGTTGGCAGGCACTTGCTGCGGAAGAAAGGCATGGAAGTGTTCACAGGAGAACATCTTAAGGGTGATTTAAGAGGCTGAGACGGGTGAAAATTAGCATTGTTCTTACAAGGATTGCCCAGTCAGGAGCCAGATGAGTCCTGTGGATGCCAGAAGGAAACTCACTGAGAAAGGGAGGCTGGTTACTTCTCACATGAAGAGCAACTCGTGTAAAAATAGATGCCCCACTCTTCCAGTCATCTACTGTTGCATAGAAAGCGAACCCAGAATGTACTGGCTTAAAACAGCAACGATTTGATTGTTTTTCCCAATTATGTGGGTCAGGAATTCTGGCAGGGTGTGGCTGGTGGTTCTTCTATTTCACGTGTCATCTGTAAAAGTCATTTAGTAGTTGCTGGATGGGCTGGGGTGGGGGTCCAAGATGGCTCCTCTTGTTGGTATGTTGCTTTGGTTAAGGCGGGCTGGGCTCAGCTGGGAATATTGACTGGAGCGCCTACATGAGATCTCTCTGCCATAAGGGTCTCAGGTTACTTGAATTTCTTACTCAGCATTCAGGGCTCCCCCAGAGAGTATTCAGAGAGGCCAGGGAGAAAGTAAAGCTTATGATCTTAGCCTTGAAGTTTCCAGAACATCACTTCTGCATCCTACTGATGAAGGAAGTCACTACCGCCAGCCCAGATTCAAGGAGTGGTGAATTTAGTTCTACCTCTCAGTGGGAGTAGCAAAGAACTTGCAGCCATCTTTAATCTACGACATCCACCCCATCCCCTAAAAGAAAATTACCTATAGCAGGTCCAGTGGGTTTTTAGCTACTGTGTAAGACTGCCCACCTCAGAGTTCAGGTACTTGATCAAGGGCACAGGGCTTTCACCCCCACATGCATAACTCTTAACCCAAATGCTGGTGCCTTCACTCTAACGACCAAATCCTGTGGTCTATTTTCTCTTTGCCACTTGACTCAGACTCTTTCTCCTTCTCTTCATTCATTCTTCTTCTCGTATTGGTAATAAAAAAATGGTGCCTGGGGCGCCTGGGTGGCGCAGTCAGTTAAGCGTCCGACTTCAGCCAGGTCGCGATCTCGCGGTCCGTGAGTTCGAGCCCCGCGTCAGGCTCTGGGCTGATGGCTCGGAGCCTGGAGCCTGTTTCCGATTCTGTGTCTCCCTCTCTCTCTGCCCCTCCCCCGTTCATGCTCTGTCTCTCTCTGTCCCAAAAATAAAATAAAAACGTTGAAAAAAAAATTAAAAAAAAAAAAATGGTGCCTGTCTTAATTCCTTCAGGCTGCTCTGACAAATATACCAGAGACTGGATGGCTTCAACATTTATTTCTCACAGTTCTGGAGGTCGGGAAGACAGGGATGGAGACACCAGCAGATCCGGTGTCTGGTGAGGGTCTGCTTCCTGGCTTGCAGACGGCTGCCCTCCTGCTGTATCTTTACGTGGCAGAGAGAAAAAGATCATCCCTCTCATGTCCTTTCTTATAAGGGTGGGCGTCCTGTTCGGGAGGGCTCTGCCGTCTTGACCTAAATTTCTGGCAAAGGCTCCAGCTCCATATACCATCACTTTGTGAGTTAGGCTTTACCGTATGAATTGGGGTGGGGGTGGGGGCACATGCATTCAGTCCACAGCAGTGTTCTTTTTAATCACAAAGTAACACATGCTCAGGGTAGAAAATAGAAGGAGGAAAGTGACTCATAATGCCACAATCTGGAGATAAGCACAAGAAACACATCCTTCCATTCTTTCTTCTGTGCATACATATTTATGTTTGTGGTTTACATTACATACCGCTCACATCGTGCTTTTTCAATAAATAACTCATGACCATTTTGGTAACTGGTCAGATACTCCTTGCATTGTACTTTAATGCTCCCAAACTATTCCGTGACAGAGAGTGCCATGATTTATTTAACGATTTCCTAATTGTCGTTCATGTAGGCTGTTTTCAAATTTTGACTTGGATAGCTACTACTCCAAACGTTCTCACCTCGCAAGCTTTGCCCATATTGCATTATTATTTCTTTAAGGGAGATTCTGAGAAGTGGAATTTCTGGGTCGAATCCCCTCACCTTGAAATTCTTCCTTCTTTTGACTTCTGGGTCACTCCTTCCTTCAGGATCCCATTATCTCTCGATAATCAGTTCTCCGCATCAGGCTTCCTCTTTTCCATTGCTTACGGCTGGTGGGTGAAGTCCTGGGACCTGGTAAGAAGCTCCGGAGTTTAAAATCCTAGAAGAAGAAATAAAAAGATTATTTTCAACAGGCAAAAATGTATTCCTAATAAACCCAAAGAAGTAAACACAAACATTAGTGAAGACTAATAGTTCAATAAAATGTCTGGTTATAAAAGTCATCTTCACGTTTCAGTACTTATATGAGGGATGCCTGGGTGGCTCAGCTGGTTAAGTGTCTGACTCTTGATCTCAGGGCTTGATCTCAGGATCCTGAGTTTAAGCCCCTCATTGGGCTCCATGCTGGGCATGGAGCCTACTAAAAAATATAAACGCAAAAGTCAAGAAAAGGATGTTCAGAATGTAGACAAAAAGAAAATCCAAGCCTCAGTACTATGCAAAAAGAAAATATAATTAAAATGGCACGATTTTCATAAAGGCAAGCAAAAATATAAAATAGTTGAGAATCTAATGCCATTAGTGCAAAATACCATGCTTCTTAAAAGAGAGAGGAAATAAGGCAATATAGCAATTCTAATTATAAATCAGAGTTTCAACAGTATTCTGATTAAAATTCTAATTGCATACTTTACAGACCTTAATATAATAAGCCTAAAAATTCATTTGGAAAAACAGAGGGAATATTGATAAAAAGAACAGTGAGAGACAGCTAGCTTTATCTGAACATTGATTTTATTATAATACTCAAAGAATCAAAAGGATATTTTAGAGATTTGTTCTAAAACACAAGCACAGACCAACATAACAAAACAGAATGGAATAGTTGTAATTTATGTACACAGTTTAATATTTAAGGGATCCAAACGAACAATAGAATTCTTCTAATAATAATGGTATCTGTGTGGCTAAATATCACTAAGTAGAAAAATTAATTTGAACCCACACTTCTCATCAGGGATATTAAAGAATTTATTTTTATTTTAATTGTGAAGGTGAACAAAAATACAGAAAATGATTAAAGGTATTAAAAAGCATTTTTCAAGCAATAGAAAATTTGTCCCCAAAAAAGGACATTTTTAAACGAATTCTTGGAAGATCCGGGGAGAAGTATATTCTATACGTCACTTTCAAATGAGAGAATTTCTTATTTCGTGATGTGAAGAGTAAGGGAGATGATTCGTTTCCAGAAATACCAAATAAAATCTGTGCTGTCTAGTTGACGGGTTTATAACCTATTGGAAATATATATGAACTCTCCCCCCCACCCCATCCCATAATGGAGTCCCAAACCCTTAGACACTTCACTACCTGGTTCTTCTTCCCCTCTGTTCGCGGGCTTATTTTCATGGGTTTTGCAGTGCACCTGTGCCAAAGAACAAAGGAGGGACTCAAAGTCTCTGTGTCACCTGGGGAAATGTACGTTTGTTCCGATCAGACCACTTTTTGCCTTACATGGGCATAGGCGAGGTCTGGTAAGGCTTGTAACCTCTGACGCACTCAGCCAATGGGGAACCAGGGGAGGGGCTTGCACGCTAGGAAATAAATTGTCTGCTGTGACTTCCCGAGTGTGCCTGTCAGACACCTGCTCTTGCAAAAACATTGATCCGCGCCCCTCCTTTGATCCGGTCAGTGGGCTTACTTCTCACAATGATCTGAAAAGTTGTGGAAATTATCATACCTCTTGGTCCTGGGGAACCACAGCTGCTTAGTTTCAGGGCAATGGAGCATTTACAGAAGGGATAAAAGCTGCCCAGACACCTTCCCACTGGTGACAAGGAGCCTGTCCAACTTCAGGGACTAGCATCTGCAACAGTCTCGGTGGCCAGCTTAGCCTCTGAGGCTTTCCATTCCAAGAAAAGTGGCTGCTATCCAGGGCAAGGGAGAGACCAACAAAGAGGTCTGCAAGGCAGCATTCTGGAGGCGCTGGCACAGGGAGGCAAAGAACCATCCAGAAATCTGCCAGGGGATAACAGGGAGAGCCTTGGAAGACACTACAACTGTAGGTCAGGTTCGAGTTGTTTCTATACCGTGCCTCTCATGACATCCTGGGAGTGACCCTGGACGTCAGGGGCAGCTAGCTGGGGTGGAAGAACTATAGCGAGAAGAGAAGACGATCGGATCATCATTACCCCGGACTGTCAAGGAAGCCACGTGTTCACCGGTTGTCTTCCAGGAGGGCGGGATGCCCGCTGAGCTGGGAAGCCGGCTGTGTCATTGCCCCAGTTGGTCCCAGCAGTAATCTCGGGCCTACCAGAGGACAGAACATTAACTCTGTGTCTATTTCCTTTATTGCTTGAAAGGGGAGAGAAAAGTAGAGGGGAGAGAAAGTACCCCCTGTACTATTTCCATCTCAACAGACATCTTTAAAACGGTGAGAACAATACATACTTTAGGAAGCCTACCTCTCTTTATGCATCAGATATAACAGAGCCATTAACGCTGTGTGTCCTAGGAGGGGATTCTAATTTAAATCCACATGAGGGGGCTGACTACATAAGGGAACCCTATGGTGAACCATTTGTAAAGCAAATAATCAGCCCTGAACAAATCTGTCTCTAAATCTGGATTTTCATAGTCTAGATCAGATTTGCCTGGAGGAAGTGCTCTCTACAAATTTATCTTCTGTTCAAATTAGAATTCATCCGCATCCACGCAACCTTTAGAACACGACTTCCGTAACGAGCCACCGAGTGCGTATGTCCTAAGAATCCAACACCATCAATAACATTAGCTCAGTTTTTGCCTTTCATCCACACTTCAGGAAACGTAGATGCCCTGCTGTCACAGAGGTTACGTTCTGTTTCTCTGTGAAACCGTAGGGCTTCATCCACAACAGAAGGATACAAAAGGCAATTAATACGTGAAAAGCAGCTCCGTCTCGAAGGCCATCAGAGAAATGCAAATATGTGTCCCCTGAACACCTGTCTCTTCCCGGGTTACGTTCTGGGCCAGGTGGCTGACCAGTTCGAGGAGCGAGAGCTCAGGGCACTCAGGCCCTCTCTTGAGGCGGGACCTCGCTTCCATACCTCGGCGACGGACCCGACGAAGACTCTGCGCAAACGGATGCTAAGTAGCTTTAGTTTGTGGAAAGGAAACGTTACTTGGAAACATAAAGTCCTTAGTGCTTTTACGCTGGGGTAGAGCTCCGGGCGCTGGAGAAAGCACTTCGAGATCAGAAATCCAGCCACGTCGTTAGTAATTCATTTGCTTTGGCACATATGGGAGATAATGCGTTCCTTGGCCCTGTGGCCCAGGGGGTCAGTTCTGCCAGCAACGATTTGGAAAGACTTCTGAGCCAAGCACCGCGTGGGCTGCTGCAGGGGCCGGAGGGGCCCCCCTCCTGCCGCAGCCGCTCCGGCAGCTGGGATGAAGGCTTTTCCTTTTGTCTGCTGAAACCAAGTGTCCAGGTTCCGCAGAAAAGTGTGTATTCGGCAGCCTAGACCCACTGAACAAATACGGGAATGCTCTCAGATGCCCCGAGAGCCTTTTCGGGTGCCACGGCGCACTTTCCATTGTCAGCCCAAGACCCGACTGAGGCCAGCTCTCCCATCGTCGAAAGTCACATGCTGTCAGGCCCGTAGGGCTGGGTGGGGCATAAGAGCCGCACCCTGTGCATTTTCTGCAAGTTCTGTGCCAGCTTATGAAAATGAGCCCCCTCAAATAGAATACGATGGTGGTTAGCAAATTCACATGAGGCATGAATCTTCTTAATCTAACTTAGGTAACCGGATCATTTGCCAAGTATCAATAATTTCTCCATCCCTCTTTAACGGGCAGTGGTAACGGAAGAGAGCAGTGCTGTAACTTTCCTGTTTTAAACATGGTTATCTAACAAATACTTTTCGCTGATTATTATACAAATCAGTGGTTGATTTAAAAAAAGGAAGGAAGGAAGCAAATAACCCACCAGTTCATCGGTAGAGTGGGATTGCATGAAAGGATATTCTCTCACAGTTGGTGTGCCCTTCTTTTAATTGTTTTGCTGGGCTGGTGCCGAAATGAGCTTGCATTTCTCAGTATGCACTAATTAATGCTACCGGAGAAGTGGCCGGGAAGTGTGCTGCAGGGGAAGGGGAATTGAGTTTGGGATTAGCATTTGAACAGCATTTGCTGGGGGAAGGCGGAGGCAGCTGGTTCTCTCGCCCATGCAGAAACCTGCTTTGCTTACATTACCATAGCACTTTGATTCCCACATGCAAAAAAGCCTTTCATCCATTCTTTTTTATCAGTTCCCCTGACCAGCAAGTGAAGGATGTGAGGTCACCATCAAGATGCTCTTTACGTGGTCACCCATTAATGGATCGGTCAGGGACCAGTGCCATCCAATTGACCACCGCTCACCCCTATCAAAGGACAGGATTGAAGTCAGGTTCGTCCAATTTCTAGCCAGAGGAGAGAAAGGAAGAGTCCAGAATCTTGAGATGTCAACCCTGGATTCATCAGAACCATGGGAAGTCCGAGCCCTCTGTGACGCTTCCCGAACCTATCTGGCCTCCCTCGTGTCCCCTTTCTGTGATCTCTAACTGCACCTCCTCTCAGCGTTCACTGCAGTCACAGGGCATCCCGTAATGTTTCATGAGGGCTTGTCTTCGCTCATTCAGGAGTGGGATACAGCCTTAGATTGCGTGGTCAGGCCTGTGAAGAGCTGACACTGGGCAGATACCTCCGTGGTGAGTGTTGCTGGACAGTTTCCTCGAGAAACAGACTCTGGATGGAAATTAGCACACACGGCATTGATTACGATGTGTGCTTGGGATCCACTCCCAGGGAATGAGAGAGAGAGGAAGCAGCATGGGCAGAGGGACAAGCTGAGCCAGATACAGTCCCAATGAAGGTCTCTGGAGCGGAGATGGCCTTTCAGAGTTGCCCCAAATTGGGGCAAGGGAGAGAGGCATTTATGCCTCTGCAACAATCAGTCATTAGATGTGGACTGCTCCAAAAAGGAAACATGACCTTGGGAGAGGCGGCTCTCTTGGCTGGGGTAATTCCCCAAGGGCACGGACAGCCCAGGGCTGCCTGCTGGCAACACTTACGGCAGCTGGGGAACAAGTCCTTTATTTCTGAAGAGGGATCTCGGCGGGAAACAGCATCCACAACAATGAATACAAATATATGGAAGGAGAACATTTGGTAGACGAAACAGCACACACAAGAGCCTAAGGCAAGAGTTTGCTAGATGTGTGTAAACAATGGGAAGGAGGAAGTATACTAAAGAGAATGTAGGACAAGGAGTGGTAGGGGCAGGCAGGAGCTTATGGCCTAGGAGTTCTGTATCTATTCTGGTGGCGAAGGGAGCCATTTCAGGGTTTAAGCAGGAGAGTAACAGGACTGATTTATCCTTTTGCCGATCACGTTGACTGTCGGGTAGAAGGGGGCTGTAGGGTGGAGAGGAGAAGGAGGGGAGCAGGAAGGGATGGTTGTACCAGGTATGGTATGAGATGGTAGTAACTTGGATGAGGGTTATTGCAGGGGAGCTGAGGAGCAGTGGTCAAATTTGGGATTTATCTCGGGAGTAGGCCCAATAGGTCATGCTGATTGGTTGGATATGGGGCGTGAGGGAAAAGAGGATTAAAGACGACTCCTAGGTATGCAGCCTGCCCAAGTGGGGAGATGGAAATAGTTCGGCGGTGACTACGTATGGTTGGAGGACAGAGGGGCAAATGAGTTAGGATTTGTCCTAGACAAGCTGAGTTTGTCTTCGTCTTCTCAGAAACAAATTCTGAGACCAGAGTTGGGAGTGTTACAGTTTCACTGGGAGAGGGTCCAAGGAAACACAAATAGGGAGATGGGTAAGGGTGATGGGGAAGAGAAGGCAGCCCATAGGGTGTACTTTATCAAGCAAGTTCCTAATGTGTAGACAATTGAGCTCACTGTCTCCAGAGAACTCTGGAAAGCAGAGTAGAGCATGCATCGCGGAGTGGTCCTACCCAAAAGGTAAATAAAGATGCCGGAATATTTGTCAACCACTCTTTTGAATGCTCCTGAGTCATTAATTCCTCGGCACTTCCGGCCAGCTGTACATTTAAGCAGAGTGAACTCTGCCAGCCTGAGGAAGTCCTCGTGCAAAGAGGCAGCTGCTGGCAACCAGAAGTTAGGCTGGTGGGCACTGAAATGGGAAAAGCTGAAGAGATACTGGTGGGAAACAATGGATCCAGAGTCAGGACCTAGTTAAGACACCAGATAACACAAGGAGGAGCCAGTATCTAAGGGGACCAATGTCATAGTTGACTCTAACGTCACAAAGAAAAAGTCACGTAGCCAGATGAGACAGTGGTCTGGTCCAAGTGTCGCCCATGGACAGAGCTTATTGGCTCTGGCACAACCTTTGAAGGTCCCAAGGCAGTAACAGTGGCTATCTTCAGTTCTAGAATCTCAGTGGTTTTGAATGGATCATTAAGGGATGTCAGAGTTGTTTTTCTGGGGGACTTGCCTAAAGACTGATTAGGTAACCTTCTCGAGGTCATCTATAGCCCTGGGGCTGTATAAATGTTCCCCTTCTACAAATGCAGAAGGTAAGGTACAAGAAAGAGGAGGGTTTTTCTTAGACTCTGAAAGTTTGTCAGCTTCCCCGCCGGAGAACACTGCACACATAAAGGCTCATCTCAGTAATTGTTTCCACAAAGGAGGCTTGACTATTTTATCAATATCCGTGGAAAATGGTTTTTTAAAGCTAATAAGCACGTCAAAACATCTCAAACCTGAAGGCCACATTACTCAGAATTCTTCTCGGATCGTGCTTGAATTCTGTGTCATCTTTCTGTGACAGTAGCACAAGTTCCCAAGCAGTAGTAATTACCCTATTACTTAATCAAAGTCCTAATCATTTAGGATCTATTGTCAAATATAATCATCTGTTTATCTTAAATAGGCTGTCTTCTCTTCGTTAAAGCCACAGGCAATGGAAGTGTTGGAATTTCCCGAAAGAATGGCTGACCGTAACATCATGGTTTCGTTCCCCAGCCCCTGGTCATCTTGTTCTGTAACCGGTAACTAATTTCTAAAGGAACAAGGTCTTTCTTAACCAAAAAAAGAAGAAGAAAAAAAAAAAAAGGCAAAAGCTTTGCCATCTAAACCTCAACAGCCTCCAATGTGGAGATGTTCCTGAAGCTTCTCCAAGGCACACTGGAGAGCTGATGTCCTCTGAGCTCCAACTTCTGCTCTTCACAATCTTTACTTGGGTCCTTCATGTTTGTTTGGCTTAACTACACTCTTGAAACGTGTTTACGCTCTGGCCCAGATAAGCTCCTCTGAGTTCCCATTAACTCCCAGTCAGAGGTTCCTACCCTGTAACTCATGGAGCCCTGAGAACTGACAGATTTGTTTCACGTTTTCCATGGACCATTTCAAATAATACCAAATTTGATGTGGTTCTGCATTTAGGCTTTTCCAAGGTAAAGACCTCTCTGTAGCTTCTCCAAGAAACAGGCGACCTGAAACAAGGCTGAAAACCACTTTCTTTTTCTTATCCCTTTTGAAAAGGTTTCAAATAACTTTCCTTTGTTCGGTGTCTTCCCTTCGAACCAAGGGCATCCGTCAGGCTGCTCCCCCACTTCACTGGGTCATCCCAAACTATCCTCTACAAGTCTCTCTCTCTCTTTTTTTGCATTCACACCAGATTGCTCACATTTATACTCCAAACCCATACAGTGAGGTAGGAAATTGTTTCTCACTTTCTGATTTTTTTTTTTAATTAATTGTAAGAGAGAGAGAGAGAGAGAGAGAGAGCGAGCACAGGGTAGGGGCACGGAGAGAAAATCTCAAGCAGGCCCTGACTGTCAGCACAGAGCCTGACACGGGGCTCGAACTCGCCAATTGTGAGATACGACCCGAGCCGAAATCAAGAGTGGGACGCTGCACTGACTGAGCCACCCAGGTGCCCCTCTTACTCTCTGATGCTTAAAGTGGCTAAATATTTTCGCCCTGGAATGGGCATTAAGATGTTGTCTTTTCCTCATTTATTTATGAACTGGAAACTTGGGCTCTGCTCCAATAAAGATGTCCCACTGAGTTTACCATGCTAGGGAACAGGAAGATTCAAGGACGATCTGAATCAGAACCTGCAGGAAGCAATCCTTCTCATTATCACACCCGAGACTCTTCCTCCCGCTAGATTTCGCACTCACTTGCAGTCACCATGGGCCACATAGTCAGCCGCATGGCATCGTGGTGCCAGCTTGACCCGCATGTGTACGCTCAGCAGTTACGGTCTTACCTGCCACCTTGAAGACAAATACCATATAATTTCACTCATATGTGAAAGTTAAGAAACAAAACAGATGAACATATGGGAGGGGGAAAAAAAGAGAGAGAGGGAAACAAACCATCGGAGACTCTTAGTGATAGAGAACAGGGAACAAACTGAGGGTTGCTGGATGGGAGGTAGGCAAGGGATGGGCTAGATGGGTGATGGGCATTAAGGAGGGCGCTTGTGATGAGCACTGGGTGTTGCATGTAAGTGATGAATCACTAAATTCTAGTCCTGAAACCAATATTGCACTACAGGTTAACTACCTAGAATTTAAATAAACATCTGAAAAGAAAAAAAAAAGAATGCAGTGGGGATGGAGAGAATGGTCAGGTGTAAGGAGACTTAGGAGACAAGGAAGCGAGTGACTTACCGTGGCAGTGAGAAGGGAGGGAAGAAAGGAACCCAAGATTACTTCTTTGTTTCTCGATTGGGCGGGGGGAGATGGTGATGCCAATCACTGGTAGGAATCAGAATGAGCAGTTTAGGTGTGGGGCAAGAAAGAGAGGTGAGGAATTCAACTTTGGGCATGTTGATTTTGAAGTGCCCACATTCAAGAAATCACTTGGGAAATTATCCTGCAGACACTTTAGAATACAAAGCCTGGGGCGCCTGGGTGGCTCCGTCGGCTGAGCGTCCAACTTCGTCTCAGGTCATAGTCTTGCAGTTCGTGGGTTCGAGCCCCGCGTCGGGCTCTGTGCTGCCGGCTCAGAGCCTGGAGCCCGCTTCAGATTCTGTGTCTCCCTCTCTCTCTGCCCCTCCCCCGCTCACGCTCTGTCTCTCTCAAAAAGAAACAAGCAACAACAAAAAAATACAAAGCCTGGGGGCGCCTGGGTGGCTCGGGTCGGTTGGGCGGCCGACTTCAGATCAGGTCATGATCTCACAGTTCATGAGTTCGAGCTCCACATCAGGCTCTGTACTGACAGATCAGAGCCTGGTGCCTGCTTCCGATTTTGTGTCTCCCCCTGCCCGTCCCCTGCTCACACTCTGTCTCTCACTCTCAAAAATATATAAACATTAAGAAAAACTTTTTTAATTAAAAAAAAAAAGACGTCAAAGAAAAATCAGCAATTGGACAGAATTTAAAGAGGTGAAAATAGATTTTATTCAAAAAGCTATTGTAATGGGGGCAGAGAGACTGTCGTAGAGAACTGGGCTTACTTCTGGAAACAGCCAGGGGCACCTGGTTGAAGTTTGGTCAAGCAAACAAATCCCTCTCACGGACCCCAAAAATAACACAAACCCTTTTTGCTGGAATTAAACCGAGCTACCACAGGCTTGGTGACTGATCTTAAATATTCTCAATATCATATGGAGCCGTATTTCTTTTTTTTTCTTTTTTTTTTTTTTTTTTTATGGAGCCGTATTTCTATGTTACTGTAGGGAAGGAAAAAAAAATTCTTCCTCTATTGTCTTTGGTTCAGTGGGTGGAGCCCATGCATCAAACTGAAAAAAGACAGATTGACAGGAGACAAAAAAAAAAAATGGAATTACGCACATGTCAGGGGAGTTCACAAAGAAATGTGACTCAGAAAGAAAGTTACACGAGCAAAGGGAAAAAGAGAGAGAGAGAGAAATCAAGAAACAGACTCTTGACTATAGGGGTGGTTACCAGAGGGGAGGGCGCAGAGGTGGGGGAACTGGGTGATGGGGACTAAAGTGTGCACCTGTTGTGATGAGCACCGGGTGTTGTGTAGAAGTGATGAATCACTGTATTGTATACCCGAAACTAGTGTTACCCTGTATGTTAGCTGGAATTTAAATAAAAAGTGTTAAAAAGGGAAGGAGGTTAACCTGGATTATCCAGTGTGATCCCAGGTTTCCTTTAAATGCGGAAGGAGGAAGTAGGAGGATCCATGTCTGAGGAAGGGGAGAAAAGCCTCGCTGGCTTTGAAGATGGAGGAAGAGGCCTCAAGCGGAGGAGGAGGAATGAGGAGCACAGGGAATTCAGGCCGCCTCTGGAAAGTGGAAGACACAGGAGACGGATTCTCCTCTAGAGCCTCCAGGAGGAACACAGATCTGCTCAGACCTCGATTTTAGCCCCATGAAATCCATGTCAGACTTGTGACCTCCAGAACTGCGAGAAAATACATGTGTGTTGTTTTAAGCTAAAAAAAAAAAAAAAAAAAAGAAGAAAACAAAAGAAGAAGGAAGTCAGAATTCAGGATTACATGCCATTTTAACAAAGGATAATAAGTTAATGGTGGAGAAGTAACTAGAAAGAAGAGGGTTGGGCTTCTAAGGGCAGTAAGTTGTGGAAAGGTAAACACATGGGGAAAATAAAGGGATATGGAAGTTATTTAGCAATACTTGTTCAACAGACTCGAGCTGGGGTTCTTTCACTGAGGAGAATTGTCTTGGTGATTAAGGTCATCGTGATGAAAGTCGTCCTCCTTTTCCTGGTTCAGGACTGGGAGATTCCTTTACAGACAGAGACCCCTTACCTTGGCCAAGGGTAATTTATGCCCTGCTTTTAGATAGGAAGAGGGAGGGCAGTGAGCTTTTCCTGTGTCTGCTGTTTCTCAAGTACCTTCAGATCAAAATAATCCTTGTGCCAAAGTGGCATATGTTGGGGAAGCATACTCCAAGCATCTTCACTGCCGATAGAAGACGTGAGTCTGGACAGGGCCCCATGTGGAATGGTGAAGGCAGTTGTGAAAATCGACAAGGAAGAGGGGAACTAGGAGTGAATGAGTGTATGAGTGTGTGTGTGTGTGTGTGTGTGTGTGAGAGAGAGAGAGAGAGAGAGAGAGAGAGAGAGATAGAGAACCCTCCCACTAAAAGTAAGCCAAAATTCCAAACTCTATGAAAAAATCTAAGAAAGCCAACACAATGAACAATCAAAAGATAAATTCACTCAAAGGATGATTTTGAACTCATGTTCCCTAATAGTGAAGAGTAATTACAAAAGAGAGAGGATCTAAGGAGTATAAGGAAACTAAACATTAAAACAAACCTTATTTATTAAAAAACAAAGTTTTTTATTGTTCATTCTTGAGAGATAGACAGAGCACGAGCAGGGGAGGGGCAGAGAGAGGAAGACACAGAATCTGAAGCAGGCTCCAAGCTCTGAGCTGTCAGCACTCCGGACAAAATAGTATGGAGGTCGCTCAAAAAGTTAAAAACAGAACTACCCTATGATCCAGGCACCTGGGTGGCTCAGTTGGCTGGGCAACTGACTTCGGCTCAGGTCATGATCTCACAGATCGTGAGTTCAGGCCCCACGTTGGGCTCTGTGCTGACAGCTCAGAGCCTGGAGCCTGCTTCGGATTCTGTGTCTCCCCCTCTCTCTACCCCTCCCCTGCTCATGCTCTGCGTCTGTCTCTCAATAATAAACACATGTTTAAAAAAAAAAAAAAAAGAACCACCCTATGATCCAGAAATTGCACTAGTATTTACTCAAAGAATAGTAATAATAAAAATACTAATTCAAAAGGATACATGCACCCCAATGTCTATAGCAGCATTATCTACAATAGCCAAATTATGGAAACAGCCCAAGTGTCCATTGATTAATGAACAGATAAAGCAGATAGGGTACATATGTATGTATATACATACACGCACACACACAATACACACAATGGAATATTACTCAGCCATAAAAAAGAATGAAACCTTGCCATTTGCAACAAATGGATGGAGCTTAAGAGTATTATGCTAAGCAAAGCAAATCAGAGAAAGACAAATACCTTACGATTTCACTCATATGTGGAATTTGAGAAACAAAACAAACATGCAGAGGGGAAAAGAGAGAGAGAGAGAGAGAGAGAGAGAGAGAGAGAGAGGCAAACCAAAAATCAGACTCTTAACTACAAAGAACAAACTGATGGGGGCACCCAGATGGCTCAGTTGATCGAACATCTGACTTTGGCTCAGGTCACGATCTCACTCACAGCTGGTGAGTTCGAACCCCGTGTCACACTCTGTGCTGACAGGTCAGAGCCTGGAGCCTGCTTTGGATTCTGTCTTTCCCTCTCTCTCTCCCCTTCCCAACTTGTGCGCTGTCTCTCTCTCTCAAAAGTAAATAAACATTAAAAAAATTTTTTTAATGTGATAAGGGGTTCATAGTACAAAAGAACCTTTAGTTTGAAAACTAGGAGTTTTGTAAAGAAAGAGATCAGACAAAAAGAATTAAAGAAAGAAAAATGTCCAGAACTCAAGGATGTGATTTCCAACTGGAATGGGGCATCTGTGTGCTTAGACTGATAAATGAAAAGGATCCACATCAAGATCCAGGATGATGGAGTTGCAAAACCTACGTGGTGAAGACCCCAAAAATCTTCCATGAAGAGTTGGGCGTCAGGAACTCAGCAGACTGGCTCATCAGCAACACCGGAAGCCAGGAGACAATGAAGCGCAGTGTTTGCAATTCTGGAGGAAAATGACCTCTAGTCCACAATTCTATATGGAACCAAATTATCAACCTTAAATGACAGGGAGTACAGAATAAGAAGCTTTTCAGATCATTCAGGAGTCAAGAAATTGGTCTCTTGTGGGCGCCTGGGTGGCTCAGTCAGCTGAGCATCCAACTTCTGCTCAGGTCATGATCTCACGGTTCATGAGTTCAAGCCCCACGTTCGGCTCTGTGCTGACAGCTCAGAGCCTGGCGTCGGCTTCAGATTCTGTGTCTCCTCTCTCTCTGCCCCTCTCCTGCTTGTGTTTGCACACGTTCTCTCTCTCAAAAGT
Organism: Neofelis nebulosa; assembly: GCF_028018385.1. Taxonomy (NCBI): domain Eukaryota; kingdom Metazoa; phylum Chordata; class Mammalia; order Carnivora; family Felidae; genus Neofelis; species Neofelis nebulosa. The sequence continues at coordinate 18,000,484 of NC_080792.1, read as the reverse complement.
AAACTTTATTAAAAAAAAAAAAAAAAGAAAGAAAGAAAGAAAGAAAGAAAGAAAGAAAGAAAGAAAGAAAGAAAGAAATTTATCTCTTGTAAAAACACTGAAGCTTCTGCTCAGTGTAAGGGAGGAAATCACAGAAGTACAAGACAGGGGTCCAGCAAGCGGATAATCCAACACAGGGGAGAAATGACACAAATTCCCCAAATTACAGCGCGGAGTAGTCCCAGATTAATATCTCTACAGAAGTCCCACAGAGCACACAAGAGGATGAAGGGATTCCCCAAGAACAAATGCAAATGATAGTTTATTTGATGTTTCAACATATTGGAAGATTTTAATCTCTGGCAGAGATTTGAGGATAAAGCAATGATAGCTACTTTTAAAACAAAAAAGAGGGTCAGGGTGCCTGGGTGGCTCAGTCGGTTAAGCGTCTGACTTTGGCTAAGGTCATGATCTCGTGGTTCATGGGTTCAAGCCCTGTGTTGGGCTCTGTGCGGACAGCTCAGAGCCTGGAGCCTGATTTGGGTTGTGTCTCCTTCTCTCTCTACTCCTCCCTGACTTGTACTCTGTCTCTCTCTCTCTCTCTCAAAAATTAATAAAACATTAAAAAAAATTTTTTTAACAAAAAAGATGGGGCTCCTGGGTGGCTCAGTTGGGGGAGCATCCAACCTTGGCTCAGGTCACGATCTCAAGGTTTGTGAGTTCAAGCCCCCATGTTGGGCTTTGCACTGACAGGATGGAACCTGCTTGGGATTCTCTGTCTCCCTCTCTCTCAGTCCCTCCCCTACTCGTGCTCTCTCTCAAATATAAATAAAAACATTTAAACAAAAAAGAGAGCAAAGAAAAAAGTTGCAGTTTAAAAATTATTTAGAAATCTGGAGGTGAATACCCAAAGAAACAGCTACAAGCAAGAGTGACTGAAGGGGAGAGAAGAGAGCTTCTCCACCTTGGCCTCATCAGGACTTTGCACTTGGAGAACTCTTTGTTGTGGGGGGCTGGCTATCCCATCCTTGGCCTCTACCCAGTATGTGCCGGTAGTATCCCCCCTTCTAACCATGAAGATCCAAAGGCTCTCCAGACACTACAGAGGTCCGGTGTGGGGAAGGGTGGTCAAAATCATCCCAGGTTGAAAACTGGAAGAGGGAACTGTTTTGGGTCTAAGTAGGGGCGCCTGGGTGGCTCAGTTGGTTAAGCAGCTGACTCCTGGTTTCGGCTCAGGTCATGATCTTGAAGTTCCTGATACTGAGCCCCGAGTCAGGCTCTGCACTGACAGTGAGGAGCCAGCTGGGGATTCTCTCCACCCCCCCCCGCCCCTCCCCTGCTCTAGAGTGTGCACTCTCTCTCTCTCTTAAATAAATTAAAAAAAAAAAAAGTCAATAGTATTCACAGATACCAATGATAATCACTTAAAAAGTATATTGATAATAGCAATAAAAACTGTAAGGCACCTAAGAATAAATCTCAAAGATGAACAAAAGCAAAATAGAAAATATCAGATCTGTTATTAACTGACACAGGAATATCTGAATAAGCAAACATAGGTCATGCACATATACGGGAAGATAAAACTTCATGAGGATGGAGATCCTTCCAAGAGTAATTCATAAATTGAGTTCCGATAAGAATCTCCACAGGACGGGGGCGTCTGGGTGCCTCAGGCTCAGTTCAGCATCCAGCTTCAGCCCTGGTCATGATCTCATGGTTCGTGGGTTCAAGCCCCACATCAATCAGGCTCTTTGCTGTCAGCCCAGGGACTGCTTCGGATCCTCTCCTTTCTCCCCCTTTCTGCCCCTTCTCCGCACACAGGCTTTCTCTCTCTCCAAAAATAATAAAAAATAAAACTAAAAATAAAAAAAGAATCTCCATAGGACTTTCACTGGCTCTAACAAGTTGATCTTAAAAACTCATACAAGGAAGAGAAAATGGTTAAAAATGTAGAACCAACATGGGGCACCTGGGTAGCTCAGTCGATTAAGGGTCCGACTTCAGCTCAGGTCACGATCTCGCGGTCCGTGAGTTCGAGCCCCGCGTCGGGCTCTGGGCTGGCAGCTCCGAGCTTGGAGGCAGTTTCAGATTCTGTGTCTCCCTCTCTCTCTGTCCCTCCCCTGCTCACACTCTTTCTCTCTCAAAAATAAACATTAAAACATTTTTTAAAAATAAAAAAAAAATGTAGAACCAACCGAAGAGAATAAAGAGACAGACCCCCTCATATTTGAAACTTGGTTTGTGGCAGAGGTAGAATTGCCCACCTTTGGAGAAAGGATGGCCTATTCGATCAGTAAACAGCTCTTGGCGAATCGGCTATCCACAGGAAAAAGAAAACTAGGCCCCTAGGACATATAGAAACCAATTCCAGGTGTATTAAAAGCTTAAATCTGAAAAGTGAAATCATCGATGATCTATAGGAAAATATCCTCCCTATATAAGAACACGTACATCATAATGCGAATTACTACTGTTTGACTAAATTACTATTTTAAATTTCTTATAATCAAGGACACCCTACATATATAGATAAGACAAAGCCCTCCGGAAGAAGCCACTTATAATTCATTAAATAACATAGGATTAGTACCTAGTAAATTTTTGGGTTTTTTTTAAAGATTTTTTTTATTCAACTTTTTTTTTTTTCGGGGGGGGGGACAGAGAGAGACAGAGCATGAACGGGGCAGGGGCAGAGAGAGGGGGAGACACAGAATCGGAAACAGGCTCCAGGCTCCGAGCCATCAGCCCAGAGCCCGACGCGGGGCTCGAACTCACGGACCGCGAGATCGTGACCTGGCTGAAGTCGGACGCTTCACCGACTGCGCCACCCAGGCGCCCCTTAAAGATTTTTTTAAAGTAATCTTTATACTCAATGTGGAGCTTGAACTCACAGTCCTGAGATCAGGAGTCCCATGCTCTACTGACTAAGCCAGCCAAGCACCCCAGGACCCAGTTGTCCATCAACTGATGAATGGATAAAGAAATTGTGGTTTATATACACAATGGAGTACTACGTGGCAATGAGAAAGAACGAAATCTGGCATTTTGTAGCAACGTGGATGGAACTGGAGAGTGTGATGCTAAGTGAAATAAGTCATACAGAGAAAGACAGATACCATGTTTTCACTCTTATGTGGATCCTGAGAAACTTGACAGAAGACCATGGGGGAGGCGGGAAAAAGAGTTAGAGAGGGAGGGAGCCAAACCATAAGAGACTCTTAAAAACTGAGAACAAACTGAGGGTTGATTGGGGGTGGGTGGGTGGGTGGGTGATGGGTATTGAGGAGGGCACCTGTTGGGATGAGCACTGGGTGTTGTATGGAAACCAATTTGACAATAAATTTCATATTTAAAAAAAAAAAGTTTACAAATCAATAAGATAAGCTTAACTGAAAAGAAGACAAAAGAATAAGCATGACATTCCAGAAGGGGGAAATGTGATGACTCAGTAACATACGAAATGGTCCCTACCCTCATATTAGTCAACAGGGACATGCAAATTAGTCACAATAATCTACCATTTCACACCCATCAGAGCCTTGAGTTTCTTCTGATATCCATTTCCTCCCCCATGTCTCAGGTAAAGCATGGTTTAAGGCAATCACAGCTAACAAGCCACAAGGCGATATCTGCTGTGTGGTTCTAGGCAAGGCTTATTCACCCTAAAAAGAAAAGACATGTAGGGAAGGAAAAATCGTGGATATCTGGGGGTCTCCTGGTGATGCCTGGAGCTATGGCAGTCATCTTGTGAAGTGTATAGAGTGACCTTGAAATGAAAGCACGGAGGAGCGCACAGGAGGAAAATGGAAGAAACCTGGTCCTTAATGACATTAATGACTAACCCTAGAAATGCCAAACCAGATTTTGTATGTGTGTGTGGGGGGGGGGGGGGGGAGGCACAGAATGACAAATTCCCTTATTGTTGAAGACATTTTGAATTTGGTTTTCTAATACTCGCAGCTTAAATCATCCTAAACGTCTCTGATGCTAAACTACAAATTACCCAAAAGGAGGGTTCACTTTTATCCTCTGTACTAAAAACGCGGCTAAACAGAGGCTCAAAAAGTACTTATTAAATAAAATAGAGACTATCCAGTCAAGATGGCACTAGACAGAATGGTAAAGTAAATGAATTATTTTTTATATTCCTCTTTTTTGGTCCCCCTTCTCATCACTCCCCACCCACATATTCCCACTATACCCACGAGGCCCCCCTCAATTCTTCTGATGCAAAATGACAGGGGATAAAATTTTTCTCCCCTCCTTCATGCCCCTTATCAAAAACAACTCTTATGCTGCCATTCCCTCCAGAGTCCCATGCACTGCAAACATTAATACTATTAACTAATTGCACTAAAATATTTAGTTCCTTAATTTAGATTCCTGCCCAGATCATATTTCCATTGTCACAGCTATCTGCAAACTCTTAACCAAAGAAGAAGCCTCTATTAGGGTTCTCAGACCCAGTTCCAACATGGCAGGGGAGAGGGTTCCACCCCACAAAACACTAAGCAATTCTCGGGCATCCTGTTGGTGTCCAAGAATTCAAGTCAATTCTGACACTGTCCGCCCAGAGACAGCATCAGATTCTACAGGTTAAGGATCCAGTCCCACTAGACGGCCCCCACCCCACTCCAGACACCAGTTGCAAGCCCCAGGCTGTTACCTGCGCTTCTGACCAACTGGCTTCTTCCCTTAGGTTCCATTAATTTGCCAGAGCAGCTTTCAGAACTCCGGGAAACCCATCTACTGGTTTGTTCAAGGATGGGATAAAGGATACGAATCAAGAGTCAGATGAAGAGAGAGAGTGAGGTCCTGAACGAAAGATCTTCTGTCCTTGTGGAGCTTGGGGCCAGCTTGGTGGCCCGTGGGAGTCTTCGGGCTTGAAGATCAGAAGTGCTCCGGAAATAAAATCTCTCCTCTACAGTTTTTATGGAGGCTTCATTACATAGTCATGGTTAATGAAGTCATGGCCATTGCCTGATTCAGCCTGCAGCGCCTCTCCCCTCCCCGGGGGGGGGCGGGACAGGGTGGGCATGAAAGGTCCAACCCCTCCACTCACTGGTTGGTCCTCCTGGCAACCAGCCCCGCCCCTGGGCGGGATCCAGAAATCACCTTCGTTAATAACAAGATGCCCATTTCACTCCTCCACTAGACGAACACTCAGGAACTGCGGATGAAGAGCAGATGTTTCCGAATGACCAAATATATATTTCTCATAAATTATTATATCAAAAGCCAACAGTGGGAAGATGGGGCCCTGTGGCAAAGTTAGTGAGATATTGGGGGTGTCAGGGTGTTTTTCCAGCACCTCTTCGCACTCACCAGACACACAGCTGTGCCTCTCACTCACCAGCTTGCCTGTAGGGCCCGCCCATACAGCCCAGCTGAGGCCCATGACCAATGCCTAACACAAGCACGTCCACTTGGGGCCTTGTGAGCAATGAGTCCTGCTGACCTCGTGCTATTCCCCAGGTGGGGGAACACTAGCCTGTTTCTTCTCAGAGGGAAGATCAATGTGAACTTACTTATTCATCTAATTTGGGCCAGCGCCTGAACCGTGGCTAACCAGTTGCCCAACTCCAAGTGGCACCAGTCATGGGTTTTATTCACAAGAGAGCCGGTCGCATCTGCTGGGGAGAACAGGGCCCCCCGGAGTTGTGCGAGGACGCGCTGCTAGTTTGGAGTCCACAAACAAAATAGTCATGGTGGCCCAGAGATGATCTCTCTTCACTTGGTGAGTGGGAGAACCCTCTGGAACCTTCCAGCACAGCCTCTTGCCAATAGTCCTTTTTGTGGGGAGGCATGAGAGAGATAGAAGCCATGCCGAGTAGAGACTAATAGCAGGAAACAACCCTGGGTGCTCTGTGGTTGTCAGCCCGGGCTGTGCAGTGGAACCACCAGGGAAGCCACAAAAACACTGGTGGCTGCATCGGAACTAACTGGTCTGGGGTGTAACCTGGGCACCTGGGATATTAAAATACCCCCAGGGGAGCCAGTGAGCGGTCAGGCTGTGAACCACTGCCCCAAAGCTATTTTAGCTGGCAACTCCCACCCCCACCCTCACCCCCACCCCCATACCCACCCCCATGCCCCAAATCCCATCTTGTACTCGAAGTGTTTTCTTTTCACCGAAGCCTGACTTTAAGTTTTCTAATACCTTCGGCTCATTAGTTAATCTACATAACATGCCTGTAGGGCAAGTCGGTGCCATTTGCCTTTTTTTTTTTTTTTTAATTTTTTTTTTCAGCGTTTTTAATTTATTTTTGGGACAGAGAGAGACAGAGCATGAACGGGGGGAGGGACAGAGAGAGGGAGACACAGAATCGGAAACAGGCTCCAGGCTCTGAGCCATCAGCCCAGAGCCTGACGCGGGGCTCGAACTCACGGACCGCGAGATCGTGACCTGGCTGAAGTCGGACGCTTAACCGACTGCGCCACCCAGGCGCCCCTTTTTTTTTTTTTTTTTTTTTTTTTTTTTAAGTAGGCTCCACGCCCTGCAGGGGTCTTGAACTCAACCCTGAGATCAAGAGTCACATGCTCTATAACTGAGCCAGCCCAGCGCCCTACTGTTCGCCCATTTTCTATAGGAGGCAAGCAAACTCTGAGAACATACGTCTCTAAGTTAGGGATTTATAAAGTGCCTTTTCTCCTAAGAGATTTTTTTAATTGTTAGAAGTGAAAATGTTCTCTTTTCCGCCTGTCCCTTGAGGGCAGGAAGCTAAGGATTTGAGTCAGACACATGAATGACATTGACAATTGGGACTGCAAAAGGTGGAAACGGGTTGTCTTAGGGAGGCATCAGTCTCCCTAAGGGACCTTTATCTTAGTGGAAGATACTCATATTAATACTCAGATGATCTCTCATGGATTTTTCCAAATCTTCGACTCTACGAAATGCTACACGTACAGTTTCTGTTGCTCTCTGTGTTCCTCTCCATAACACATTTGGTTTGTGGGAGTCTACACATATCTGTTGTATATGCGTGGGTCTGGACTTGGGCGAATGCTCTTTTAATGCAGCCTTTTCAGCCATCTCCAATAGCATCTCAACATACTTTCCCCAGGATTATGCCTTTATATCCCTGGATGTCAAACCTCTTCTGTTTTAGAGCAGATTAACAAAATCTTGTACAAACGGTGTAAGGCAGATACTAGATTTAAATATGAGTCAGTAATTGTTTTGAATTTATTTTTGAGAGAGAGAGAGAGACAGAGCACGAATGGGGTAGGGGCAGAGAGAGGGAAGACACAGAATCCAAAGCAGGTTCCAGGCTCTGAGCTGTCAGCACAGAGCCTGATGCGGGGCTCGAACCCACGAACCGTGAGATCATGACCTGAGCCGAAGTCGGTGGCTCAACCCACTGAACCACCCAGGCGCCCCTGAGTCAGTAATTTTTATGCGTAACAAAGGCGATCCATTGTTTCAGGGTGGTTTGATGAATGCAAAACACTGTAGCTTTTTATCTGGAAATGATGTCAAACTTTGACAAGTTGCAAAAATAAAAATGTCATAGAGTCTCCTGGTATATCCTTTGCTCAGATTCACCTATTTTAAATTTTTTTTTCAACGTTTTTTATTTTTATTTTTGGGACAGAGAGAGACAGAGCATGAACGGGGAGGGGCAGAGAGAGAGGGAGACACAGAATTGGAAACAGGCTCCAGGCTCTGAGCCATCAGCCCAGAGCCTGACGCGGGGCTCGAACTCACGGACTGCGAGATCGTGACCTGGCTGAAGTCGGACGCTTAACCGACTGCGCCACCCAGGCGCCCCAGATTCACCTATTTTAAACATTCTACCCTCTGCGCTCTATCATTTGATCTCCTCCCTCTCTCCTCTCTCTCTTTTTCTCTCTCTCTCCCTCCCCACTCTCTCTCCACATGCACACAATTATTTTCTGAAGGATTTGAGGACAAGTTCCACGTCATGACACTTTACCCCTGAATACTTGAGTGCGTGTTTCTAAGGATGGAGATATTCCATTATGTAATTATGATACAGTTATCAGCTTGATAAATAAATTTACATTGATTCAATACTCTACTATCCCTGCTCCGGTTTTTCCAGTTAACCTAATAATGTCCCTTATGACATTCCCCTCCCCGTCGCCTTTACTGCACGAGCCAGTCCAGGGTCAGTTATTTCATTTAGTTGTTCTGTCTCTCGGTCGCCTCCAGTCTGGAGCATTTCCTCTTTCTTTCTCTTTTATACCATTAACATTGGTAAAGAGTATAGTTACCGCACCCCCTGCCCCGACCTTTTAAAAAAAATAGGACATGGCACATTTGGGGTTTGTCTGATGTCTCTTTGGAATGAGATTGAGATTATGTACCCTTGGCTGGAACACCACGCAGATGATGCTGTGTCCTTCTCAGAGCATCATACCTGGAGGTACAGGACGCCCCTCTGTCTCTCCTTAGCAGTGTTAATTTTGATCTCTCAGTCTAGGTGTTGTCTGATGTTTCCACTGTACTGTAACGTCTCCCTTCTTCCCTTGTAATTATGACACCTTCCCTGGGGAGACACTCTTAAGACTAAATGTATACTCTGCTCCTCAGCAAAATATCCCCCTAGATTTAGCACTCACTCAGGATTCCTGCCTTTCCCAGTCTTTACCTTGGTGCTTTGGAAATAATGTGTTTTGGAAGACATGTTCGACCCAGCACTCCCTTCACATTTACCAGTTTGTCTGTAGTCCTTGTGAGCCAAAGAGGGTTCTCCTTGCTCTTTCTTCTATTCCTCCCTTCCTTCCTCCCTCCCTTCCTCCCTCCCTTACTTCCTCCTTTCTTTTCTTTCTTTTCTTCCTTTCCTTTCTTCCTTTCTTTCTTCCTTCTTCCTCCCTTCCTTCCTCCCTCCCTTCCTTCCTCCCTCCCTCCCTTCCTCCCTCCCTTCCTTCCTCCCTCCCTCCCTCTCTTCCCTCCCTCCCTTCCTTCCTTCCTTTCTTATCTACCTAGATTCATGAATTCCAATTTTTTTCAATAGTTTATAAATTATTACTGTGCTTAATCACTTTTGTGCTAAGATTGGGAGACTCTTCATGCTGGATCCTTTGTCCTCATGATGTGTCCACGACTGTTTGGAACACTTTTCTTACTTTCTGTCATAAAGGAATGTTTCAGGCCAGGGCCTCAGGAGGCCAGGTGCTTTAAGACCACCATCTTTGAACTTGTCTAAGTCTCCACTGGCTCCTAGGACCTCCCTGGGCCAGCACTGGAGGCTTGGGGAGAGTACCCTATCAGCTTTCTTCCCTTTGATGCGCGTTCCCAACCTCGGTCTGCTGTCCCCTTGTTTCCTCCAAGGGATCACTCAAGATTGGGCCACCAGCATGGTGCTGACATGCTCACTTGGGGTGACTTGCACTCACTCGGACACAGAAAGGGTTCAGAGGTCTGGGCCACTACTGCCCACTGCAGGCTCTTGGGCTTGAGCCTGGGCATCAGCTCCCTCCCACCACGTTCTGACCAACACCTGAGCCTTGCCTATCCCCGCTGAGGCTTTTTGAGACCCTTCCTCTGTGACCAGAGTTAACCAAGCTGCAAGGTCTAAGGCAACAGCCCGCACAAGACTGGCCTCACTTCTGACACCCATTACGAGTTTGAGGAGGATCCCCAAATCACCCTCAGTTTTGATAATTTGATAAAAGGACTCCGAATTCACTGAAAACTGTTATATTCATGGTTACAGTTTATCACAAGGAAAAGATACAAACTGAAGTCAGTGAAGGGGAGAAGCATGTTAAGAAAGAGCCCAGGAGGGATCCAAACACGGAACTCCGGTCATTTTCTCTCTGTGGAGAGACCCTGTCCAGGCCATATGTAGGACGGTACATCTGGAGTCTGCCAACCAGGGAAGCTGACCTGAGCCTTTAGTGTCTGAAGTTTGTGTTCATGTGCAATCACACACTGCCCACACACTGACCTTTAGCCTCTAGCCCTTCCCGGAGGTTGGACTAAAACTTTAGTCTCTAGTACCTCAAGGTCAGAACTGATACGCTGCAGCCCAAAGATCCCGTTGTTAGATTGTCAAAGGCTCCCAACAGGTAGAACATTCCGGGGCCAGAAGATCATCTCCCAGAAGCTGAAGGTGAAGGCCAGAACTCTCTTTGGGCCAGGTTAACTCTTCACTACACATCGCAACGCCAGTGAGCCTTTCCGCCCTACGTCCTTCCTTGCCCTCGAGGGAGTCTTACGCTGCGCTCGAGCGCTGGAGTGCAGATAGGCATTCCTCGCATAAACGGTACCGGTCTTCTCACTCCACCCGTGAGCCCTTCGTGGGATCCCCCTACCCCCACTCCTGCTGGTGGTGGTGTGTGGAAGGCAGGGGTGCGGTCAACGTCGAAGGAGAGCAAATTCCAGGAATGCCTTGGTTAAGATCAAGAGATGACACAACAGGAGGACATGTTACTCTACATTGTTCCACATTCTATAAGATTCAGAATGGGAAGTGTAACGTGCCCAGAAAACAAAAAAATTGATTACATTTCCCTGCACACTTTAGGCATTCTGAGCATCATCAACAAAGCATAGAACTACCTTTGATTGAGTCACCCGAGGCCAGCATTCACAGACTGCTCAAGGGATGATGGCAGGATCTTGAGCGAATGGTATCAGAAGGATACAGAGGCAAGAAAATCTATATTGTTTCAATAAGAACAGGTTCTGAGGACCCATGGCTCTTGCAGTTATCACTGTTGTTACCTTTTGTCTTGTGAGCTGCACAAATTTAGCCAAGGATAGTACTTTTGGCAAATAGGAGGAGATCCAAATAACCTAGATCCCACAAAGGATCTTCATGTGTACTTGGAACAATCACACAAAAGTAACAACCTCTTTCCTCTCAGTCTAAACCTTCATTGATAAATCACCATACCTTATGTGGTCTCATGAATTCTGTAATACATTTTGTTTTATTCTATTCTATTCTATTCTTTTCTTTATTTGGTTTTATTATTAAGTAGGCTCCATGCTCAACATGGGGCTTGAACTCACAACGCTGAGATCAAGATCCACACGCTCTACTGACTGAGCCGGCCAGGCACCCCTGTAATACATTTTTTAACCCAAAATTTTATCTAGACAGACAGCCCGCAGAAATTGCTGGCCTGATGTTCCACGTACCTGGGGACAGCCCTGTTCCTGGCCACCTTGCACCTGCTCTGCTCCAGCCCCGGAATCAGTCTTTTGTCCATGGAGCCTGGGGGGCAGAGACCAAGATCCCCGCATTCGTTTGGTGAACTCAATAAACAAAGAACTTTGAACTCTGGAGTTATAGTTAACAGTTTCTGGCCTTTTATCAGACTCACCATCTGTAGTGAATAATTGTCATTTTGGGTCGTCCAGCATCCAGTCCTCTCTTCCACCTGCTAGTCCCCTTCTTCCCTGGGGTGTCTCTGTTGTGGATAGCTGGTGGGAGGTGGTGACATGATCACTTTATCACCAACGACAGGAACCATTAGCTCCTCCTTATTCCCAGAGAACCACATGATTTGGTCCCACTCTCTCAGATGCCTTCCCCTGGGAGTTTAAATCTTGAGCAAGCATCCCAGACGCATAGACAATAGGAGGCAATTTCAGGGGCATTGTGTGCAGTGAAACTTCTTCTGGGTTCTGCTTGTCCGACCCTCCTGAATCCCCTTGTTTGTTTGTTCGTTTTGCCATTCCCCGAGATAAGTTTTATCATCCACCTGTTGATATTCTGAGCCTCCAGCATGTTTGTAATAAATATTCTTTTCTTCTTCTTGCCTGAGATGGTCAGTATTGGTTTTGTTTCTTAAAACAGTGACTCCTGACTGAATCAGCATACTATTTATTCCCGGGTTTTGGTTTTTTTTATATTTGTCATTTGGTATCAAGAGGATTTCGATTCCGTTAAGTTTTGCAAATGGTAATAGTTTAACAGCTTGTCTTGCAATCTCAGGATCCACGTAAGTAAAGTCTTCCAGAAGCTTGAGGGTAGAGTTATAGGAAATTTCCATTTCAACATTGAAGCATGGAGCGTATCTAAGAATAGCTCATAATCCTTAGTTGGTGATTGCTTAATTTTGAAAGTGTTAATGAAGAGCTTTCTCAACCACTTAAAGTTTTTGCTGTTCAAAAAAGATATTTTCCAAATATATCTTATAGCATGAAATGTTCAACGGTATAAATACAAAGAAACTCAAAAATCTCAGGGCTCATTCCTGACACATAAAAGTTTTCAAACCACTAAATATATTTTGTTTTTGCATATTAGAGACAAACTTTATTTCACTTTCATCCTCGGTGTGTTATTTACATTTATAAGCATATAATAAAGAGATTGAGGTCAGCACAAAATAGTTCAGCCCTTCGGCATAGTGAAAACATTGGCAGTCTCCATTGTGTTTAAATTTGTGTCTATCACATTGGAGTATATGCAAATGTGTGCTTATACACTTCCAAAAAATAGTAAAAAAAAAAAAAAACAACTCCATTGTGAAAAACGGAATTTGGATTATAGGCTTCTGTGTAGAATCCTGAAAAACCTGTTGGAAACAACAGGGTTGCTGGGAATACTCTTCCTCTCCTGTTTTATTTTTAAAAATCATATGTTTCTAGGCTTGGATAAGGTCCTACCTCCTTCCTGGCATCTTCCTTATGCCCAGCTCAAAGGAAATATCTCCCTTCCCTGTGCTTAAAGCAATTATTTCCTTCCAATGGAAGAGAAGAAGCAAGACCTGGTCTTCCCTGACTGCTCACCACTTGGACGTGGGATGTATTTGTTTAATTCTATTCTCATATGTATACTTCATAGAGACAATGCCTTGTTTTCACAAATGTATTTTAAGCTCCTTAAAGTCATGAGCCAGTTCCTGCACAGATATTTGTCACTTGATCGGCATTAAGTTCCACTTTTGCCCTCCAGGCTCATTTTTATCTACTTAGTGGAGTGTTTCCCAGTCATGTCCCCAGCCACCTTTCCATGTGGCCTTATCTTCATGCTGCATGTACTCTTTTTACTAGACATTTTTCTGTGAATTAGTCACTCGTAAAATCTAAATTAACTTATTTTAAAAGGAAGGTAAGGAAGATCTCTGGAGTGTCTGGCTGGCTCAGTCGGGGCATGCAACTCTTGATCTTAGGGTCGTGAGTTCAAGTCCCACGTTGGGTATAGAGATTACTTAAACATAAAATATAAATACATAAATGAAGAAAGAAAGAAAGAAAGAAAGAAAGAAAGAAAGAAAGAAAGAAAGAAAGAAAAGCTTTCCATAAATAGGAAACCAATATTGTTTGCCACAAATTGAAGGTACTATAAAAACAAATACTTTTTTAAAGTTTATTTATTTATTTTGAGAAAGAGCGCACGAATGGGGGAGGTGCAGAGAGAGAGGGTTATCAGGAACGGTTATCATGATCATGACCTGAGCCAAAATCAAGAGTCCGACGTTTAACTGACTGAGCCACCCAGGCACCGCAATACGTTTTTTCTAAAGCAACACTGTTATTTCTTAAACTCCAGCCAGCTACTGCCCTCTTTGGACTTTGAGCCCAAGGGGAAAAGGAGATCAGCAAGTGTTAGAACCATTTCTCCTTAACTAATCAGAGGGATTTGGAAAGAGCATCGGAAAGGGAAGACCTTTCTTTGTCACCATGGGAGTCAACATTGTAGGAGTTATCCACATCAACTGAGACCACCCTGTGTATCATGGGAGGCAGACACCCCCTAAGCTGAGAAACGCTAACATAAGGGGAGCAGTTAAAGAGTAGTGAGAAATGTCTTGTATTCTGTGTTCTTGCTTTGTGTGTTTCCATGACATATAGTACAATTTCTTCTCCACCCTTGCTTGCATTGTGGGACCACACCACGCAATTCTCATCATTGACCGAGCCTTAGGTTTGTTGTCTACAAAACATGAGAATTCTACCAAATGCTCTTTCTGGAGCTCTTTCTGCTCTTTACCAGAATCTATGATCACTAGGTCTTAAGCATTCAATGGAACCTGGAACACATACCCCTGTTTGCCATCACCACCCAGCAATCGATCACTATTTATCAAATGTTCCGCACTGGCTCAGTCAATGAAGGAGGATGATGGATGTTGCCCTTCATCATCCAGATGAAGGACCAGAGTTAAGTACAGGACAGATCCTTTCTCCCTTGAAAGGCAAATGCTCAGGGAATACAGAGAGGTTTGAACTTGGCTCTAACCCCCCAGAGTTTCCATTGTTCCAATTATTCCTGACTCTCTCACATTTTATTTCCATAAAGGGAAGGGAATCATAGACAAGCTAAATATATTTTAGCGTGCAATCCCAGTTTAAGTCAGCTAAAGGGCAACTGAACTATAAAATCATGCTGAAATCACCCAGAAATCATTTTTTAAAAGCAGATTGTGGGGGCCTAGTAGAGTTGATGGCAGTCAGAATGGGCAGATTGTGAAGCTGGACTTCTCCCGGCAGTGTGAACTTCTGGAAGCCCTAGCTTTCCATCCATTACATTAGGGATCTGGGCTTCACTAGATCGCCTTCATTTTCTCTCCTAGAAATGACCTTTAATATTTCCAAAAATCCCTACTTCTAAGAAAAAAAAAAAAATCAGGAACCCAACTTGTAGTTGGTCCTAAAACCAACAAATAACCCAAAAGGCAAATAGGAGTTAAGATTTAGAAATTGTCTTTTACATAATAGTTGAAGGAAAAAAATCTTAGATGAAAAAAATAAATGAGAATGCCTTGTAGAATGGGAGAAAATGTACTTCTCTGACATGGTTCGTGTTAATACGTAAAGTTATCATTTCATAAAATGCAATTTCTGGATGAGCACGTTACATTTTATTCTGAGCAATACTAGTAATAAAAATGTGTTGGAAAACTGTTGGCAACACTCAACGGTGAAACCTACAAGCTTGCTTGGGAATATGTCATATTTTCAACGCTAAACACTTAGGGCAGCTCACCTGCCCAGCCATTAGCCAATAACAGAGATACAGAGGAGCTTATATTTACACTAGCAAGGGCTATATACAGAACTGAGGAGGAGAGGGAAAAAAAACCTCTTTTCCCTCTACCCTTCTAGGTTCTCAGCTGGGGCTCTGGAACGAAAGAACATCGTAAGAGAAAAGCCTATGCATTTATTTCATATAAGTTTCACATGATACTGGAGCCTTCCTAAGGAAATGAAACCCTAAAGAAACGGTTAATCCTGAATGTTCATACTAGGTTAGATGAAGAGTGGAAAGTGGTAGGAAAATGTGACAGGTTAAATAGGCATGAACTAAATGCGGTAAGTTGAAGAAACTTAGCAAAGGCTATTCATCTGGATCCCTCTTGGAGTCCCTTGGTCTTGGAGGGAAGGATGTTCCTTTTCTCTGGGTACATACAGGGAGCGTGCCTCTCATGTGAGGTCCATGACCCAAATCAGGGGGAGGTTGGACGTCACTTCCTGCCCCTGCCATTTGTCATATTCCTTAAGCTTAATATATTTGACATGTCAAGGCGCCATGTTTTGGGGTAGCGTGTGGTCTGAAGTCCGTCACTACAAAGTGAGTATGCTCACCACCCTAGACACATTGGAACGTTCCACCGAAAAGCGAGCCTCTAGAGTGCTTATGCCAAACAAACCCTGAGTGAGGGGGTGAATTTTTAGCCACCTCTACCATTACGGGAAATGAGAGTCCAGGCTTTTATTACCGACTCTCATGACACAACTTCTGTTGGAGGAGGTATTTAGAAAAAGCAGAGACTATAATTTTATGTAAGAAGATTTGTTCCTACGCAGGAGCCACTTCAAGCCCATCTGCAAAGTGAAGCAGTCATCCTTTGACTCTTCCTGCCGTCTCAGTCTTCCCGATTAATTAGAGGCAAAAAGCCGGTTCAAGTTATATGTACTTTCTCTCTAGTTCAAGAAAACCTTACCAAAAATGTGTATATCTCGTCAAGCAAGCTAATTAGGTAAATAGCGCAGGGGAAGTAGGGAAAGGAGGAAGGCAGGACTTTCAACTACTAAAGAGAAGCTACCGAGGATCCTTTACAGGATCAAAATGCTTTAGAAGCTTTTCTTCCAAAGTCACTGGGACCCTGACTTTTTGTGTGTGTGCAAAGGGAGAAATTATGGGATTACTAGTCTCATTACTGAAGATCCATGCACCAATCCTAGAGAGATGTGACGTGGGAATGGAATTAGAGTTACAAACTCTGAGCTGCATGTTAACTGTGTATGAATGTGGTCTAGGTATCCAGGGGGAGACTCATGCATTTTAGGTGAGGTGGCAAATCGCCGCAGGGGATACGAGAAAGCTTCCAGAGGTGATGTGATCTACTGGGATCTGGGGTCTCCTTCCAGGTCATCTGGAGACAGGGAGAGTGGCCACAGGGGGGTTCGAACGAAACAAGATTGGCCAAGAGTTGATCACCGTTGAAGCTGGTGATGAGTACGCGGGCGGTCGGCATACCGCATTCAACACCTGAATTTGAAATTGTCCAAGATGAACTGTTTAAAAGTCTGTCAAAAAAAAAAAAAAAATCTCACAGAGGGCCAGCGGTCAGGGAACCGAGGGGGCAGCGAGGATACAGGAGGGAAAGCTTGTGTCGAGGGAGCAAGCAGGTCGGCTGGGCGAGCGTGGGCCCGACTTGGCTGGTGTCTCACCTTGCATTTCTGCCCCTCCGTGGCAGGCGGGAGAGATCCGAAGATGTGTGCGAGCGCCTGCCCGGAGTCAGACTGCGATGAAAGCCAGGGATGCCTTTGGTGGCCCCTGAAATGCCCGGTCTTCCTCCTGCCCGGCGGTGTGGTGGTCTCTAACACACACTTCAAGAGCACCGCCTTACCAGATCCCACCTGAGCGAAGGTTCTGAGCTCATAGCATTACTGTTTCGAAGAAACATGACGGTGCTTTCCTCGCGTGCGTGTCTGTGTTTATTGACCTGTCTGTACATGTATCTCGGGAGGAGAGGGAGGTGGGATCCAACCAGTGCAGGGGGCGTTAGAACAGGAGGGTACAGAGAGGCAGTGTTCAGGTTCCGGCATCTGAACTACGATTTTCGCCCATAGTGTCACAAGCCATGTTTTGTTGAGAAACGTGATTCACATTTTCTTTTGTCTCCTCCAGGAGCCTGGCCCCTGGCACCATAGAGTTTTAGACTAGAGGGTTCCCATCAGCACAGAGGGGAGGGGAGAAAGCCTGTCCCTGTCACCCCAGGAGAACGCGGGGAGAAGGGGGGGGGGACAGGCAAGGTAGAGGGGAAGGCGGATGCTAAGATCCTCATTTTCTCTTCCTGCCCCCTCAAGGAAGCTGGAGGCAGCTTCAGAAATATTTAGAAGTGTGTTCAAAAGCTGGAAGGCAGCGGGGCATCTGGCCTCCTTCCCGTTTATGGCCGTGGGCTGCCTGCTTTCTCCAGCTTGGGCACAACTCCATCAAAGTGACCGCAGCAGCACCACAAGGGTAAAGCAGAGGGAGGGAGGATGTAGTTCCATGCGGTACTCACAGAGCCTAGAAGCTCCCGTGTGTATGTGAGGCTGACGGGGGGACATTGGAAGCTTAGTTTGAGCGACTTGACCCCACAGAGTGAGCGGCACAGCTGGGTTTTGAGCCCTCAGCTCTTAACAACCACACACCTGCCACTCAGCTCCCCTGCAGCTGGGTAGCAGGGGTGCGGGGCCTCCCATATTGGTTGCAATGTCTTCCTCGGCTTGGACCCTGGGCTCGCTCAGCGTCCAGCCAGGCATGTCCCCTCAGGCTCCCCTTGCCCCACAGCAGTGGCTGCTAAAGTCCCTGTGTGTCTCACATCCTTTGTCATACTCGCACCACACCTCCCCCTCACAGGCCTGACTCGGATCGCGGACGTGACCTCCTGGTTTACAGAACTTTCTATGGCACTCCGTGACTCGTTCCCTCCCGCGTGTTCTCGTGGCATCTCACGCAGAAACATAGTTACGTATGTACAGGACAATCACCTGAGCTGGACCGGGAGTCTTCAGTGACAGGTGAACGCCACGATCATCTCTGAGTTTCTAGCCCGGACAGGGAAAGGCACACTGCGGGCTGCCTTGCTCAAGGCTCTTCATACCCTCAACCAGAGGGTCTTGGGTACAGCAGAGGCCGGAAAGCAGAAAAAGACATTCCGAGCTAGGTTTCCATGATTAATTTAAGTCCTGCCGGTCAGGCATTCATGTGAGACTCTGATTTAAGACCGAGCGACGTTTTGCAAAAGGCAAGAGACAGGGCATTCATTTTGCTGGGGTGGATCTTGGTGTTTAAATTGTGACAGCAATTCCTAAGGCAGACAGATCTATGGAGTCTGTAGTCCACACACATTTGTCATGGGGGGGGGGGGGGAGGAAGAAAGGATAAACTTAATGAAACTGCTCCCTTACAGATTGCCAACAGCATCTGAGAATTGATAACGGTCCCCATCCCAGTTAGCCAGTTAACCATTACTTTCCCACTTGCCTTTTCACAGAAAGCAGGCTTTGTGTTGCATTTGATCTAGTTCTATTAGAAATCCTGTTACATTTGCCCCAGAGTCTAGTCGTTGAAAAGAGTGGGAAACAGTAAACCAGAACAACAGCATAATCAGAAGGAAGGGTTATTACTGGCAGCAAAGTCAGCAAATGCCCCCTGAATTTCCCAAAATCACACCAAAGAGGTAGGAAGAAAAGCTTCCACGTCGTGCTTCTCCTTGAGGTTTATTTGTATAACTTCAATTATATTTCTTTCCACCTTTGGGATTCTGTGCTTCTTTGGCATCTAGGATTTATGAGCAAATTAGAGAGTATACCAGGAAAAGTTCTGTAGACATGGGAAGGAGGTGGAATTTTACCAGCAAGGCAAAGGAAGACTCAGGGATTTGCTGAAGATCCCAGTGGGTTGGCAACCAAACTGGACCCCTTTCTATCGTATATCTCCGAAAGTGGCTGTGTTTTCAATAAACTTCTTGGTAGGAGTTGAGAATGGCCGTAGCAGGCACCCCAGAGCCAAGAGGCCAAGCCTAGTGAAGTCCTGCCAGGCTCCCGAGTAGTGGGGTGGGGAAAAGGACGTCAGAGCATCAACGGAGCCACGGAAACTAGAAAGGGCAGCACGCTGTTCATAGCCAGGGCTTTGGTGCATTCTTATAAGCAATGGCACCAGGGCTGAATGAATATCTGTATGAATCTTAGTTTAAGAGTCAGACAGACCGGGGGTGCTTGGGTGGCTCAGTCAGTTAAGTGTCCGGCTCCCGGTTTCAGCTCAGGTCATGATCTCACGGTTCGTGAGTTCAAGCCCTGCATCAGGCTCTGTGCTGATGGCATAGAGCCTGCTTGGGATTCTCTCTCTCTCTCTCTCTCTCTCTCTCTCTCTCTCTGCCACGCCCCCACTCGCACTCGCTCTCCCTCTCTCACAAAATAAATGGAAAAAAAAAAAAAAAAAGGTCATAGAGGCCAGAAGTGATTGATTGGTCCTTCACAGCTCTACACCCAATGCTGAAAATAAAGTCTTAGTTTTGAGGTTGTGCAAACAGCTTACGGCATTGGCGTGCAGGGACCTTTCCTCAGTGCGACCATTTACTTCACTTGTGTTTATAGAGGGACTGTAACAAACATCCACTTGGGGTACTTAAAAGATAACAATGGTACCCACGTGGGGTCCTTTCTTCCGTATGAACAGCCAGGAGCATCTTCCACAATACAGCAGCCTTTTGTGACTTCCTCTTCCTTAGTGAGCGCTTGAGACTGACTCCATCATTAGGTTAGGGCTGCAAGGAACATTTCAGACGCTACCCAAGTATTCGTCATCCGCCCCACCCCCACAAGTGACCCAAAAGGAAATAATCAAAGACACTGAAGTAATCACAATTTTAGAAAATATAAAGCAGAGCAGATGGTTTTATCTTAGACCGTTAAGTGAAAGTGGATTAACGTTTTTTTCTTAAAAAAAAAACACACCGATTTGAAAATTTCAGATCAATTCCTGCATTGCTGCCTGGGATTGAATCTTCCTTTTTTTTTCTTTTTTTTTTAACTTTGTCTCTGCAGACTCACCCCTTCTTCTTCAACCATAGTCACTGTCGTGGGTCCTCCCCTGCATGTCTGTTCCTGGAGGAGGTAACAAATATCCCCAGGAAAAGTGTGGAGCGGGAATAATTGACTATCTTGATATCCCTTTACATGACCATGACTGCATGCCTACCCTTGTGGCCCAACACCACGCCCATGGGGCAACACCCCACCCCTTCGAGGGTCCGTCCTAGTCTCCACCCGGGACTATCCACTCTCTCCCTTCATGTCTTTCCCATTGTCTGGGTCTTCCCGGCCAAGGTCAGTGCCATGGACTTTGACTTCCTTAGGTGCATCTACATTTTAAAAGATGCTAAGGGGCACCTGGGGGTGGTTCAGTTGGTTAAGCATCCGACTCTTGGTTTCAGCTAAAATCATGATCTCATGGTGGTGGGATCGAGCCCCAAGTTGGGCTTGGCACTGGGCATGGAGGCTGCTTGAGAGTCTCTCCCTCTCTCTCTCTCTCTCCCTCTACCCTTCCCCTGCTCATGCTCATGAGCGTGCTCTCTCTCTCTCTCTCAAAAAAAAAAGTAGGATCCTTATCCAGAGAAATAAAAGGCAACAATCCAGAAATGTATTTTGTTAGAAAAGTAATGAATCAATATGAAAACAAAAGTTAAAATGTTGTTGAAGGCTCTCCAGTGAAAACAAAACATCCTCCTCTCTTTTCCCCATTCCCTGTGCCCCTTCTCAGGAGAGCGGAGAGCTATTTGTGACCATTCGCTCTTGTAAATCATGAGGAAGTTACCCCCATAACTCTAAATAATATGACATGCCCCTAGTTCCTGTGGTATCTCTCTAAATAGCATCTCTGGACTTCTCACCGTGAAAATGAGGAAGTTATTTTGCTTCTCTCCTTTTCCTCCTTCACCAAATCTTTATTGTATTTTTATGGTTTGGTCCTTCTGTGAGTCAACTGTGGAAATAGACGAAGACCAACCAAATGAGAAGAGCAAAGGGTTTATTCTGAGCTTGCTGTAGCAAGGGAGTCAGAAAACATCACCGGCATTTTGACAGAGGTTCAAAGGTAGGCAGAGGAATAGAGAAGCTGTAGAGTGGAGAACAGAGAAGGCTTCAGATGTGCCCAGTTTGGGGGCTGTTGGTCTAGGAAGCTGTAGATGGGCCAATTAGAAGTGGGGCATCCTATGCAATTGGTTAGGGGCGAAGTGGTCTTAAAGTTGAAGAGGGGATGAAAATCCGGGATGCTCTCAGCTATTAATTGCCTGGCCATTTTGGGCTGATTGCTACAGAAGTTAATTGTTTAGGACCCTGCATTGTCACCAGAGCTAGGAATGTGGCTTCCTGCAAGCCTGACTAATAGTGGGCTGGCTTCCTTATCGTAAATAAAGGGTTGGTTGCCTGGGCTACAGGTTGTGGATCAAATTTCTATTTTTATTTGATTGATTGATGGATTGATATTTTTAAAAATTTATTTTGAGAGATAGAGAGTGCGTGTGCATGGGGGAGGGGCAGAGGGAGAGGGAGAGAGAATCTTAAGCAGGCTTCATGCTCCATGCAGAATCACACCTGGGACTCAGTCTCACAACCATGAGATCATGACCTAAGCCAAAACCAAGAATCAGATGCTAACCAACAGAGCCACCCACGCGTCCCCGAAATTTCTGTTTTTATGTATGGTCTGGCCATCATCTGTTTCTATAATCAGTCTCTCAAAACTTAGTAACTTTAATTTTTTTTTAATTTATTTTTGAGACAGAGAGAGACAGAGCATGAATGGGGGAACGTCACAGAGAGAGGGAGACACAGAATCTGAAACAGGTTGCAGGCTCTGAGCTGTCAGCACAGAGCCCGACGCGGGGCTCGAACTCACGGACGTGAGATCATGACCTGGGCCGAAGTCGGGCGCTCAACCGACCAAGCCACCCAGGCGCCCCAAAACTTAGTAACTTTAAATGGTAGAATTAAATCTCTATTTTATTTCAACATTATCTCTTTCTTCCCATTCTGTGAGATCTCCTCACCATTCTCTAATCTCCCTCACTCCACTTTCCAATTTTTGCCAGCTATGGCATTATTTGTATGATACGAAGATTTACGGTATTATGATCCCTTTCGGTATATGTAAATTTCTACAATGTGTCACGAGCCAGTAAGTGACATTTATAATACTATAATTATATAACAGAAGTATAAAAAATACATAATCAGATAACACAAATATTCTTCACTATTTGAAAAAAAATAGTGAGATTCCATCCGCAGAGAATAAACAGTGGTTTTACATCTTTATACCTGTGCCACTGGAAGGGTAATATTTTCAGTATCAACAGAAAATGAATATTCTTTTATTATACTTACAAATATATTTTTTTTCCCAAAGGGCTACCTATCAGGTAATTGATAGTTTGGCTGAGTCCTGAATTCTGGAATCTCGGTTTAAGTCTTTAAAGGCATTCTTCCATTGACATCTACTATCCAATGTTGTGAATAAAATCTTCTGATATCAATACGACTTTGATTCTAAGTAATTTGCTTTTTTTCTTTCTAGAGGCTTTCACGATTGACTCTCCTTCTTATTCTGGAATCTCACGAGGATGTATCTAGGAAATCACTTTGGATGAACATCTGAAATCATCCTACCAGTCATTCTGCCTGTGACTACGGCTGACCCTCTCATCAGGATTATCAGAATCTCCCAGAATCTCCTCCCCTTCACACAAGGAATCTTCAGATATTAACCGTCAAGGTTGCCTTGTAACTCCATGCTTTGACTATGCCATTCCTAGTTCAGATAACTCTTAGAGAAACAGCATATTATAGCAGAAGGAGAACCATGTTAGAGGCACAGAAACCTGAGTTCCAACCACAGTTGTGTCAGGAACTCCTGGGTGGCTCAGTTGGTTAAGCGTCCAACTTTGGTATAGGTAATGATCTCGAGGTTCACAGGGTTGAGCCCCACGTCCGGCTCTGTGCTGACAGCTCGGAGCCTGGAGCCCGCTTTGGATTCTGTGTCTCCTTCTCTCTCTGCCCCTCCCCTGCTCATACTCTGTCTCGCTCTCTCTCAAAATTGAAGAAGACATGTGAAAACAAACAAACAAACAAGCAAAAAACCACAGCTGTGTCTTCCCAGCCCCAGTGGGGTGTTTGGGGCTGCCCATCCCTACAGAATGCTCCCCAGCCATTTCTTCAGTTCTTCTAGCTACCTGAAGAGTGTAGTAGAAAAGTGAGGTGCCAAGTTTAGGGCTTCTGCTTCCTCTTCATTCCCAACCCCCGGGGTTGGGGTGGGTCCCATTCAAGGCTGATAAGAAAACAGAATTGTCCGTGTTGTTAGCATAGACTTAGGTGTCCGACAAGTCTGGGTTCTATCCTGTCTCAGCTACACACTCTCTATACCATCTTAAGAAAAAGTTACTCAACCTCCCCAAACCTCCATTTTATTATCCATTAGATGGAGATACCAACTCTGTTTCATACGGTTGTTGTGAAGCGTCAATTAAATGAGAATTTGCATCCAGGAAGTACCTGGGTGGCTCAGTGGATTGAGCATGCGTCCACTTGATTGCGGCTCAGGTCGCGATCTTGTTTGTTCGTGGCATCGAGCCCAACGTCAGGCTCTGAACTGACAGTGCAGAGCCTGCTTAGGATTCTCTCTCTCCCTCTCTCTCTCTGCCCCTCCCCAAATTGTGCATGCAAGCCCTCTCACCCTCCCACCTCAAATGAATAAGTCAACCTAAAAAAAAAAAAAAAAGGAATTTGCATCCAAAGCACCTACCGCAAGCAAGAACTGTTGGTTTTTCATCAGGGTAAATGTAGTATCTGTCCAATAGACTTAGAGTCTGACACTCGTCATTGGAAGCACGTATAAAATGGTGGAGCTAAATGCTCATAAAATGCCATAAAACACCCATTCTCCAAAAGGATGCACATATAAAAAGAAAACCTGGCCTAGTAGATGTCCTTATATGAACGGAAGGAGGCTTAAGTACAGCATTTCTAAAGTATGGAAGAAGCTCACTGGAATGGTTTTCAAAAACACCGTTGGAGGTTGTAGAGCCAACCAGGTATAAATGGACACCCGAGCCAGATACACGCTAAGAAGCAGAAATTATCATCTAGGCCAAGTGCGAGCAGATGGCATCTGGGAAGCGGCAGGCACCCATTCTGGGAAAGGCAAACAACAGAAGACAGTGAGGGAAGGTGGCATTGAGAGAGAAATGACCTAGGAGAGGAATAACCACTTCTAAGCTGAGAATAACTAGGATAAGGCACTTGGCACTCTTGTGTGTGTTCATGTTGATGAACATGGTCAAGGGAGGAGAGAAAGAAAATAACAATGAAAATAGTAGGCAGTGCAACGAGCGATGACAGATAAAGTCTGAAATAGATTTAGTATTTCTGAAACGTGATTGACAAAACAGTGATTGGGAGCATTTAAAAAATCTTGTAAAGGAAAATTTCACGCATATACAAGATTACAGAGAATAGTTCATCCCGTATATTCACCACCAGCTTCCAAAATGATCAACTCATATCCACTGTCAGCAATCACCCATTATTTGGTCTTTTGTGTCTGGCTTCTTTTACCTAGAATACTGTTTTTGAGATTCATCCAAGTTGTAGCATGCACCATGATTGTATCTTTTTTATCGGTTAATAGTATTCTGTTGTATGGGTATGCCACTTGTGTTTATCCATTCACTAGTGGATGGACCTTTGGAATGAGGTCCAGTTTGGGGCTATCGTGAATAATGCTCTCTGCACATTTATGTACAAGTCTTTGCATGGACGTATCTTTTCATTTCTCTTGGGTAGATTTCTTGGGTAAATTTGTTACGTATATGTATGCTTGACTTTTTAACAAGCCAAGATTGTTTCCCAAAATGACTGTACCATTTTTTATTTTCACCGGCAACGTATGAGGATTCCAACTTCTCTATGTACTTGGTATTGTCTCTTTCTATTATAGCCAATCTAGTGGCTATGCGGTGGCCTCTCAAAGTGGTTCCAACTCCCCTGTTCCTAATGATTAATTACATCGAGCATCTTTTCATTTGCTTATTAGATATTTGTATGTCTTCTTTGGTGAAACATCTATTTAAGTATGTCGCCCATTTTTAAATTGGGTTGTTTATCTTCCTAATGAATTGTAAGAGTTCTTCATATATTCTGGATACAAGTCTATTGTCAGATATATGATTTGCAAATATTTTCTTTTGGGCTTGTCTTCATTTTCTTCACAGTATCTTTTGAAGCATAAACTTTTTAAGTTTATTTATTTATTTTTGAGAGAGGGAGACAGTGCAAGCAGGGAAGGGGCAGAGAGAGAGGGAGAAAGAGAATCCCAAGCAGGTTCTGTGCTGTCAGCACAGACCCCAATGTGGGGCTTGAAGTCACAAAATCGTGAGATCATAACCTGAGCCTAAACCAAGAGTCAGATGCTTAACCTACTGAGCAACCCATGTGCCCAGAAACATAATTTTTAAAAATTTAATAAACTTCAAGATACCAATTTTTTTCTTTCATGGCTCATGAATGCTATATCTAAGCATATCTAAGAACCCTTTAATGCTCTAAGAACCCTTTGCCTAAACCCAAGTCACAAAAACTTTCTCCTATGTTTTCTTCTAGAAGATTTGTGCTTTTCACTTTTCCATTTGGTCTAAAATCCTTTGTATATGGTGGAGGTAAGTGTCTAAATTTCCTTTTCTTTTTCTTTTTTTTGCATACAGATATGCAATTGTCCTAGTGCCATTTGCTGAAAAGAAGTATTGAAATGTTTTGGCACCTTTCTATTCCACTGATTTTTAAAAATATTTATTTATTTATTTTGGGGGTGGGGTGTGACTGGGGAAGGGGCAGAGAGAGAGGGAGACACAGAATCCAAAGCAGGCTCCGGGCTCTGAGCTGTCAGCACAGAGCCTGATGTGGGGCTCGAACTCACGACCCATCAGATCATGACCTGAGCCAACCAACTGAGCCACCCAGGTGCCCCTATTCCATAGATTTTTCTATCTTTACATAAATATTATACAGTCTTAATTAATTATAACTTAATTATAGTAACTTTTGAAATTGGATAGTGTAAATCCTCTAACATTGTTTTTCCTTTTCAAAATCATTGTTTTGTCATAAAGTGATCATTAATACCAGGATACTCCCACTTTAACTTTAAAAAAAAAACTCAAAAAAAGTTGGGATCAAACCACACTGTAATCAAGCTTCCACATGGGTTAATTTCTCTAGCACAGAGACATTTACTTCTTCATCCATCAAATCTCTAATGGGTACCTTCTCTGGGGCAAGCACTATAATCATCATGATTGAGATTCAGTGTCTGACCTGGAAGGGTTCATGGTCTCAGAAAGAGGCTTGCATGGTCACAAAAAATACAAAGTCTTTAAAGTTCAAGTGCATACAAATCATGCATACAAATGGTTTGATTTTACATAGATGGGCTGAAGAAGCTCATCCAGGGATGGGAAGGCATGGGAAAGAGCAGCATGGCTTGAGGGCAGATCATAGAGGAGTCATTCTGGAGAAGGGGGAGAGGGACAGAGCACAAGTCTGGACAAGGAGAGCATGCTCTTTAGGCTCAGGGACCTCACGCAATGTTTGGCATGATTGAGGGAAATAAGGGCTTAAAGGGATTACGAAGGAGGCAGACCGCTTACCTTCTCTGTGCAAAGACGGTCTGCTCTAACCCTGTTCAATCCTCTCAAAGAACAGTCTCTTCTAGTAGGGGGGGTACAGGGAGAGATTGAACAGCCCACACAAATCTCCTGCTTCTACAGGAAAAATAAGTAGAAGGCACCCTACCGATGTGAGTCACCAATATCATCTTCAGAAATATATGATAAATATTTTTGTCATTATTATTTTTTACCCTGGACAGTTGAAACCTAAAAGGTCTGAGGTTACTCAGGCCATTATCTTGCCTGACCCCAGGAGGACCTTTGTGCCATCCTGGAAATACCTATTAACACCTCCTCAAGCTTTATGTTCTTCTCTTCCTCCTTTTCAAAACCTGCCGGACGTTTTATAGGATAAGCTTTTGCCTCTAGAGCCTTCCTTCCAAGCACTGTGTGGGGCCAAAAAGGTCATGATCAATGTGATCTCTCTTTACTGGTAAGTGTTCAATTAGTTCTAGTCTAATACTGCGTCGATTGAGTGTATTATGTGAACCCTTGAGACCATTTCTGCTTGGACTAGACACTGAGTCTGTATTTCAGGAAGGGCAGAGTCACAGATCATGGCCAAGGTCCTCATCATAGATTCACAGAGCTCAGTGGGGTTCTGCCTGGTAAGTAAGGGCCCAGGCGTAGGAGATCATGGATCCCCCTTGCAGCCATCCAGGCTCCTCTGAGCATATGCACAGCCTTTTTTTCTAAGCACAAATCACCCACATCCAGGTGGCTATGGACACAAAATGTTGAGGTGGAACTTGGGCAAATATGTAAGGAGAGGAATTGGGCAATGCCAGAGACCTCTTTCCTCCAATTGTATGACGTCTTCTACTTTTGGATGACTTAAAGACTTTGAATAGAGGTGAAGTTCAGAATGTTGGTGATTTAAGAGCTTTTGAGTGTCAAGAGTTATGGTTAGGGCATATGGTCAGGGTGCCTGGCTGACTCAGTCGGTGGAGCATGCGATTCTTGATCTTGAGGGCGTGAGTTTGAGCCCCACGTTGGGGTTAGAGATTACTTAAAAATAAATAAATAAACTTAAAAAAAAATAATATGTGTTGTTAGTTGGTCAGTTATAACACGTATGTCTGACACATAGCCATCCCAACCTCTTTCTTCCTTGAGTTCCTTCCTCCGGAGAAGCTGAAAAGTGAGATCTCCGCTTACCTACCTGACCATCCTTGCAGCTAGAGGCAGTCATGTGACCCGGTTCGGGTCAAGGAGCTATAAGGAGATGTATGACAGAATCTTTTGCAAAACTTTTTCCCTTACAGGGAGACAGCTGAGGAAAAGTTCTTTTATTGTCAGTTGCTGCCCCTCTTCCACTGCTTCCTGTTTTGGAGTTCTTTTGCAGTGTTGGAAGCTGCAGCAACCATTTCGTAGTCATGAGGCCTCAAGCACAAAGATGCAAAACCAACACGTGGAAGATGGTGGACAAGGAAAGACAGAAAGAGCCTGGCTTCTTGGGGAGCCTGGGTGGGTTCACTCAGTTGGCGACTGACTCTTGGTTTCCATTCAGGTCATGATCTCCCAGTCCTGGAATCGAGCCTCGAGTAGGGCTCAGTGCAGAGCCTGCTTGGGATTCTCTCTCTTTCCCTCTCTCTCTCTCTCTCTCTCTGCCCCTCCCCTGCTCATGCTCTCTCTCTCTCTCTCTCAAAATAAATAAATAAACTTTAAAGAGAGAGAGGGAGAGAGAGAGAGAGAGGGAAGGAGGGAGAAAAGGAGGAAGGATGGACGAGTCTGGCTTCTTGATCACTGACCTGCCCGTCCAGCCCCGGTGTGCATTCCCCCAGACTTCTCATTCAGTGAGATAACGAGATGCCTTCACTGTTGAGTCCACGGTTAATAGTGTTTTCTGTCACCTGTAGCTACATATATCATAGATGCTATGAGCCTACTTCTTTTTGTTTCCAACCTTTCTTGCCTTTACTTACACCAAAATGTGCAGAACTCTTCTAGTCCCTGCCTGGAAAATCAATCAGGAAAAAAATAGCCAAATTCCCTGGAAAACACCATCCTGATGACGATTAGATGATGAAGAGTCCACAGTAGCATCGAGAAAGGAGCGCAAGTGGCTAGGGACCCGCTGTGACAGTAGCCCTTGTCCCTGTAACTTCATGAGAAACAGAAGGACCAGTGTTTTTGTTGTACCACCCTGGTCAATGGGGGGGTTTAATAGTGACTGACCAGAAATATCCATCTTGCACAAAGCAGGCCAACGTTTACGGAAGGGAGGGAAGAAGGAAAGTAATAAGGGAGAAAGGATAGAGAGAGGCAGGAAGGAAGGATGATGGGTGCAAAATTGAGAATATGATGCTGAAGGGTGGCAAAATGTGCCATCATAAAATATGCCACTTTGACATAAAGATTATTCTGAGCTAAAGACACTTGAAAAATAGGACGTGCAGGAAGGGCATTCTTACCTCCCCCTTTCTCCCTGAAAGCAGGTGAGAAAACTCCCAGGGGAAAGATTTCCTCAGGAGGAAAGAAACATTCTTATCACCAGAGATGGGAGTCAAGGTCAAAAGAAATCTGTACAAATAGACCTTGTTAAAAGAACTCTTATCTTCCTATACGGAAGCTACTTTTCTACCATCACTACCCTTTAATAGTATGTAAGCTCTTGGAACATTTCTCTGGGGTCTTTGTTTTCCTCTGGGGGCTCCCATGTCCATGTAAGAACCTATTATTCTGTCTTGTATCCCGCAGCGGGGAGAGGCATAGGGTTGCCTCACCTACAGGGAAAAGCAGGACCATGGAGAGTTATGGGGCAACCGGCTATAGCAGGATTAAAATCAGAGGCTATACGGCAAAGTTTGGCCCGTGGGGTAGTTGTGGGGATTGAAATCAGCCACATGAAGGGACAGGCAGGTTGCATAAAATGGAATTTGTCCCGCAGGAGGCAGCAGATAAAAGAGAGAATGTCTTGAAAACTAGTTCACAAAATCTTGTTTCTTCAGGATTCAAGGGCTTTGGAGAGAAAAAGCGTTAGCTTGTTTGGAGAGGAGGCAGCAGAACCCGGAAAAACAAACACCCAGTGAGAAACCAGGCAAAAGCAAACCGTAATCCCGGGAATGGGTGGTGTTAGTAAGCAGACAGAGCGTCTGCCGGGTGGGTGACCATGCAAATGTCCCCGGACTCTGCCATCGTACCTCTCCCTCCTGGGTTTGGAAAGAATGGGTGAACAACACTGTGACACCATGTATGTTAACACGCAAGGTGAGCTGGGAACAATGTGGCCCGTGACTCTGGGCGAAGGAGAGGAAATGGGCAAGAACAAAATGGCAAGGACTGCCATTGACAGGACAAGGGGTGGCTCAGGGGAGGGGACTTAGCGCCTTTAAAATCTTCATCAGCCACTTCACTCCCCGCCCCCCACAGACAACGGACTGATGTTCCAGTTCATGTAAAATGCTACCCACATTCAGCCTACTACCTACTGACATAGCCAGTTTTTTTTAGAGAAAACTGTATTCGTTTGCTAAGGCTGCCGTAACGAAATACCACGCACTGGGAGGCTTTAACAACGGAAATTAATTTCCTCACGGTCCTGGAGGCTGGAAGTTCAAGATCAAGGTGTTGGAGGGCTGGTATCTCCTGAAACCTCTCTCCCCTTGGCTTGTAGATGGCCACTTCTCCCTGTGCATTCACAGGGTCTCCCCTCCACACCAGCGCATGTGGAATAACCCAAGATAACCCCCGTCTCAAGATTTCCAACTTAGGGGCGCCTGGGTGGCACAGTCGGTTAAGCGTCCGACTTCAGCCAGGTCACGATCTCGCGGTCCGTGAGTTCGAGCCCCGCGTCAGGCTCTGGGCTGATGGCTCGGAGCCTGGAGCCTGTTTCCGATTCTGTGTCTCCCTCTCTCTCTGCCCCTCCCCCGTTCATGCTCTGTCTCTCTCTGTCCCAAAAATAAATAAAAAACGTTGAAAAAAAAATTAAAAAAAAAAAAAAAAGATTTCCAACTTAATTACACCTGCAAAGTCCTTTTTGCCATATAAGGTAACACAGTCACTAATTCTGGAGATTAGGACATGGGCATTTTCTGGGGTGGGGGTGAGGGCGGGTCATTAGTTAGCCTACTACTAAATCTGCTTCGACCCCTGACCCCCCACAGCCAATCAGATTGCTTCCTCCGAGCCCTGCTACGTGGTCATCCCAAAGCTGCACCGTCTGGGGACTCATCTTAAAGAAGAGTCTTGGAATGACCCAGCCAAAGAAATCATGTTTACATCAGGAAGGCTTAGGTGTGAATGACTCCGGTGTTTCATTAAATCCCGCCGGGCATAATGCCCTGTTTGTTTTCTCGTTTTGTATTCTGTGTACTTAGCACTAATCAACTCCAAGCATATTTCCAATTGCACAGATCACCTCTCAAGGCATTCAATTAACAAGAGGTATTTTAGAAATTCCTGGTGCTTCTCTTCTGTGCTGGATGGTTTCTTTCTTACATGCTCACATCTTTCTGTCTTGGCTTACTCACTCATTTTGGGGGAGCGCGTCCTCTAACATAGCAGTGTCCGACAGAAATTCTGCAGCGACGGGGCTGTTCTTTATCTGCACAGTACAATATGGCAGTCGCCAGCCACAGCTGGCAACGGAGCCTATAAAATGTGAGTAGTGTGACTAAGAAATGAAAGTTTAAATCACATTTAATGGTAATGAATGTAAATTTTTTTGAATGTTTATTTACAATTTTTGAGAGAGAAAAAGACAGAGCATGAGCGGGGAAGGGTGAGAGAGAGAGGGAGACACAGAATCCGAAGCAGGCTCCAGGCTCCGAGCCATCAGCACAGAGCCCGATGCGGGGCTTAAACCCATGAACCGTGAGATCATGACCTGAGCCGAGGTCGGAGGCTCAACTGACGGAGCCACCCAGGCGTCCCTGTAATGAATGTAAATTTAAACAGCCACATGTGGCAAGTAGCTACCATATTAGGTAGCATACCACTAGGAGTTTCCAGTGAAAATATTCTTGGGAGGTAATTTTTTGAGACCTTATACTCCAAAAATTTCTTTATTGTATCCTCACAATTTATGTTTTTTCTGAGAACATAATTCTAGTTTAAAAAATAACTTCACCTTAGGGGTGCCTGGGTGGCTCAGTCGGTTAAGCGTCCGACTTCTGCGCAGGTCATGATCTCGTGGTTCGTGGGTTCGAGCCCCGCGTCGGGCTCTGTGCTGATGGCTCGGAGCCTAGAGCCTGTTTCAGATTCTGTGTCTCCCTCTCTCTCTGACCCTCCCCCATTCATGTTCTGTCTCTATCTCAAAAATAAATAAACGTTAAAAAAAATTAAAAAAATAATTTCACCTTAAAATTGTGAAGAGATTGCCCCCACATCTTTCTAGCTTCCAGCATGGCTTTTATTGTGATCTGCTTTTGCCCTTGGAAAGTCTCAGGGTTTCATCTTTGTCCTAAGTGTTTTTGCACTTCCTGATACAGTGCCTAGGTTGTAGGTCTATTTGTAAACATTGTTCTGGGCATTAGATTGGTCCTTTCAATCTGGAAATCCATGCCCTCCAGCTCTGAGAAATTGTCTTGAATTATTTCATTGGTGATATCTTTCCTTTGTTATCTCTGTTCTCTTTTCCTAGACGTTCTATTATTCAGATGATAGACATCTTGCAATAATTCTCTAATGTGGTTATATTTTTTCCCTCCCCTTCCCAACTCTTTCCTTTTGCTCTGCTACCTGAGAAATGCTTCCACCTCTATTTTCTAACCCTTCCATTGAGCTTTAAACTTATGCCCTCATATTTCTATCAAATTTCTATCAAATATTTTTGTTCTCTGAATGTTCTCTTTTGATAACATTCTGTTCTTGTTTCAAGATTACAATATCTTCCCTAATTCTCTAAGAATACTGATAGAGTTTTAAATGTGTATTTTTTATTTATTGTGAGAGAGGTGGGAAAGGGCAAAGAGAGAGGGAGAGAGAATCCCAAGCAGGCACTGCATTGCAGGGCTTGATCTCACAAACACCATGAGATCATGACCTGAGCCAACATCAAGAATCAGACACTTAACCAACGGAACCACCCAGGTACCCCAGAATACAGAGAGATTTTTTGAAATAAGTTTTCTTCTACCTGTACAGTTTCTGTTCCCTCCAAGTTGCTTTTTTGTTCATTTGCTTGCTTCGGTCTTTGTCATGTTTGAGGCTTTCTTAACCATCAATAATCTTTGGTTGTTGATTAAAATGTAAGAGCAGGGACTAAAATGTTCTGAGAAAACTCTGGGGTTTATCAACGATTAACCTCACTGTGGAATGATCTGGCTGGACCACTTAATTGAGAAACCTGATATCATCTGTGTCTTTAAGTGTTTCTTCCCCATATGGTGAGATTCTTCACAACAGACTCTGGTCTTTGCTGCTGACTCTCCCAGTCTCCTGTCAGGAGGGTGCTGGCCTGGCCGCTATCTTTCTGGTATCACCGAGGAGGAGAGAGGAGGGTTCAGCACGCTTGGGTTAGACAAACCCTGAGTCTTCTGCACAACGAGCAAAGAGTAGGGCCGATCTCTGCATCTGACTGCTTTTCAACAGACTTTCAGACCAACCTCCTTACTTCACCTCTTTTTTTCCTTCAGTTTCAAAGGTCCCTGCTGCTGCCAGTTTGGGAATTTTCACAGCAGTCATTCATTCTATATTATAAACCAGAGTAGGTCTTTATTTTCCCCACTGTCAGCTTAGAATTCACCTTTTTTGGCTTTGTGAAGCTTCCTTACCGGCCATTTCCCCAACTTCCAAAGTATGGCCGCTGCTGTCTCCAGTCCCATGCTCCCTGTTCCTGTGGGTTGATGTCTTTTTAAAAAAAATCCCTCCACTGTCATTTTAACGAGATTTCAAGAGGCAGCCAAAGTAGATGCACTCCCCATCCTCTCATACGCCAGATGGAAAACGAGTTTCCTTTCATCCTCCTCCTCCTCCCACAGCTAGCTGGTTCCAAAGCATGGTGTCTTTCTTTAACTACACGAACACTTAGCAGCTATTACGGGTCAGCCAGGGTTTGTCTCTAACCAGGGCCACCCAAATGAAGAGACGTTGAGTCAAGGTGTGCTCAATGGTGCTGCAGCAACATGGGAGCTCTAAAATTTTTTTTAATGTTTATTTATTTTTGAGCGCGCGCGCGTGAGAGACAGAGACAGAGAGACAGAGTGCGAGTCAGGGAGAGGCAGAGAGCGAGGGAGACACAATCCAAAGCAGGGTCCAGGCTCTGAGCTGTCTGCACGGAGCCCTGCGCAGGGCTCAAACTCACGAACCTCGAGATCATGACCTGAGCTGAAGTCTGACGCTGGATCGACTGAGCCACCCAGGCGCCCCAGTAGGAGAGTTCTAAAGAGAAAGGCTTAGGCTGGCTGCTGGGGGATCTAGCCTTTGAGTGGACCCTGACTCTCCCCCATTCCCCTCTGTGACCATGTTTGGCACTTCTTAGCAGCCCGTCTGGATTCTGGGCTGCATCCTACAATGCCCAGGGCAGCCCCACGGCAAAGAAGTTTCCAGGCCAAATGTCACTAGTGCCCGGGATGAGAGGCCAGCTGGGGTATGTCAGTGTGCTTGTCACTGACTTGCTTAGGTAACGTAATCTCACTGGAAGCAATGCGTGTTGCTTCTAGGCAAAAACTTTTAAAGCCAGTGCGCAATACCGCGTTTACTGTTTTCTGCTTTGACCGTCGTGGAAGTCTTGGGAACACAAAGATGGGGCTCCCCTCAGCCTGTGTGTTTATGAGGGCAAAGCAGAACAGACCCCTTCGGATGACCGATGGCAGATAAGCAGGCTGAGCCACCAACATTTTCTGTAGTTTTAAGCCCCTACGATTTGGAGCTGGTCCCGCAGCGTGACTCAGTTTACCCTGACTGGTTAGTTGCCATCTGAATGTAAGGACGTACCTCCCTGTCTCGTGTAACCTGCTGGGCCCTTCCACTCCGATCCCATGTTCCTCCTCGGGTGAATCGTTTCTGCTGCCCCGGCCGTGTGGCCTGATCACTCTTCCTACTTTAGGAGTTTTGCTTTTCCACCGAGCTGAACATCTAGATTCCATGATGATGGACTTGTTTCCTTTTTTATATCATGGCAAACCTCTGACATAAGTTGTGTAGTACTTGTTTCCATAACAACCATGCAACTCAGGTTTTTCCAAGTGAACACACACACACACACACACACACACTTGCTATTCTTACCACGCCACAACCGGCTTTGGCGAGGTCAGAATGATTAACACTGTAATACCTAGGATTACATGAACTTTAAGTCCCAAGAGGTGTGGGCAGGCTTTGGTCGTGGTATCCTACTTTATTTGTAGCCCTCAGTGCTTAGGAAATGGAAGTTTTCTGGTTTTGCAATCTGTAGACCTTGCTTCATATGTCAAATTAATCTGCATGGTAATGAATTGGAGCTTCACCCGGGGTGGAGTGATACAGAATGAATGTACGTATAGATTAATGACTATTCCACCAATTTATTGTCTCCGCTAACGAAAACTCTGGATACTCAGTGTGATATAGACTACGGAGTTGGAACCACGCAAATAAACAAGGGCTGGTGAAATACAGTAGCTGTGAAACGTCAGTAGAAGCAACAGGCTAAGACTACTACTTCTCCCCAGAAGAGAGCTTCTGACAGGAGCGTGTCTATATGGTCCCTAAATTGCCAGTCTGCTCATCCTCCTCACCCCTACATAATTTTCTCATTGTTCTCCTGGTTTGAAATGCCTTCCTGTCTCCTTTCCTCTCACCCAAATCCCCTGAGCCTCTTCCTGATGTCAAGTTCAAGATTTTCCTCTTCTCTGCAGCCTTGCAAGCCAATACTACTCTCTTTCCTTGCATTTATAACTTGGGCAATGTATTTTCCCACTGGACGGGCAGTTCTTCATGGGCGAAGATCTTATCATACGGATGTTGAATTTCTACACCGCAAAATAACTTAGATCTTTTCATTCATACATTCATTCAGCAGATTGAGCATGCATAGCCTGAGTTAGATCCAGAATGACAAAAACTCTGATCTGGAGGAGCTCATGGTCTGATGGGCCTAATAGATACAGAAATAGGAGAACACATTATAATAAATACAAAGAAGAGTTAAGACTGAGTGTTGTGGGCTGCCGGAATCTTACCTGTGGTCTAAGAATGATTCTGTTGGATCGAAGTGAGACTAGCATACAAGGGATGGGACACACAGGGAAGACCGCCAGACTGGTGACCAAGGTCCAGAAGTCAGAAAGCAAGATCTGATGGGTCTCCAACACCAAGAGGTGAAAAGCCATTGGGAAAAAATATATAGAAAGTCAAGGAAATGCACCAGCAGGTAAATTTAAGTGGGGAGCCGATCCAGAAAATCACCCATATCTGTCCCAGTTACTATGGCTGCATAACAAGTGACCCCCAAATTTAGTGGCTTTAAACGACAACAATTTTACTTTTGCTCATGAATCTACAAGTTGGGCGTGGCTCAGTGGGGATAGCTGGTCTCTGCTCTACTCAGCATCATTTGAGGGGGCTCAAGCTCTGGGAACTGGAATCATCCGAAGGCTCATTTACAAGTCTGGTGGCTGATGTTGGGGAGAGGCAAATGGCTGGGGGCTGTCTGTTTATCTCTGTGTGGCCTTTCCATACGGTCTCTCCAGAGTGGTAACTTCAGCATGCCCGGGTGTACCCATTTCCCGCAGAGCAAATGACCTCAAACCTAGTGACTTAAACAACCCACATTTGCCTTACAGTCCCTGTGGGTCTGCATGGCTTGACTGGGTCCTTTGCTTAGGGTCCCCTAAGGCTGCAATTAAAGCGCTGGTGGGGCTGCACTCAAGTTGGAGACTCAACTGGGAGAAATATGCCAATTCAGGTATTTGGCAGAACTTATTTCCTCGTGCTACAAAAGTCCTGGCTCCATTGCATTTCGTGTCCTCTATATTCCTTGAGTAGCGCTAGTCCCCAGAGAGGGACTCTGCTCATCCTCCCTAAATACCCAAATTCCTGAGGCCCCTGTGTGCAAATCATTGCCAGGCCTTGGAAAAGTCTAACCTGAAAGGGTGTCTGTCGATACTGCTCTCAAGACACAACGTGTGATTTTTGAGAGGGCGGCTGGATGTCTGACGAAGTTTCTTCCTTTCAGGAATCTGTCTCCACGAGGAGTAGGAGGAAGAAATCAAGAGACGCGGGCTGAGGCTCCTGGCCGCGCTCACAGATGCATGGACAGTTCTGTGGAAGGTTTGGTCTTAGAAAATGTCTTCAAGGGCCTCCCTCCTCCTCCCTCACCCCCGGTGGAAGAAGTTTAAAGAGCTGATCTGGTTAGGTGAATCCAAGACTGATTCCATTTCCTCGTTGTTTGGAAACATCTTTAAAGGGGTGTTTTGATTCTGAGCTCTTTTTTCAAGTACTTGTACGTCAAAGCTAACAGTGAAAGGCTTGGGTAGAAAGGTTTTTCCCCATGCACGTTGCCTTGCCTTCCCGTTTGTGCTGCTTTTCCCCCCCCCAAATTTACCTCCCTCCAGCGCATTCCCAAACCCCCTCTTGTATTTAACTATAGTATCTTCTCCTTCATCTTAACTAAACACAATGGACCGTAGGGAAAGAAATTGAAATCTATCCGCATGAATGCATGAATGACTGGCAGCCGCTCAAAGCCACGTCCTCAAACTTGGTCTCTGAGAATCGCCTGGGCAGCTGCTAAAAATGCACATCCCTGGCCCTACCCAAGGCCCCAAAACGAGAGTAAATGCACAAAGGGCATTCGCTGCCCTTCTCACGCTCCTGTGGTGAATTTTCTTGTCCTTTCTCCGCCGTCCAAGGTTGCCTTTGAGAAGAATAGCAAACAAAGGGTAGGACTAATTTGCGAGGATCTTTCCTGCGCTAACATTTATGATTCTATTAATTATATCTGCCCACAATTCCCAAACGTTCATAGCCTCCCTGCAAGATTGGATTTTTCTCTTGAAACCAGCGAGGCAGCCCCACATGTGTTCTAATCTCACAGGTTCTTTCCCCTGTGGAATCGCTTATGATGAAACCCAAATCCCCAACTCAAATTAAAATGTAGCGTTAGGGATAGAAATAAAAACTACAGAGGGGATCCCGAATCTGCTAATTTTGCTTCCCTCCTGGGGTCCTTAGCACCATTGTAGCTTTGCTAATAGCACCCTTCCCTGACTCATCTCCAAGTGCCATTCGATGCCCTCTGGGCAACAGCTTCTGTGCTGGAGACAGGAGGCAGCCTGGCGTCAGGGAGTCTGATGGTTCCCTATTGTCCTGTGGTAGCAATCGCCCATTCATTCATTCATTCGTTCATTGCACCAACTCTTCAAAGGACGGAGGGCAGGGTGGAAAATAAAATCTGTCTTTGTCTTTAGGAGTTTATACTTGCTCCGTGCATAAGGCCAGAGGGTGTGGTCGGGGAGCTACCTACTCCATCATAGCTAGACGTGGATGACTAAGGAGAAAGGAAAACTGGGTTCAAGAATTTTGTAACTGTTTCCATTTATCGTATGGATCAGTTGACCCAAACGGATGTGAGTGTGATCCCATCATTCTTCTGGTTGAGGAACCAGACTCCGAGAGGTGAGGTAACTTGCCCAATGTCACACAGCCTGTCTATCTTCTAATCTGTAACTGCTATAGCAACAAGCAAGCTGACGAAGCCAGAACTTGGCTTATACTTACCAGTCCTTTTCAGCAAAGTCTTCCTGGTTATCCAACTGGATAAATGGCTTTCTGTTTCTTTGGCAAATCCTTCTTCTTCTTCTTCTTCTTCTTCTTCTTCTTCTTCTTTTTAAACATTACATTATATGTATTGCATCTCAATAAAAATATTTATTTAACTGAAAAAGAGGAAAATGCAAAGACATGAGCAGAGGACAATGTTAGTCTTGCCATTTGTACTCTTCCATTTTGAGCCAGGCACTTCACGTGAAACAACTTTGATCAGACAAAACCTTTCTTTGATAAACATTTCCATCACATCTTTTGATAGGCAGTCTAGGCAGGAACGTGGTAATCATCACCAACCATACAACTTTGGAATTTAAGAGCCCTTCCAGATTATCTCTTTCAACCTATCCCTTTACAGATCCAGGACACGAGGTCGAGGGGGCTGGAGCCCAGGCTCACACGACTACGTGGGAAGGGCGGAGGGACAAAGACAGAGGGACACTGGAGTCCAGGAACCGAGAGTAAGTTCACAACACTTCCTCTCTACTGTATCTCTGAAAAATACATCTCAGCATCGACCCAAAATATATTCACAAGACCTGGTCTCTTTTTCCCATAAACCGGGACAGTGTTTTGCCTTCAGCTGTCAGATTTTGGTCCTTAGTCCCAGTCCACGGTGACATGTCTCAACAGTAAGCAGGAATGATGTTAAAGAAAAAAATGGCCTAAAGACACTTTCAAAATCTCCCAAAGAGATAATAAAGGAAACTTTCCAGCATTATTTCAGAAGGCAAGAGCCTGCAGCAGATTCAATACTTGGTATAAGACCACAACAAGTTCAAAATCCACACACAGTGAGATGGAAAAGGGCACCACAGATGACGACAATAACGAGCTGGGGCAGAGCAGCGTAGAGCACATAACATCTACAGCCCTTTTGCTCCGTATGGTCGCAGGCCAACTGGGATCGACACCCCCAGGAGCTGGTCAGAAATGCAAAATCTCGGGTCCATTGCAGACCTACTGCATCAAATGTTCATTTCCCAAGTTCCCGAGGGGGCTTGCGTGCAGGTAACATTGGAGAGGCATTGGTCTACACTGTGTTCCCATTAACGGTGGAGCCATGGGCGGCACAAAGGGTTACCGAGTAGATGGAGGACAGACACCCCAGAGTCCTACAAAGTTGACCTAAACTTTCCGAGGACCAGCTTCCTCGAGCATCAACGGAGGCTTTGGTTAACAAGCTGTTGTAATGAACTGAGTATTAGTAGTAAAAACGTGAGTCACCCGTTTTACTATCATTTACTTCCTATTTCAGGAAAGCAACTGTACGCATCGCACAACTCATTGAATTGGGCAGCCGGTGTCTAATTTTCCTTCTGGGAAAAAAAAGAAAAGAAAAGAAAAGAAAAGAAAAGAAAAGAAAAGAAAAGAAAAGAAAAGAAAACCCTGAGAGTCAGGCCGGTGTTGGCTTCACCAGGAATCCGGGCTCAAGTTTCCAAAGCAGAGTTGTTGCCATTAAAAGTCAGTGTGTGATTTTTTCGGTTTTCTCCTTACATTTGCTTCAGTTCCTCTCTGTCGAGCGTTTCTTTAATCTGGAGGCTTTCGGCTCCACCTTTAAAGTTTGGACTCGAGCTATTGATTCCAAAGTAAATACTGACTAAGGTGGTGGCAAAGTCAACATGTTCTTTGAAAAGCAATTAATCTGGGTGTTGAATGAAATCAGATGTCAGCAACACGCATTGTTGTTACAGTTCTATTATACAACGGGGTTTAGAAGAATTCCTTTCTCCAGGTGGTAACTACCCCATACCAGTTAATCTGGCTGAGGAATGGAATCTATGACTGGCAAGGACCCAGGAATACCTGACTTCATAAATCAATATTTATTGACCTCTGATCAGCAAATCTGACAGCGAGGAGAGGTTGTGGCAACTCTTTTCCTGGTAAAATGCAAACCTTGTGGTTAAACATTTGCCGAAAGCCCTGCTAGGGATCTCTGATAAAAGTGAACCTCGGGCGCCTGGGTGGCTCAGTCAGTTAAGCGTCTGACTTCGGCTCAGGTCACGATCTCATGATTTCGGGAGTTGGAGCCCCACGAGTTCTAGCCCTGTGCGATCGAGCCCCGCGTCAGGCTCTCTGCGGTGCCCACTCTGGATCCCCAGTCTCCCTCTCTCTCTCTCTCAAAAAATAAACTTAAAAAAAAGGAATCTAATTTGGCCATGTGTCTTTGCAGTATTCTGGAACATCAGGAGAAATTAACTGCCTGACCCAACACATCCTAGCTCCTGGAGTAAGAGACTTCTTCGGGCCATAAGTGCCGGCAGACAGGCTTCTTTCCTCCATTTCTCTTCTCTCCCAGGGGGCCCAAAGTAGAAGGATCTGTTAGGAGATTATAAAAGATTTTTTTTCTTCTCAGGCCGGCTTCACACGAAGACAGGGTACAAGAATTTGTGTT
Organism: Neofelis nebulosa; assembly: GCF_028018385.1. Lineage (NCBI taxonomy): Eukaryota > Metazoa > Chordata > Mammalia > Carnivora > Felidae > Neofelis > Neofelis nebulosa. Next base: position 17,959,767 of record NC_080792.1, on the reverse strand, counting down.
AGTCCTTCGTCTTTCTCAATGTCTAACGTAGTGCTTTGTACACAGTGGGTACTTAGTAAATGCTTTAAACGTTAATTGTTTTCTAGAAGCAATTTCAGGTTCACGGCAAAACTGAGAGGAAGGTGCAGAGATTTTCCATATGCACGCTCCCACGAACACACACGTGAATGCACAGCCTCTGCCGTCACCAACGTCTCCCGCCAGACTGGTGCATTTGGTACAATCTGTGAACCTACACTGACTCATCATTATCACCCAAAGACCATAGTTTTCATTAAGTTCACTCTTGGCATTGTGTGTTTCATGGGTTCGGATAAACGTACAATGAATGACATGTATCCATCATTATCGTTCCATATAGAGTGGTTTGACTGCCCTACAAATCCTCAGTGCCCTACTTTTGTTCTTCCCTCCCTGCAACAACCCCTGATTCTACTGTCTCCCTGGTTTTGCCTTTTCCAGAATGTCACATAGTCGGAAGCATACAGTACATAAATTTTTCAGATTGGCTTCTTTCTCTTGGTAATAGGCATTTAAGTTTCCTTCATGTCTTTTCATGGCATCCTTTCACCCGATAAAGAACACCTTGGTTGCTTTCACGTTTTGGTAAATATGAATCAAGTTGCTATAAATATCTGTGTACAAATATCTGTGTATCTGTGTAGATACTTTAAAAACGAATCAATTACGCTTTCCACTGTGCTTCAAATATATTCAATAATCTATTTGAACACTCACCACAATGAATTATATTATTTATTTACATGTCTATTTCCCTTTCAGTGCTATATATTTTTATTTTATTTTATTTTATTTTATTTTATTTTATTTTATTTTATTTCTTTTTTTGATGGGGGAGGGGCAGAGGGACAAAGAGAGAACCTCCCATCCAAGTACTAACCAGGCCCGACCCTGCTTAGCTTCCGAGATCAGACGAGATCGGGCGCGTTCGGGGTGGTATGGCCTTAGACCAAAGAGAGAACCTCAGGCAGACTCCACGCTCAGCGCGGAGCTGACGCAGGGCAGGATCCCATGACCTGAGCTGTAATCAAGAGACAGACACTTAACCAACTGAGCCACCCAGGTGTCCCAAATTTTTATTTATTTATTTTTTTAGTTATCTGTACATCCAACACGCGGCTCAAACTCACAACCCCAAGATCAAGAGTTGCACGCTGTACCGACTAAGCCAGCCAGGTGCCCTTTTTAAAGGAAGAGTTTGTGTCTTATTCACCATCACTTCTCTTGGTGCAGAACACAACGGTCATCGGTTCAGCGTATCCTTTTGTTGTTTCTGGGGAAGAGGGATGGCAGAGTAGAGCAGGACAACCCTGCCGATAAATATCTTAGTGATGGATTTAACAAGCTGTTTTTTATAAATATAAATACAGTAAGACCTCAACTGTAAGCAAGACTCGGGATTTCCCCATAAAAAAGAAAATCAGGAGGGTAAGCACTTTCAGCTTTTTGGTAAAAGGAGAATTGGATTCCAAAGTTTAAAGTGATTCTATGAAAGCCTTTACTAATATTTTCTGTGTTCACAGGGAGAAAATGGGCAGCTGAGAGCATCCTAAATAAGAAAATACCAACCATGCACTACCTTTATTCAGTGCTAATGGGTGCCATGTAATTAATTCAAGTTACCATCCCTTCTTCAGTGGAAACTTCTCCCTCCCCTGCAGCCCGCGTGAGATGCTGTACATTTGTTCTGATTTGCTGCAAATAAGATGCTTTGGTTTCCTGATGCTGGCTCTCGACAAGCAAGGGCTTGCTGCCTTTCTGATCTCATGCGTAGGGGCTGGGCCCTGGGTCTTTCACAAGAGTGATCTGGAAGATTTGGTGTCCTCTAATTAGCCTAGTTCAGTAGACATTTCTCAAATCCCTCCACCAAGACCCAGAACCGTGCAGATTTAACCCTGTTCCCACTAACTTCAACTACAGAGGGACCCACTCCTTACCCAGATCCCAGCTTCTCTGTCCTAACAGACGCCACAGGGATGTCCAACTTCCTGCTTTACTTTCCTTCCATATAATTAGTACCACATTAATGTCTTTATTTTCTACCACTAATTCCTATTCTGAGGGTTGTAAACTATCTCGACCCTAAGAGTCCCTCTCTTGTAATTTGAAGCTGAGCCATTAACAGCCATCACTAAAACATATGTAAAATAATGCATTAGCTGATGAAATATCAAACTTCTCTTTTGATCAGAGACTTCAAATAATGCACGAGGACGTGAACACAGACCATCTCTTGGAGGTGATAGTTAAAGAAAATAACTTACATGCTCCAGAACATAAAGTCATGCCCATATCGCATTAAATACTCCGCAAAGATGGAAAAGAAAATAAATTCTCTTTTCCACCCACAATGTATTCGGGAGGGATGAGAAGAGAGGGAAAGCTGCTATGGAGGAAGACAGTAACAGATCTCAGCATAAGGCAGAGTCCAGATCAAGGGCGAAAATGGCTTAAATCCGTCCCTATGAAAAAAATAAACATGGATGCGTTATTGTTTCTTACCAGTGTGACCCTTTGGCTGCATACGGAGAAGAAAAGTCTGGCAATCTGACCTTCGCAGAAATGATGGAAAAACTGATCTGTTACCGCTCCTCTTTGGGAAAACCCATTTTCTATACTACCTCCAAAGAGGAAAAACTTGAAACCCATTACGCCAGGTCCAAGGCTGTGAATCACCACATGCTGCCTGCGGAAATTAGAAAAATGCTCACCTATCTTCAGGAAGATGCAACCCCTCATCAGTGTCCTGGTAAATGAAACACAGGCCACATTTCAGCCCCTTTGCCCCCTCAGCCGGACACCTCTGGGCAGTGAATCAACATTATCTTTTATAACAACCCTACTCAGTGCTCTACCTAAAAATCTTTCACTGGTTGTTGCTCTCAAATTAAATTCAGGCTCCATATTATAGCCCCAATCTTGCTCTCCTCTACTTCTCGAACTCTGATTAGACAAACGTGAGACCTTTTCACCCTGTCTTCCGTATCATTTAATTTCCCACCTATGTTTTCCATCTCTCTGCGCTACGTTCTGCGTAATGTCTTCAGACCAATCTTGCAGTACATTAATTCTTTCTTCAGCTACGCCTAATACATTGCTTAATATGTCCACTGAGTTTTTAATTTCGATCATCGATTTTATTTCTCTGAGTTCTCATTTTAAAATCTGCTATGCTAATTGCTCCCACTAGTAGAAGAAATGATGTATGTATTTTTGAAATTATGTATTTTTTTAAAGTTTATTTCTTTGGAGAGAGACGGGGGGAGGGGTAGAGAGAATCCCAAGCAGGCTCTGCACTGTCAGCATGAGCCCAATATGGGGCTCAAACTCATGAACCGTGAGATCAGGACCTGTGCTGAAATCAAGAGTTGGACGTTTAACTGAGTGAGCCACCCGGGCACCCCACAGAAATTACATTTACGTGACATAATGTTAACTAACACAACAATGGCAATTATATCATATTGGTGTATCCGATGAATAGGTTGTACACCTTAAACGCACACAATGTTATATGCCAGTTATATCTCAATAAAAAAAGAAAACAAAAATATCTGTCATTGTTTTACTATTGTTTCCTATTCCTTAAGGATACATTCAAACTTGTCAGTGTCTCACCTAGTAGAGTGGGCTTAGTATGTTTAAAAATAATTTCCTTTAAGAACTATTTCTTTGGGGTAATTTCAACATTTGAAATCTTACAGGTCTGTTCTGCCTGGTGTTTTCTATTGGTTCTCCCTCTTGGCATCTAGTTTACTTGAATGTGTGTTCATTCATTCGTTTATTACTGTGAACTACGCATTTTCCTTAAGAAATTATTCGAGGAAATTGCTTGAGGCCAAGGACAAAAGCATGGTCCTCTGAAATTTACATTTGCTTCTGCCAGGCTCATGGAAGATACTAACCATCTAGGACAACTTTAAAATGGAAGTCGTAGCTTGACATTTTCTGGAATACCCAGGGGATGTGAATTTGGCCCACGGATCCACAGAAAAACTTGTTTTCTACCACAGCTTTTCTGGGCCGGGGGTTTAATTCCTCCTGATATACTCAGGTCCAAGAAAACTTTCCTTAGGAGTAAGAATGGAAGGGTTGTGTTATTTCTGGCTCATCATTAGACATCAGGGATATAGCTTATGAGGATCTCAACTTAATGTGCAGAAGATGTCCTACTAGACGTCTAGGCTTTGTCTTTTGTGAATTTTATCCAAGAGGCCTCGACAACTGCAGTTCAAGTTCGAAAACACACTGTCAGTGAAAAAGCATGCTCAGTATTCTGCTTATTTATCTGGATTTCTGCCTTTACTTAGATTTTAGCTTAATGCTGCTTTTTCGTCATGTCAGTTGTTATATGCTTTGAAGCATTTAAAAAAAAATTTTTTTTTAACGTTTATTTATTTTTGAGACAGAGCGTGAACAGGAGAGGGGCAGAGAGAGAGGGAGACACAGAATCTGAAACAGGCTCCAGGCTCTGAGCTGTCAGCACAGAGCCCGACGCGGGGCTCGAACTCACGGACCGTGAGATCATGACCTGAGCTGAAGTCGGATGCTTAACCGACTGAGCCACCCAGGCGCCCCTCAAGCATTTTTTTAAATATATATTTCATCCGGGCTATTTTTAGTTGTTGTCTGCAGGAGGGCCAGCCGGAACTTCTGGTCAGCCTTGCTACTGGCAACGAAGGTCTGATCTCAGTGTGTGACCTTGGACAGGTTACTTAACCTATCTGGGCTCAGTTTACTCCTCTGTAAAATGGAGACAATAATAGTTGTGAAACATACATAAAATAACAAAAGTGCGGTGCTTACCACAATGCGGGCACAGAGTGTGAGCTGGCTCCTGCTTTCCTGCAACTGCCCGCTGGAATTATTTCCACGGTCCTTCCTTGTCTGGTCACCCAAGAAAACGGTCCACTTTAAGAAAGCATGCGCTAAAAACATAAGGACCAGGGATCATCCGGAAAGGTGGAGTACATCGATGTCTTAGCTTTTCTCGTTTCTGAAAATGTGTGGGACACAGTGTTTAGACGAAAAGCAGAAACATGTTTCTCACTGAGCCTGTGGTGTTATTCTTTTCGTTCTCCAGGGTGTTACTTTAACGCCTAACTAGAGAAAGTGTACACACATTTATAGAAAGAGCTTGGGGCTCTTCTGCAGATGCCATCAAGTTTCACCATTTGATTCACATTTAGTGAAATGGATCATAAACTTTTATAAAAATCACCAGGGCAAAATAATGGAGCATCCTGAGGAAGAGGAAGAAGGGAATCAATTTCTCAGGCTGGGACTACATGCCTCCCGGGCCTTTGGGGAGTAAAATCCTAGCCACCGTAAGTACAAGCTGTAAATACTATGGTTTTTCTGTGTGTCAGCCTTCAGACAGGTCTTATAAACCCACAGCTCTAAGGTTTAGTGGACTTTCACTTGTGTGGACTTTATTCATTATCATTTCAGATGTCACCATCAGGGCGATGTTGCCAGCTTCCACTCAGATTTCTGTATCCTACCTGCCTGATTTGGGGATGTTACGAGAGTGAGTTTGGCCGGCAGGTGGATTTCAGGCCGGGTGGATTGCAGACCTCGTGGTCTGAAGGAAAAGGGAGAAATAATATAAAACGGTAACGCTCTCCTGTATCAAGACTGGATGATGGTGGTTATTTGAGTTGCAACACACCACAACAAAGCCAAAAGAAAAAAAACAACCCACGAATGACGACCTGTCCTCTTCCTGCTGGAGGAACGCCCCTCTGTCCTGAGCCAGCCAGCTGGAGGCCAGTCGCAGCCCAAGGGCTGAAGGAGCACACTTGTGGGTATTTGCATAGCTTTTTAAAAATGCTGCTTTAGGGGCGCCTGGGTGGCTCGGTCGGTTAAGCGTCTGACTTCGGCTCAGGTCATGATCTCACAGTCCGTGAGTTCGAGCCCCGCGTTGGGCTCTGTGCTGACAGCTCAGAGCCTGGAGCCTGTTTCAGATTCTGTGTCTCCCTCTCTCTCTGCCCCTCCCCTGTTCACGCTCTGTCTCTCTCTGTCTCAAAAATAAATAAACGTTAAAAAAAATTTTTTTTAAAAATGCTGCTTTAAATTGAGCAATCATCGTATTCAAACCCAATGGGACTAACTGTCCTTAAAATGAATGGAGAGCAGCCCTTCTCACCTAAACTGCACATTAGAATCACGCAGGGGATTTTCAAATGCGCTGATGCCCAGGCCCCACCCCTGATTGGCTTAAATCTGCTTCATGGAGGTAGGGCTCCCGTTGTTGGTATTTTCTTTTTTAATTTTTTTTAATGTTTATTTATTTCTGAGGCAGAGAGAGACAGAGCACAAGTGGGGCAGCGTCAGAGAGAGAGGGAGACGCAGTATCAGAAGCAGGCTCCAGGCTCCGAGCCATCAGCCCAGAGCCCGACGCGGGGCTCGAACTCACGGACCGCGAGATCGTGACCTGAGCCGAAGTCGGACACTCAGCCGACTGAGCTACCCAGGCGCCCCAATCAAGTTTTAGATTCATCACCGCTCAGTCTCAGAATGTGATAAATACCTTTGAGGAGAACACTTCTTAACTTTTCCTTGATCCTCAGTGAAGGACATTTGAATCACAAATTTTTGGGGCTACAGAAGGACCTCATTTGAAATGAGTCAACAAGGAATCAGAGAATCAGTCATCTTTATGTTTCCTGCGCTCCCTCGGACCATGTGCTAAACAAACATTGGGGAAAATAATGGGGTGAGGTGACCAAGGTCACACAGCACCCACACCTGACCTCTGGTCACTGACTGCACTATAGCTGCTCCCTCATTTGGAGGCTGCGTGTCCCTGTGTGTATATGGACACCACACCTCCTGTATCGTATGGGTGAGTCAAGGTTTTTAAATGGTTTGTCTCATTCTTCCCAAGAATGCTTGTTTTAGTCCTCAGGCATGTCATGATTTATTTTTTTAAGTTTCAAAAATATAGTAGCTATTTACGGAACCAAAATATCTGTTACTAGGTTGGGGTCCAGCGTCCCCTCGCCCCGGTTCTCTCTCAGCTTCCATTATATTACTCTTTAAGCGTGTCAGACGTGCAAGTTCACGAACCGCCTTGTCTTTGTGCAGGAACCGTTTGCACCTTCACACGTGGAGACTGTGTCTCTGCCCCAGTTCAAAGCACCATGATGGACAACGCCTTGGGGGTTTGCTCAGGCACCGTCAGCTTCCTGTTTTCCACTGTTTGCTTCTCCTCGACTTTCCACATTTCATTCATTTCTCCCTGCCCTGTCGGTGGGCAACGCTTTCTCCCCAGCTCTGATACATACAGTCTTGGGCACTGCTCCACGTCTCCGTCTGCCTGGCTCATCTCTGAGGAGGGTTGAACTTGAGGACGGCGTGATGAGTCTCTGCGCCTGAGATCTGTGGCTGTGGCAAACTGGGGGTGCCTGGTACCCGGGCAAGAGTGGGGCTGTGTCGAGGTCAAGACTGTGAGGAGCTGACTGGGCGTGCGTGTGTGTCTTAAACTAGGATTCAGGCAATACTGATGAAATAACTTGAAAATGAGCTTGTCGCCACTGAAATAAAAAAAATTTAGATAAGAGTTAGAATCCATAAATTACCCAACGGGAGCAAAGGACATTAGATTTTGATGTTGATTTTTTTACAAAGCCGTGACAATGGCACTATAAAATCTTGTAATACTTTTCATTTTACTCCCTCAAAACACACTTTACATAAATCTTAAAAACTAATAAATCTTAAAAGCTAATAAATCTTAAAGGAGCTAATAATCTTAAAACTACCCCTGTATGACATTGCTATCAGGCCCTCTTATTTCTAGCTAGGAGGATGGGATATAGAGTGACATATTTAATTAGGGGCCAGGGGCCTTGGATATTAATCTTCAGTTTCAACTAAACATTGAAACATTGTGTGGGTCAAAGAAAAACAACTGTTGAATACCTTTATTGATCAATTCTTTATTTCAGAACAGTCTGGTCATCAGAAAGAATTCTGGCATTTTCTGCCCTTCATAAAAATCGTTGCCATGGAAATATCTCAGTTCCCCCTGTCCTTCAATTGCCGGCATCTAAGCAGGTCATAAACAAGCAGATTAACTGAAGTCCAGCAAAGTCTTTTATGATAGAAGTGAGGTTCGTAATGGGCTACATTACAAAGCTTTCCCAAGTGCATTTTCTCAGGAGAGAATAAAAGAACTCTTCCAGAAGCTCGGCTATGTGCTCCAACCACGGTTTTTTCTGCTAACTGGCTTAGATCTCTGCCTCCTTCCAAACCAAATACACTAAATCCATGATTGTTTTCCATGCAGAAGTCTTGTTTTATTTTGAGCAGCTAATAAATATGAAGATTCTGTTTACTGGAAATGCCATGGTATCTCTTAGAGACTACTTTCCCCAAACATTGGGAATTGATGATGTTTTGCAGGCAGTTCAGGCCATTGCTTGCTGTTTAATCAAATGATTTTGTTAACTGATAATAGTCATTCATTTGATTCCTGGGGGAACTGACCGCTGTATGATTTTATAGCCACTGCAAAAACACTCTTCTTCCTTGCCCAGTGCTGTTGAAACGCAGTGTGTACGAGGAATCACAAAATTCAGTTATGAGCAGGAATGTTTTATATCCTGAATGAATAAAAAGGGGGAGACTGAAGTGCTGTCTTAATTCATGCCTGGATCTGTGATTCCTACACTGTTTTATTTCATTCTTTTTTTTTTTTTTTTAATTTTTTTTTAACGTTTATTCATTCTCGAGACAGAGAGAGACAGAGCATGAGCAGGGGAGAGTCAGAGAGAGAGGGAGACACAGAATCTGAAACAGGCTCCAGGCTCTGGGCTGTCAGCACAGAGCCTGCCTAGGGGCTCGAACCCGGGAACTGCGAGATCGTGACCTGAGCCGAAGTCGGTTATGACAAAGTCGGCCGCTTAACCGACTGAGCCACCCAGGCGCCCCTGTTTTATTTCATTCTGAGACGGTATCCCTCCCAGCTCCTGAGCTCTATTTGGTGTGCATCTTTTTGCAAAACTAGATTAAACAAGAAATGAATTTTGTTTTGAGATTTTTCACAACCCCTCCAGAACTGGGTGCTGTCTAGGAGGGGTCAGTGTGCATAGTTGGCTTTTGAGACTGTGAATCTAGAAAATATGTGTCAGGCTGCTGCCTATATCTTCATGCTTATTTGTGTCGGAAAATGAGATGTGAAAAGGTGCACGTATCTGTAGCATACAGATATATGTGTGTTCACAGAGTTGGGCTTAGAACAAAATAGGAAAAGGATCGTATTTCTTCTTGAAGAGAAAGACAGGAATGGTTTGTCTAAACTCGGAGCATTCATAGCATGATAAATCGTTCATACAATGTCCTTTATAATGCTGGAGTTGAAGGGCAAGAACAAAGAGGTCATCGTACTAGGTCAGACTGCTGGGTCCCAAGCCAGTGCTCTAAGAACGGTACGAGGAGGCCATGCCGTGGGACGCTGTAATTGCCCTCGTGGTGTGAACTTCGAAACGTTGAAGGGCCCTGATGAGGACCCCAACAGGTTGTGTTACTCAGTAGGTGTTTGCTGTGACGATAAATGATACAAGCCCCCTCTAAGTCTGTTGTCCACTCACTTAACTAAACATTTTCTTGAGTTTATCTTCATTCTAGGCTGCATCACTTCTGGGGCTAAGTTTCAGAAGCTCGCTGTCCAGGGTGTCTGATATAAAACGACTTATTTTACGCTTCAACGGGTGTCCTCTGGGAATGTGCTCTTGGGTGTTCTGGAATTTTACGAACAGACTCAACTTGTCTCTCACGCGTTCGTGATTTTATAGGTTTCCTTCATTTCAATCTGACCCTTCGTTTTTCCGGGCTGGAGATTTACCATTTTCAAGGGTAGTCTTACATAAAAACACATCTATATCAAGCATTTACACAGTGTAGTTATCACGTAGGGGAATTGGGTTGGAGGCGTATTATAATAAAAACACCCTGAAGTCAACCGAGTATTTGGAATTTATAAATACAGTTTGGCCTTCAGAAATACCGTCTGATTTATTGGCGCAGCCTCTCTGTGAGGCAGGAAAAGGGTAGGCTTATGTTTAAGTAGTTGTTTAAAATCTTTTCTTCACTTTCTTCTATCATTTCCCAGCATGTATACCCTCGCAGAATCACCAACAGCTCCTAGATGCAGATATCACACTCAGACTTCCGGGTCTCTGAGCCTACCACCTGTTCCGTCTGGAGTTTATTTGGGGGATGGTTGGTGGTGGGGAGAAAGTAGGCTCAGTGGGGACATCCTAAAATTTGAGACATCCTTTAGTAGTTATGTAGTCAGTTGGATTATATACATACATTCAGGGTTTTGGTTTTCTCTAAGATTTTATTTTTTTAAGTAATCTCTACACCCAATGTGGGGGCTTGAACTCAGATCCCTGAGATCATGGGTCGCCCACTCTACTGACTGAGCCAGCCCAGCACCCAATATTTGCAGTTTTGTTTTTTTTTTTTTTTTTAAAGCAAACGCCCAGGTTTGGAAATCAGACAGAACGCCTGGGACAGAGATGTATATTTCGGAGTCTTTGGTGAAAATATAGTAATTGAAAGCAGAGGAAAAAACAGGATCACAGGGGACTTCATAAAGGGTAGGAAGAGAAGAGGGCCCAGCAAGGAGCACCTTGGGACCTCACTGGCTAGAAGAGAAAGAGCACGTGATGGAAACAGACTAGGAGAAGCTGGAAGAGTGGAAGGGAAACCAGGTGAGTGTGCGTCAATGAGCCCAGAAGTTTCCGGAGAAAAGAAGAGAACTTTGTGTGGATGCCATGGAGAGAACAAATAAAAAAGATGGAAGAGTATCCACTGGCATGCCGCTGTTGAAATTAACGAGAATCAGGCTGGAGGAGTCAGGAAATAAATGGTTGGGAGGGAGTGTTGTCAGCAGGTGTAGACTTTTGATTGTGAAGGGAAAAATCGAGACAAGCTGGTAATTGGAAAGGGATGTGAAGTCCAGGGAGAGCTTTGTCTTTTTGTTGGTTGGTTGGTTGGTTGGTTGGGTTCTTTTAGGTTGGAAGAAAATTTAAATGCTGATGGAAAGGATCCAGTGGGCGAGAGAGGAGATTACTGGGAGCCAGGGGTTCCCTTGCAGTGTTGGGATGACTGATCCAGAACAGAAGGAAGGAAGTGACAGTGGGACCCGGCTGTGGATGAGGAGATGTTTGCAGGTGCGACAGTGAGGAGCCCGTTTGATGGTTTCTGTTTTCTCCTAGAACCCTTTCTAGAGCCAGGAAGCAAAGCCATCCCCTGAGGGGGAGGGGGTAGAAGGGAGGTCGTGAACAGGGGAGCACAGTTAAAGTTGGCCCCTGGGAATTCACAGGGCGGGGAAACTCGGGAGCTTCTTTACTTTCTCCAGCGATTCTCAGCTACCCAGGTTCAGGCTGGGATAAAGCAGAAACAGCAGGGAAAAGAGGGGGACACAGTTCGGGAGCAACGGAGAGAAAGAGAGGTTAGAAATTCAGCCAGACCAGGAAGGTGGCGCACGAAGCCCGAGAGTTTCAGAGGTGGCCCGCAGTGGAGGGGACAATGATCTTGATGATGCGAAAGGACACGTGGGAGCCTAAAGTGGGGTGGGAGGAGTCTCTGATGAGAGGGTGTTTGAATCACTGTGTTTTGGAGGCAGAGCAGTGTGGAGTGTTGACAAAATCTAGGAGATGTGGAGGAGAAGGCAATTCGAAACAGGGAGTTCAAGGACTGGAGAAGCCAGGAGCCTGGACGGGCCATCTCCCCATCCGATCATCATATCCTTGGCACGTTATAGCCCCGGTGTTGAGGTGGACAGAATAATGGTGAATCGGTCACCAACGTCTTCACTCAGTATGGGTGCATGGACGGAGGGATCTGTAGAGCACAACAAAAAAGAAGAAAGAGACGCACAATGACACAGGCCTCAGAGAAGTGACTTACAGTATGAAATTTGGATGGTAAACTAAAAAATGGAACGGAATGTGTTTTTAATGTGCTGTAATTTTAACAAAGAGCAATCGATGTTTAAAAAAAAAATGGCAGATCTCTGTCTTTTGAAAAAGAACCTGAATTTCTGTAATTATGAGAAAGTTCTGTCCTGGGAGAATAGGGGTGTTGTTTGTTTCATATAGATTGGAGTAGAGGCTCCACTGAGCAAATCCTGGGGACCGTGTGGAGTGAGTGGGCTTACTGGAATTATTTCTCAAAAGGTAACAAGGCAATTTCCCCAGGTTCACTTTCAACCATGGGAAGCAGAAGATTTCTCTACACATGATGCCGAGATGTCTGGTTTTAGGAGAAGGGGTAAGAAAGGAAGAGAAACTGTTTTTGGACAATTCTACAAGAATGCCCTTCCTACTGAAACGGGGGGGGGTGGGGGGTGAGGGAAGACTCCAGATAATCTGAGCTTCTTAGCCATCACAACCTTTGCATGCCCAGAAATTTTGCTTTCTTCTGGAAGCTTTGCCAGTCTCTGTAAATGCTAAGACTGAGCCAGCAGCCTGTGTTACAAGGCTCTCGCTGGAAGCTCTCTGCTTGTCCTAAAGAGCTTCTGAGGTCATTAGCCTTCTTCCAATAAGCAGTGCCTGCCCCTTCTTTACAGCTCTCCATTACAGCCGGCCCCAGAGAATTCCAGTGGCATCCACACAAGGAAGCAAAGGGAGAGCTCCCTGGGGGTGAAACATAACACCAAAAGCTGTTTTGTCCTTGTACACGTTCCAGTCCTGGTGTTTCCACTCTACCTTCACCGTTCAGAATTCACTTTCTCAATTCCTGCTTTGTTTCCAGGCAATAGGCTTCGGATTCCCAGAAAAATCTACTAGATCAAGTGGAGAAACCAGAAGCAAACTGTGACGCAGCCCCAAAATGAATTCCATAAACTGCTATGAGTTCTTGGATATGAAGTTTTAAGAAATGTTTACATCTGCTTCCATCTGATACGCCCCCCCCCCCCCCCCCCCGGGGTAGGAGGCTCAGCTGTTTCACAGAATTTTGAAACGCGGACTAACTTTGAGACGGTCTCTTCCCGTTGTCTTAGAGCTCTGAGCCTGGAGTGGGCCTCTCTTGTCCTTGTGTGTTCAGTGGCCCCATTTCATTCAGGGACCTTCCCCGCCCTCATGCCATACGGTCCTGGTGGGGCTGTCACCACTCTGTCCCCTTCTCCTCCTTGCACAGGGGCGGGCCTGTGACCCAGGCCTTCCTCCGTTGATTGATTAGCCTGGGCTGCAAGCAATCTGGTCATCGGAAAGAACCAGACTGCAGAGCCAAGACAAGCACAGGCAAGCAGAACCCAGCGTCAGAGCCCTTGGTGACATTATCTGTGCTCCTGGACTCAGGCGTGTCTTCCTACTTGCATACAAATGGTAGCCCAGGAGAAACAGGGTTCTGCACTTGGCTTTTTTCTCCCTTTTAGTTAAACAACATATCCTTGAGATTACCCCCCATCGGCGGACGGAGAGCATCCCAATTTATT